>NC_063211.1:27507042-27794542 GCF_017589495.1 Alosa alosa | reverse complement strand
AATCACATCTCGCATATTACATCCACCTTGTCTACACATCAACCAACGTTAGCCTAAAGTACACAAAGTAACACCAAAATGTACATTTATAAATGTCACAAGGCACTCTTGTCCAACAAGAAACAGAAGTAGTTTAAAACATGAATAAAGTTAATCAAGATTGCAATAAAAATCAATAGAAGCTGAAGGAGGAGAATCCTTTATTCCAAAATCCTGAATCCTTTATCCCACAGCATTTTACCAACAAGGAACGAGAACAAAAAAACATTTTGTCATCTGTATTTGACAGGAACATTTGCATTGACTCAGATGGCTGATAATACTTGAGATCGCTGGTGTGTAGGCAACTGCTTAAAGCAACACCAAAGAACTTTCCCTCTGTCGCACGCACGCTATTTAGTTTATCCAGCACCGGCTTTGCAAATTACAATGTCCACAGACAAGGTAGAATATGTTGCACGATTTATGAAAGTATGATATATTGCGACATCAGATGCAAGTCAAATTTGTAGTTTCTATGTCTCATTCCATCAAACTACAGATCCGCTACCCGATCTGGCAAACTTACATAGTGTGGTTATAGCTGATAGAGGGCCGCAAAGCGAATGCAGAAGTGCCGTTCACCCTGTTACAAATTGATGAAACACTGAAACGATTTTGGAAACATTATTTTAAGGTACAAAAAACTCTTTGGTGTTGCTTTAAAGGTGTGAAATGGTCAGGATCGGATCCTGCCTACCAGATGTGATTGGGACTACACACACACACACACAAACACACACACACACACACACACACACACACACACACACACACACAAACACACACACACCCAAACACACACACACACACACACACACACACACACACACACACACACACACAGAGGCATGGTTAGTCCATTACTGCCGAACTGTTCTCCCTAGCTGTAGAGTGATCTCTGCAGCACAATTAAGCGGTCCTCTCGAGCACAGCTGGGACACTGATACAGCAGGTGGGACTCAAACTGAAGTCCAATTCCCATTAGATCTCCCTCGCCAAGCTCCAAAACAACAGCCCCTCTCTCGATCTGGCCTACTGAAAGCAGCAGCACACAGCAGGCCTGAATATCCCATGAAGGCCTTCAGCATCAGATGTTTGTCAGAGCATATGTTTTTAATACTAGGCAGGGTGTGCTGTCTGAGTGTTTAACTGTTCTACTAAAAGCATCAACACGAAGCCTGGCAGCAAATTCACTATAGCTGAATATTCCATGAAAGCCTTGAACATCAGATTTCTGTCAGAGCATACCTTTTTAATACCAGACAGCATGTACTTTTTGAGTGTTTTACTGCTCTCCTATAAAAGCAGCAACACTCAGCCTGGCAGAACCCTCACTATGACTGAATATCCCATGAAAGCCTTTGACTTCACATGCCTGTTAGTGTATTTTTTTTATACGATGTAGCACATAGTTTTTAAGTAGAGTGCTTATTAGGACCTCAGAGTTACGTGTGTGTGTGTGTGTTTGTATGTGTATGTCTCTCTCTCTCTCTCTCTCTCTCTCTCTGTGTGTGTGTGTGTGTGTGTGTGTGTGTGTGTGTGTATCTTTTGGAGGTGTAATTTCCTGTGAGTAAGTAATGTTGCTGTGCATTAATTAAAGGGTAGCAGATGGACGATGGGGCTGGAGTTTATTTCTTAGTTTGCCTATTTGAATGCGCCGAATGATCAGGAGAAATGCAGAATGGGAACGTCTGCCAGGAAACATGTCAGTCCAGCTAATCATCACAGCAGCCAGTTATTTTATTATTTTTCCGTGAAGAGGCAATCGTAAAAAAGAGTGTCTTCAATGGCCCAATATGAAACCCAGGAGGTGGGGTGGAATGAGAGAGACGTATCAGAGGACAACAAAGAAGAAAGAAGCAAGCTGAGAGAGAGAGAGAGAGAGAGAGAGAGAGAGAAGAGGATAAAGAGTCAGAGAGGCACAGACATGGAGGGAAGACTAGATGAGAGTTTGAGTAGGAGAGGAGGGACGTTGAAGGAGCATGAGGGACACAAAGTGCAGAGAAGAGGGAACATGGGCACAGAGAGAGACAGAGAAGGGCACAGGGACAGAGATGCAGGAGAACAGAGGGATGCAATCCAACAGAGATAGATGCACAGAGAAATGAAGTGATGAAGAAGAAGAAACAAGAAGAGAGAGAGAGAGAGAGAGTGCTTCACACAAAAATAGGGAGGAGGAGACACAAGCTAAGAGGGGAAAATAGAGAGATGCACAAAGGAGAGAGGGGAGACCAATGAGCTAAGAGGAATATAGAGAGAAGGGGGAGATAGAGAGAAGCACGGAGGAGAGGAGAGAGGGGGTAGACGAGAGCCGGAGGAGCCGGATCGGTGGAGGCAGCTCTGAGAGAAGCGGCCGTCTGGCACCAGGAGTGCAGAGGCTCAGTGCTTTCAAAAGGGCTTTTGATGAATGAAGCCCCCTGATTTTCCCCGACCAAGGATGGCATCTCCGGGGTAAAAAGGTGTGCCATCTCCTCATAATCCTGTTTCATATCTCAGCTCAGGCCTAGTAGAACAACTGCAGTTCTGCTATTCCCTCCTTCTCTGTTTCCTTCTCTCTCTCTCTCTCTCTCTCTCTCTCTCACATACACATGCTCTCTCTGTCTCTCACATTCTCTATGTTTCCCCTCCTCTACAAACAGTCGTCGGTATCCATCTCTTTGGAGAAGTTTAGTACAACCACAACAAGAAGTCGAATCCCTTTATGATGTTCGCACACCCAAGAAAAAAGGGCCACGTTGCATTTCTATCTGTTATTGCTGATGACAAATCCTACGGCTTTCTTTGATATTTTCTCTCTTACTCTTTCTCTCTCTGCCCCCTCATACACACACACACACACACACACACACACACACACACACACACACACACACACACACACACACACACACACACACACACACACTTTTATCCTCTCTTTTTCTTGCTTTGGCTGTACAGGAGAGTAAAGTCATTCAAAAAAGAGCACCACAGTTTTAAAAGCCCACAGGCAAAGCAGCTGAACTATTCTCCAATGCCATTTGCTAGTTGAGCAACAGATTTCTCTCTCTCTTTCTCTCTCTCTCGCCCTCTCTTTCTATCTCTCTCTTTATCTTGCCTAACAAAAATGACAAAGAACTGTGTATTCCACTCATGATTATGAGGCATTCTAGAAGAAAGGAAAAAATAGGCCATCCTCCAATACAAATAGAAAAAAAGACGTGTAATAAAAGTATGAGCAATCACTGCAATCCTTCACAGTACATTTGCGCTGAATGTATTTAGGAGGTAGGAGAGAGTGTGTCATTGAATCACCTCGTTGTTGAAAGAATAGCTTCAACAAATCAGAAAATACTCGTGTACAAAAGCTTTGGACATGAAAAGACCCTGACAACAGAAACAAATGGGCTTGTATACAGTGCCATAACTTTCATTTTTGTCACTCATTGTTCTTTGTTGTTCCTGAGAGAAAGAATGAAAGGAAGAAAAATAACTCAAGAGTATGAAAAGTGAAAATCTGGCAGTATGTCTGGTGATTCACACAGAGAAAGAGAACACTGTTTGAAAGCCTGATTTATAGTCTCATCCAGTGGCCAGGACTTCCTCGTTACAAATGGAGGTGGGGTTGTGGTACCTGAATTAAGTGGAGCGAGTGGCAGAGCCACCAGCCACCATTACTGTGCCACTGACCTCCCACCTCTCCCTCTCCCACTGTGACTGAGCCTAGAGCCCTAGCCTTTATTTTAGGGGTTGTGTTTGTTATTGATATGTGTGTGAGATATTGAGAGGATATGTGTGTGAGATGTAACAGCATGCACCATCACACACATGTACATACCAGACTTATAAGCACTCTCACACACTTGCGCACACACACACACACACACACACAGTAAGAGGGACAGAGACAGAGAAATGAAAAGAGAAGTTTCCGATTCTTATAGCTGCAGCACTTTGCTCTGCTGTGCCTTTCTCGGATCATTAAAGGTTAACATCTGGTGTGGTCTGGGTGACAGCATGCACAAACCACGTGTACCCCACCACAGCCCCACAGGGCAATAGATCACCCCGATGTCAGTCATACCAACCCCTCTCTCTCTCTTTCTCTCTCTCCCCCCCTCTCTCTGTCTCTCTATCTCTCTCTCTTCGCTATTCCTACGTCGATCTCTCTGCAAAACACTATAAAGAACCAGATAAATCAATACCCCTAGCCCTGCTAAAGAAAGTGTTTTTTTTCTCTCTGTTTCTTCTCAGCAAGGCATGCCGGATCATAGTAAGTCCAGTAAATAGAACTGGATTTGTTTGGTATTTATATATGCAAATAAACACAGATAGTCAAGTAGTATTGACATTTTGCCTCATGAATATTTAAGCTAGCAAATATTTGTGCGTACTTGCACAAGTTGTGTGCATGCACCACTCTCCATAAGAGATAAAGTGAGCAGAGAGAGAGAGAGAGAGAGAGAGAGAGAGAGTCGACAGAGCAGATCCTTAGTCTGAAGTTATCCATGCCCATTTCTTTCATTACTGTGGAACATAGTAGCATTAGGGCTACATTTGCATACTGACTGGTACACATTTCAAAAACAAAAGCAAGGAAGTCTTCTGTGTTCAGCAGTTCTCTCCAGGCAAAAACATGACTTGTTTTGTTAAAGGTTCTGCATCAGGTGGAGGCTGGAGTGGTAGATGTTTAATACACTAACAGGTGCAATGAGCTTGCATACCTACCTTTGAATCTAAACTCTGAGCATCTCAAACCCTATCCCCCCTGCTGTCTCTGTAGTGAGAGGCTTTGTTGTCTGTTCCAAAGGCATCATTTCATGTGTTTGTTTCCTTTGACTGCACAAATGCAGGTTGACTGTTTTCCTGACTGACTGTGAATAGTAATGGATAATGGCTACTGTGGATGATTACTTGCTGTGAGTATCAATAGGCTGTGCTAATGCGCTTAGACATCAGGGCCCGTATTCACAAAGCATTTTATCTTACCACTAGGAGTACTCCTAAATCGCACTAAAAGATTTTAGCTAGGAGTTTTCTCTTAAAAGTTATTCACAAAGCCTTTCAGACCTACTCTTAGTAAGGAAAAAAGGACAACTCCTAAACTAAGAGTGAGTCTTCGTTGCTATGGATGACGTCATTACTCATGCACAAGCTTGACTGAAGTGACCACCTTGATTAGCTGATGATTGTAACGTGGGAATGATTCCAACCACCTCCCTTACAATGATGAGTGACAGGTGACAGGTCTGAGAATGTGTGCACTACACAAGTAGTGTGAAGGATGGAAGATGATGAACACCAGAATAAATAGGCCTAGCATAAATTAATAAAGAGTTAGGCAAAACAAATAGTCTAGTAGCCTAATGAAACATATGGATTGATGCGGTATCTTTGCAAAACTTTTAAATTAATCTGTCACCATATGCCTGTCCCTGTTTGCAAAGAGGAAAAAATAATAATTTGACTCACAATGACACGTTACATTTAGTGTAGCCTACATGTTGACAATGGGTAGGCTACTTTTAGTTGTTGTTGGTGGCATTATTGCTTCCCTTAGTTATGCCTACAATGCACCCGCGATTGGAAGCTCATGTAGCCGCATCTTCGCATTTCAAAACATTGTGATGTGAAATACAACAAACAGCTGTTTGTGAATAGGTCTTAGTGAGTTAGGAGTCCTCTCAACTTCTTTTAAGCTGTCACAGACTTAGGTGCTACTGTTAGGGCTAAAATGCTTGGTGAATTACTCTTAGTCAAAAAAATTAGGAGTCCTAAAGTTACGAGTGACACGCCCATTATTTTTAGGAGTTTCTCCTAAATTAGGAGCAACTTAAAATAATTTGTGAATACGGGCCCAGAAGTTGTGGAGAGGCACTTACAAGTCAGACTACATACAGGTTAAGATTCAGGACATTGGACAGCAACACCTTTGTGATTCTCCTTCCTCAGAGGATTTACTGTAGAACTCATAACAAGCCACTTTGTTAACATGTCCAACAAAATTGGGTTTAAGTATTTCAGGCAGTCTTTTCAAATTAACTGTGACATTCACTTCTGAGAGGCAATGCCAATGGTGAATTCTCTATTGGTCTTCTTTCTGTCATAGAGGATATATAGAAGTCTTTAGTTTATTTAGTGTTTTCACACCATTAACTGTGAGACCTTCTATAAAGAGATGTGTGCCTGTCCTAATAATGTCCAGTGAATTCATTTAGGCACAGGTAGACTCCAATCTAGTTGTAGAAGCATCTCAAGGACGATTAATAGAAGTAGGATGCACCAGAGCTCAATGGCAAGTGTCATAACAAAGGGTTTGAATACTTATTTAAATGGAATATTTCAGTATTTTATTTATTTATTTAATTTAAATATATAAAACACACCAAATACTTGCTTTTGTGTGGGGTGTTGGAGTATTGTGTGTAGATTCATGAGAAAAAAAAATAATTGAATCCATTTTAAGATGAGTCTGAAACATAACGAAATGTGAAAAAAATAAAGCGTGAATACTGTGTTTTCTGCTCTCTCTCTCTCTCTCTCTATTCTCTCTCTCTCTCTCTCTCTCTACCAAGAGAAATTACAGCCTTTGTCCATTTTCCTGATGGTGCTGCTGGCATTTTCCATGAGGGCTGCCTGAGGAAGGGACCATTCTGTCCTTAGCCTGGTAAGTCTGATTGTGCAGAAGGGTAGGGGAGAATGTGATGTGGTGCTGTCAAAAGACATGACTTCATGACCACTAACACTAACAGGAAATGACATCACAACAGCTGCAGCTAAAGGCATAAGAGAAACAAAATCAGGAATGGCGCACCCCATGCCTGACACACACACACACACATATACAGAGCCACACACACACACACACACACACACACACACACACACACACACAGTTCTCTGCACCTATGGCATGCCATGGATTTGAGCTGTGATTCCAGCTGTTTCATGCACCAGTGGTCCGAGACGGCACTTTGACGCGCCATGCCACCAGGAAGCTTAGTATGCCTTTATTCCTTCTCTGGCTTTGCCCGATTCCTTTTTCACTCAAGGCCACAGGAGCAGCATGGGCCTTTTATCTCGAGGTGGCACTCAATTCCATTTGTGCAAATGCTGCTCTGCCAACAGAAAAAAAGGGGGGAAATGTCTGTAGGATAGCGGGCATGTTGGTGTTTGTTTCTGAAATTAATCCCATGTAGGAGAGCAAACATTTCATGGCTGTACTGATAGCTGAAATATTTGGCTGGCAAATCCGTTGCGAGCCAAGAGTTGCCTCAAGGATCTTGTGGATTGAACACCCAGTCTTGAGCGCTCCACTGACACAACTCAGAGAGACAGCCTCCCTTAGGACATAATGAAATAAGCGGACAATGGCAGTTGCTTGGGCATTTCACTAAACTGTTGCAGACTATGATGGGTGTCATAGAGTGCGGAGATTTACACGCAAACAAAAGAGCCTTTCATGTTATATTAATGGCACGCTCGTTCTAACACCACCACGTGCTTTAGTTCAGTGTCTCTCTTCATCCGGTATATCCTTTAATCTTATGTTCAATGGCACTTAGTTTTTCAATGCGGCTCATTTGCAGTCCAAACCGAGAGCGCGGGGGTAAATAATGGATTAGTGACACGTCCGTCGCCCCCTTTGAAAACACAGATGGAATGCTAAACACGCGCGCGTTCCTCACCCCTCTATCTGTTCTCTCTCTCAGAGTTGTCTGCTGGTGCAGAGAACGCATCCACGCAAATGAGCAGCGCTCAGTTGGAGTCTGAAACACAAGGGCACCATCATAATGTTTAGCATTTCTATACAAGGAAATTCATATTTTCTCAGTAATAGCACTGAGAAAAAAGTTAAGATTTATAGTACACATGTTTGGTTACATTTTCCTTTATTTGTCTGTTATTTAATCTGTGTTAAGTCCTTTTTGAATTACTGTATTAAGTATTATTAGAATCCAGAGTCTTATGTTGTCTTAGAATGTGTGTGTGTGTGTGTGTGTGTGTGTGTGTGTGTGTGTGTGTGTGTATGTGTGTGGGTGGGTGTTGGTGGGTGGGTGTATGTCTGTAGACTACTGTATATGCATACCTATCTGAAAGTGCATTTGTAGGAGGTTGGTACTGAGGAATTCTGCAGGACTTGACCCTCTGCAACAGGAGAACCAGTAATTTCCCACTGAACAGAATTCAACTTAGCATGTTTTTGCAGAAGTAGGGTGAGGAGGGGGGATCTGATTTCCAATTGTTTTAATTAGTGTCATTAATTTCCTCTGCAGGACTGAAGATAATTACATGCCATTAGTGTCATTTATAATGCATGAGCAATTTTCACCTCCCACATGCAAGCTGACCTGAAGTTGCATTGAGTAGAACTGTTATTTATTTAAATAATTTTCACTTAAATTAATCTATTTATTTTTTACTTTTTTTTCTGCTCGAGTGTTTTTCCTCCACCAGAATAAATTTGAGCTAATGAATTATGATGAGCAAAATGTGATTGTTTTCTGTACGACATTTTGGGCCTGATATAACCTTTTTATTTAAATGGACAAGAGACCATAATTACTTGAAACATAGGAAAGTGAACAAGTACCTCTTAAGAAGAACAACCAAGTAATCCACAATTCAATCCAGAATAACCATCTGACAAACAATAGTGACAAATGGCAAACAATAGTGCAAGATTTAGAGAGTGGAGAGGCGAGAGACAGTTTCAGAATTCAAACATTGAACACATTACCAATGTGCACTTATTAATCCTTTTTCATCATCAAGATATCTGGACATCACATTCAGACTTCACCACATGCAGATGCCATTAGCAATTCAGCAAAACACCTGTATTTACAATAATGTTTTTATTTCATACTTTATTGCGTTTCCCTATATTGTGAACTCTACAATTAGGCACAAAGTACCTACCTCTGTGATTTATCACACTGAGCAGAACATTCTTGCTGCATATACAGTACACACACACACACACACACTCTCTCTCTCTCTCTCTCTCTCTCTCTCTCTCTCTCTCTCTAACACACACACACACACACAGACACACACACACACACAGACTCACACACACAGACACACACACACACACACACACACACACACACACACACACACAGACACACACACAGACACAGACACAGACACACACAGACACACACACACACACACACACACACACACACACACACACACACACACACACACAGAGTTTAAGACAACATGTGGTGCTGAATTCAAAATGGCAAACAAGACGTGCATTCATTTCTCTCAAAGGCAGCATAGGAAAGGAAGGGAGCGATTGTGTGTCTTTGTATGTGTGAGAAAGACATCCAGGTGTGTTTGAGTTGCTTGTTCTTTTATGTGCTGTGTTCTTATGGGTCTTGCTCCCCCCATGTTCTATACACAGCCTCAGACCTCCATTAACCTGTCTGTTTAATGCTAACCATCATGCTGATTGAGTCTGTCGACTGAAAGCACTGTAGCCATCTCTCCAACACATTTACATTCACACACACACACACACACACACACACCTACACACACACACACACACACACACACACACACAAATGTACATACACAAATTCCTTTGTTAATGCATACAGAACATGCATATAGAAACCAACATCAGAGCATGCTCAGACACACTCACTCTCATATCTATATAGACACAGAGCTATAGGCAAACATAATAGACCAAATGGAGCACACAGATTCTCATTACTTGGTGTTAGATAACATTACACACACACACACACACACACACACACACACACACACACACACACACACACACACACAATTGTTCCCCCTCCCCTCTGAAGGGTTTCAATCTTAAACTTATCATTATTAATTAAGTTACAGGCACACTAATGCACATGCTATCACAGTTGTATGTTTAATTAGATGATGCTGACATTAAAGATTCATTTCTGCATAGAACCACACCACTAATTGTTTGGCATTTTGCAGAAAGAGGGGAGGAAAGGGAAGCGATGGACGTGGCCAGCCTCGCATGGTTAGCCACTGTGATGTCAACTGCCAGCACAAGCCGGTAGAAGCATCTCTGTGACCAAGTGAGTAGACCTCACCCTATTAGCTGCTAAAAAGCAAATTAGTGCTTTAATGAGGATAAGCAGTGTAAGCAGACACCAGTAAGGCCCTAATTACTTATAGACCCAAATAGAGCAAGGATCAAAGGCTTTCTGCCTGGCCAATCAAATCTGCCTGATGGCTGCCCTGCACACTGAGTGCTGTGTCGCCACAAAGAGCCCTGACTGTACTGTATCATGGTTCCTATAGATTCAATTGATGTCCGTGTGGAAAAGCTGTCATTTGTTATTATTTGTTTTGCACGAGAGACACACACACACACACACGCACAGACACACACACACACACACACACACACACATACACACACACACACAAATTGTGATGGCAGCAGACCAGTCAGGCTGCCCATGCTGACCCCTGTCCACTGCTAAAAGTGCCAACAATGAGCACATATGCATCAGAACTGGACCAATGAAAGAATGTGGCCTGGTCTGATTAATCATGTTTTCTTTAACATCACATGGACGGCTGCTTGCGTATGCATCACTTACCTGGAGAACACATGGCACCAGGATGCACTATGGGAAGAACGCAAGCCGGAGCAATGTTCTGCTGGGACCTTGGGTCCTGCCATTCATATGGATGTATCACTTACCTAAGCATTGTTGCAGACCATGTGCACCTTTTCATAAAAGCAGTATTCCTTGGAGGCAGTGGTATATTTTCAGCAGGATAATGCGCCCTGTCACAAAGCAAAAATGGTTCAGGAATGGTTTGAGGAACACCACAAGTTCAAGGTGATGACTTGGCCTCCAAATGTCTCAGATTCCAATCCAATCAAGCATCCATTAGAGGATGTGCTGGGCAAACAAGTCCAATCCATGGAGCCCTCACCTCGCAACTTACAGGACTTAAAGGATCTGCTGTTAACGTCTTGGTACAGCGCACCTTCAGAGGTCTGGTGGAGTCCATGCCTTGATGTGTCAGGGCTGTTTTGGTGGGAAAAGGGGGACCTACACAATATCAGGAAAGTGATCATAATGTTAAGACTAATCGGTGTATGTAAAGACAGTTTGACAGCTCACTTTCAATTTCAGGCTTTCAGCCGAAATTCTTGAAAAACATGTGCAGTGGGGCTGCTTAATAGTGCACCAGTGCCTCGAAAAGTACTTTCTGACTGGAAGCACCAGGAAGCAAAGAGCAAAATATGATTAGAGGATTTAATTTTGCTCGGAGAGGCCCAACAATAAAGCGCAAGCACCGCTCCCCTCCGCAGTGAGATCCGCGAGTGGACTCAAATGTTCTAACCTACACTATTTCCCCCTCCTCACATCATACCTTCACTTTACTTTGTGAAAGACTGTTTAAGATCCACTGAAGATGTGCTTAAGGCAAATCACTGTGATTGTTACCAAGAAAAATGGGCTGCCTGCGAAAAAAGATTGAGGGAGGTTAGCAGAGTAGCAGATGGGAACACTTAAGCGTTGTGCTAATGCTGTCTATGGGCGATTTAAAAAGTACACGCCCCTGTGAATACAGTTTGGGAGTGGGGAGCTAAAGTAATGCAAGTCATTCAGCCACGGCAAGATTCTCAATTGGTTTTGGCCCAGCTGTATAGGTTTTGTTGGGGGGGGGAGGGTTGGTTGGGATGGGGAGTTAGGGGGAGACAGGGGAGGGGTGGAGGGAGCGGCACCTAATTCACTCAGTGCATTTCAAATTTAGCTCCATCGTTATGGAGAATAACAGAAGGCGCATTTGCTTGCTTGAGACAAACAGCGTGTCTTATCGGAGCACGAGTGCTGAGTTTGTATTTTTTCTCAAATGCGGAGTCATTAGAGGAAATGAGAGGGAGGGATAGAGAGAGAAAAAGAAAGAGTAAGGGGATATGGAGGGAGGGTGGGAGGGAGAAATTAAAACAAATATCAAAAATGGGAAAATGAGGCTGCTGCCAAAACGTGAGCAGCCTGCGGCATGAGCTGGCTCGCGCTTCTTACACATCAAGTGCTATCCCGTCGCTCTGCAATTCCGTGGCCATTACTGGCAAGCACTCAGAATCGAGCCCCAACTCAGAGCTGGGTATCTGGGAGCCGATCATGCAAGCCTCGGGTGCCTGTGCTTTTGAATGAAAGAGAGAGAGAGAGAGAGAGAGAGAGAGAGAGAGGTGTTTGAGATTTGGTCATGGGGTGGCTATTTATTTATCTTACACATGCGAATCTCCAGCTGATTTCATGAACATTTTTGCTTACCGAGAGAACACAGGAGTTTTTTAGGCCCACTGGCAGAAAATCAGAAACGCTGTCGGGGCGGCACAAATCGACACCCGACAATTTCTGTCGCAGTCTTTTGAGGACGGGCAAACCTGATTGAATGTTTGGAAAGAGAAAAAGGCCTATCCATACATTTCTTCGTGTAGCCATGCAGCAACATATTAAAAAGCCATACCAAAGCCAAACCACCCGTGCACTGGTGCTGTCAGAATGACCAAGCTTTGCTATGACTGAGTACCTTTCATGATGTAGCCCACATCACATTTGACATTTGCAGAGCCAGATAGTCCCATACAATGTCTGCAATGCAACAGCGCTTAGGAAACAATCACTCCTAAACTTCAATAAGCTCCGAGTTGACAGACAGATCAAAGACTGCCACACAAACGAAGGGCCACAGGACACCAGCAATGGCACAGGGCACAGCTGGGGCTCAAAGGAAACAGGATCTGTTAGTTACCTGTGAAAATAGCCCTTCAGGTTGATGTGTGTTCACAATGTAAATTGCAGGCTGCACTTGGATGTCTATTGATTCCAGAGGGAGAAGGTGATGAATGACTCACAGAAGTTTTGAGAAGTACTGGTCATGCCTCGTCGCCACCTGTTAAAGTCCAAGGTCAGCAGCAACTTCATTACAAGTAGCGGTATCAAACTTTTAGACACTTCATGAAATTCACCATCTTAAAAAAATCTCTGTTCTGTTTCTAAAGCTTCAGTAAATCCTCGAGGCTTGTGTCTCTTACTGTATGTTGATAATTCGAATCTCAGAGCCAAGTAGGCCTAATAATAGCTTGCCAATCATGTTTGTCATGTACATTACAGTAATAGAGGATAATGCATAATCAGTAACGATATTAGTATTTAAAATTAGCATAACAAAGCTTATTCATGCTGTTGTTTTTATGCCTGCATTTAAATGCCAGCCTATGAACTCCTAGGCTATTCAATCTCTATTATGCAAAAACGAATTAAGGTTACAATATTATTTGTCAAGATGATAATCTTTCAGATGTTCGTCATCACATGTATTAATGCAAATATACTGTATAGACTAGTCTGATGAAAATGTCTTAATCAGTGTAAGACATTCTGGTAACATTCTGGTAACACTTTACGGTAAGGGTACATGAATCATCATGAATTTATGCATGCATTAATCCATGATTCATGCATTACTTCATTCCTTAACCCTTAGAACCCTAAGCTGTTTTCATTGTAAGTACCACACACACATATTATATATTGTTTTTTTTTATTAACAGTAGGCCTATATTGAGTATAGGCTATCCAGATCTGCCATCATTTCATGTATTCGTACTAGCATTTATTTTATTTTGATTTTAAATAATTATATAAAAAGCATATTATAAAAATATTATAAAAAAAAAAAAAAAAGCATATTATAAAAATCCTTATATTTCGACGTGTATCTCACCACAGCCAGCTGATAGCTCTACATGCATTTCATGTGTGTGTAGGGCAGACTGTCCTGAATCGGGCAATATAATTGCCATGTTGGAGGGATACTCTGGGGCTGAGCAATTTACAGAAATATGTGGTGTGTGATTTACGGAAATAAATGCCATTTTTTATTTAGTGATGAAAAATGACCTTTCTGCGCTCCATATCTGACACGAACTAATTAGCCTGCGTGTTAGCCTGCATGCCTATGGTGTATGCACTCATAATGATTCTCAACTTTTTACTGCATTGCCATGAACAAAGTAAAGGCAAAAAAGGTGTTTCTTTGTTGAACAAATTGGGATGCAATGTGAGCCTTGAAATGGATACCATGCAGGAATTTGCTAGGATCTCAAAACCGGATTATGAGCATGCTTTGCCATAAAGAAACACACGATAGCGTTGGATTATAAACATGCTTTGCTACAAGAACAGACAAAAATGTGGGGTAAGTCCAGCTATATGAAGTTATTATTTGCTGTCACTCCGTCTGTTTTATAACCCAGAAGGATGTACTTGTTATCAAATGATAGCTCTGAGTCTCCTCTTTCATCTGACATGCATGGCATATCTATCCGATCACGGGTCCGTGAGTAATTCAAACGAGAGTAATGGGTGTGCAGCGTTGGTTTGTGTACATGACGTTATTATTTTGCAGTCACTTCGTCTGTTTTTATAAGCCAGAAGGATCGATAAACATGGTACCAATGGATAGCCCTGTGCCTCCTCTTTCATCTGATATTCTTGCCATATCGATGCGATGACGGATTCGCGAGTAGGCCTAATTTAAACAAGAGTAATGGGTGCTGCATGTGAACACAGAGAAGTATAGACTGTAAATGCAGTAAATGCAAAGATGCAATTTGATGATTTAATTTCATGATTTTTTTTTATTTTCATACTTGATCGTACAGACAAGTGTGTAGTCTCTTTGGAAAGCCCCACTTCTGCTCTGTCATGCAATAAAGGTTTCATCTCGCTGCGATGAACAGTTCCCGAGCAATGTAACAGAGAAGAAAGGGTGTGTTTTATTTTCGCACTTTGCGTCAATCGGGTTCTAAGGGTTAATATCTCATACATCATCAGGAATGGACATGAGTTCATAGTTTGTCATTTGTGACCTTATACACGAACAACACATCAACTAAAGCATTAAATATGGTGGCACATCATTATGATTTATGATTTATTAAGAATGATCATGATTTCTTTTTCTGCCAAACATGTGGTCATCACTACTCAAATTCCAACTTGTGCAGTTCTCTAGGCACATGCCATTGTTCACACTTTAGTTAAGGGGCAACAAAAATGATTAAGTCATGAGTAATTAACCTTAAAACATGTAATCATGATGATAATGCCTAATAAATCATAAATCAGAATGATGTACCCACCTTAACTTATGCTTTAGTTGATGTGTTGTTCATGCATGAGGTCATTAATGAGAGACTTTGAACTCATGTCAATTTCTGATGATTCATAAGATATAAAGGAATGAAGTGATGCATAACTCATGAATTAATTCATGCATGAATTCATGATAATTCATGTACCCTTACCGTAAAGTGTTACCGACATTCTACACACACACACACACACACACACACACACAGACACACACACACACACAGGCTTGCACGCAAACACACACACACACACACACACACACACACACACAGTATAGTTCGAGTCTGTGCTGTCTCTCTGTGTTTGCATGACAACAAACGAACCACTGTGGGAGGGTGCATGGGTGTTGAAACGCGCAGCCTTTGAGCTTCCCTCAGATCTTCCATCTTCCTCCTCTTTGGCAGCTCACTGATGCTTCATCATTTAATCAAACCAACATCCATTTCTGACTTTGCCAGATATAGGCCCATTCAAAAAAGACCCAGGGATTTTTCCTGCCACATCTGCTTTTTACCTCCATCGCTATCAGTGTTAGAGAGAGAGAGAGCGGAAAAGAGAAGGGTGGCAGAGAGTTTTGTGCCACTCAGAATGTAAGGTCCAGAAGCCACACTAACTTGAAAGGAACAGGCCTGATGGTCCCCACTGCAAAGGCAGCCCTTACTTCTCTGCTTCTTCAAAGAGCTATTACTTATACATGTTTGCACACCATGGCACACATGCACAATTTCACACACAGCCACACTCACAGTTGAGATACCTTCAATTTTCATGGATAAGAATCACATCACTGTGCTTGAAGTTTCCACATATTTTGACAAACGTAATGAAACATTTGTCAATGTGAATGGTGTAGCTAAATATCTTTTGCACTTGCACAGATGGCAGTAAAACAATTAGGTTATCTTATCAATAATTAATTCCATTAGCATAGTTTACAACTTCATTATTGTATTTTTAAAAGGCTAACCTAATGCATAAAAAAGTGTAAGTGTACTTTTATGAACCTACTACTGCACTAAGCTTTAACCATAGCCTATGCGTGTTTACTTGATATGCAGCCATTTCTGTGGCCAGGCCTTTGTTCTCTCTGTCTCTCTGCTCCTTGCTGGTATGCATACGTTTCCTTTCTGTCTCTCTTTCAGCAGTGTCTCTCTCTCATTCCCTCACACCTCTTAACCTTATTTCCCCCTCTGACTTGTCTATATAAGCAGTGTATTACATACACATACACATAAACACAAGCACATATTATATGCAGTAATACTATCTTGTCTTACACTTACAGTGTCATCTGTACAGTAACACAAGCATTATAGCACACTTCAGACTGTCATGTTGCTGCACAGGTCCAGCATGAGAACACTCTAAGCCAGGTCAAAGAGCAGGCCTATAGCTAGCTACTGTGGTAGCCAGAACAACCAATGCCCCATTTTTCACTTTGACAGTCAGTCAACACCAACGTGCTTTTGTTTTTAAGGAGGAAGAAGACATCGTTCACTCACATCTATAGAAACAAGTCTGTTCTGTATCTACAATCACAACCACTTTCACTCTCACCCTTTCTCTCTAATCATTGCCAAGCAGTCATTCAGGCTATGCTGGCCAGTGCTACAGACATGACATATGCTTCCTCAGAACTATCTCTGACAGAACCCATCTAGCACGGCTTTGACAAATACCGTGGTGTTATTCAACATCAAAACACAGATTTTGGAGGCTGTCCAGAACAGTCTATAAATCGAAGGTAGCTGTTCGGACTCACACTAAGAAAGTAGGGTAGTTCATACGACAAAATAAGCAGGTTTTCTGTTGGATCTTTCAAACAGGATAATGATAAGTGTTATATCTCTGGGGACACAGGACAGGCTATTTGCACCTGTCAAACCCATTTGTTGAACGGGATACCTCCTGATCTTATATTGTGACATGATGTGATTTGTGAGCCGAATGAGACCAGGTGGACTATTAAGGATGGTTACATAGGTGATTTTGATTTAGTTGTATCATGTCCAAACCCTGATGCTTGCTGTGGGTTTAACTGCATGTAGAGTCTGCATCTGCTGTGATCTAAAAATGCCTTCATGTCATTATTAGGTCCAGCTGTGTGGCTTGTGTGGCTGCACAGGTTTGAAGTATTCATCCAATAGATGGATGGCAAGGCAAGGCTGACCTCATGCTTTCTCTCCAAAGGTCTAACCAGAGAGAGATGAGATTCATCTAGCGCTCACGAGGTGAAAGGCATCCACAAAAGGCCTCATCCCAACAAAACCCACATATGGGACCCATGCAGCGGTTCAGACGATCTTATCACATCAGAAAGTAAAGATTCTTTTTTTTCTTCCTTCTCCTCCCCTTCTCCTGTCGTCCACTTTGGTCAGATCCTCCTGACTGGGTAATCCATTTCCCTCTATTCTGGGTCTTGACACTGTCCACAGAGGACCCTGGGATCAATATTTGCCAAGTTTAAACTGGAGGGATTATCTGTCTGTCAGACCCCCAAACACAAACTCATCTGTGGACATCTTAGACCGCCTTGCTCTGCTCTGCAGTGGAGGTCACTCTTCAAGTGAAAGGTCAGGTGATGGAGTCTGTCTCTCATGCAGTGAATATATTTGTAAAGATATCTAAGTCCACTGAATATCATTTTGTGCTGTTCAAAATCTTTTGTCCTTCCCAACCGTACTGCTTTTGGCTTCCCTTTATGGTATATCTTCCTTTTATTATCATTAGTTTAACCTTTTGCATTAATTTCATGATTTATTTTAACATTTTTTTTTTTTGCTCTGGACATCAATCCAATCACTGCCACCATAGACGTGTTTGTTCAAGATAATGGGATGTAATCGCCCAATCACCAGCAATGCCTCTTCAACAAATGCTCCACAGCAAAAAAAAAAGAGCTAGCATTCAAATTTCAGCCTTCTCTCAATAGACCAATTAAACAGAACATTCAGAAGGCATCAGTGGAACTGTAAACTGGAAGGAAAATAAAAGGGATGAAAAGCAATGGTCTCCCTTTTAAGCTCTGAGGGTTTTTTTTGTCCTCTTTAAACAGAGGAAAGCCTCGGGTCAGTGCTGTAGAGCATCAGTGACTAAGAGGCTTGTAGACTGCAAGCTGGCCAGGACCCTTTGTCTTGTTCATTTGGCAAAGGTTGGTCTACACTTGTTATTCACTGGTGTAAACTTTTATGCCTAATTAGCAGGACTTCATAAACCGCTCTAAGCACACTTTCTTTGGAAACAGATAGATATCCTTGACACAGCTACAGTTATTAGAGAAGTCAAATAAATGTTTGATTTGTTGGTTGAAAAGTATAACATAGGTCAACGAGTGACTGGAGATACTACTCGGAACTTCAGCATTTCATTGATGCAAGAAAGAAAAAAAAAACAGTAATTGAGCCAGTAAATGAAAGATGGATATTTCCTCCATACAGTGCTCTGTCTTCACCTTAAAATAGAGTGTCCTCCCACAGAGGATCCTAATGTGACAGTGACTCCTTCAGACCTTTTTTTTTTTTTAATGTAATGTACTTTCAAGTTACCATGGAGATCTCAACACACGGATATTCTGGATTCACTCTCCTGTTGTGAGAAATTACATTAACCAATTGAAGTGTGGATATCATCTGTCTGTGTGGAGGTCATAGTGTCCATATGCAGTGCACCTCCCCTGCATATCTTTGTCTCTCCTCTCCATCTAGCTATTGTTTTTCCTCTCCCCATGCTCTCTCTCCTCATGCTTTCTCACCTCCCCTCACTCTCTTTTACTCCCACTCTTGTTCCCTCTCTCTCTCTCTCTTTGTTCCCCCCTTCCCCTCCATCCTTCTCTCTGACCTCCACTGCATTTTCTTAATCCCCATAAATCTGCCGTGCTCAGAGGACAAGCTCCAAGGGCGCCATCGCTGGAGGAATCAGCCCCATCCCAGGCACAAAAAAGATGCCATTGGCCTGGCCATGCTTCCAGCACTCATAAATGTTTAATGATGGTATAAACACAACAGTTGCTCAGACACCACGGGCCGATTTGTGGCCGTGGACCAGTGGCGGGAATGCCGTTTGTTTTGGTTCCCTCTTTCTTCTATTTGCAATCTTGGGAAATGTGCATTGGTTGACCGGCCTACCATTCAAATCTACTGTTTATGGTAGATCAAATAGATTTGTTGATAGATTGATGTGTATGAGTCTATGTGTGTGACAGGGAGGGAGAATGAGAAGAGAGAGAGAGAGAGAGAGAGAGAGAGAGAGAGAGAGAGAGAGTGTGTGTCTGTGTGTGTGCATGTGCATGTCTATTTAAGAATTCAAACTGTCCGAGCAAGACTGGTGTGCTGGTGGTCTAATCCTGGCTTCCGTATTCTTATTTGCTGTATCCTTCATGCTGGAGGACTCTCTTACCAGCTTGTGCAATTGTAACAAATCACATTAAATTTGCCCACGTGTGCCAGGTCATCTCAGACCCCCCCATCTCCCTCAACCCACTACAGATAGTGAGAGAGCAGAAAGGGCTGGAAGTAGAGGGGTTGGTGGTTGGGGGATGGGTTGGGGGTGTGAAGGGCAGAACCAAACAAAATCCTGTCAGTCACCCAAGGCAGAAGCACCCACTTCACGCCTGCCATCTCAGACAGACTGGCTCCTACAGACAGAGAGAGAAAGAAAGAGAAGGGTCCGGCTCTGCAGAGGACTCCAAGGCTTCTCCAGATGACATTCAGCTCCCAATGTGCTCTCCCTCTCTCTCTCTCTCTCTCTCTCTCTCTCTGTCTCTCTCAGGCACACTCAAGATGCTGCTGTGTGCCTGGCCCATGGAGGCCCGCTGGAAAGGCTGCGCCTCAGATTTTGGCAGCGGTCAAGTGGGAGCGAGTCGAAGCCCATCTCATCCGTTTGAAACTCCTCCAGATGTTGAGATTGCCAGGGTGGTGTGTGTGCAATCTCTCTCTCTCTCTCTCTCTCTCTCTCTCTCACACACACACACACACACACACACACACTCTAAAACTGTGGTACAATTTGTAAAAGTACAGCCTAAAATATATAATGTTAATGTACAGTATAACTAAATAGAGATATGTGTAGGAATAATCAGAGCAATCATAGCAATGCACAGTGAATTTCTAATAAAATCAGGAAAGCTGCTGTGTAAAAGTCAGTTCAGTAATGATTCAATACAGCTTTAGAAAACAATATTGTACAGAATTGAAAAGAACTTGTGATACTTACATATGCATTAATACAAAGGGCTCATCTAAATCTATGTATATCCCCTCTAAGCAGTTCCTCTATCAGTTCCTGGTTTTGGATTCCTTAGTGTTGCCTGGCAACAAATATTGTGTGGATATTTCATTGATGATTTTATAGTGTTATTTAATGACTCAGATGTATTTAAAGAGTGTTTGCAGTCGTACAGTCCTTGTGGAATTTAGTTTAGTCAACATATATATTTATCTCAGCTCTCTGCTCCGTCCAAATGAAACCAACACACACACAAATGTCTCAGTGGGAATTCTCCCGACAGCAAGAGCTATTGCCAATATTAAAACTTTTCCGTGCTCAGGCATGGCAACCTCTCTTTTTGTGTAAGCTATGAAATATTCATGAACAACCAGAGGAGGACTGCGGCAACATATGCTGTGAGTCGCCCGTTATACAACTAAGGTGATTGTTGTGGAAGTCATGGTTTGTGAAGGTCTCGCTGTGTTTAACAATGCTCAAGATCGTTCCCATTCCTTTCTAATGGCTAGCCATTAAACTGAGAGAGTTTTGACTAGTGACATGTTGCCTTGCTTGAATACTGATGACTGTACTACATGTAACAGTGAATTGCACACATCACCATACCTGTATCTACTGTATGTAGGTTTTCATGGTATATGATATCGCACATGTTTATCATTGGCTTGCACTGTGTGTAGCCAGTAGATTAACTGGTAGCAGCGTTTAATATATATAAAGCATACAGTACTGATTGAAATGTATAACAGTCATTGCTATACATCACATTTCATGACAACAATTGTTAAATGAATGGATGTCCATGAA
Organism: Alosa alosa; assembly: GCF_017589495.1. Taxonomy (NCBI): domain Eukaryota; kingdom Metazoa; phylum Chordata; class Actinopteri; order Clupeiformes; family Clupeidae; genus Alosa; species Alosa alosa. Next base: position 27,773,285 of record NC_063211.1, on the reverse strand, counting down.
ATATTTCTTTGTATGTTAGATGCTCAATTTAAGCATCTTCTTCTAACATACTGTAGTTAGCACTACAGACTTAAACACATATGAGTCCATCAACATGCCACCCCTTCCAGAGAAACCTCGGAAGAAAGAACACTGTCATTTTAGGGACTAGACAAGCTTCATGTCTGCTTCCAGTATCGCGATCAAAGTCTTAATCCCCAAACGGGAGCCCGCCTCTCTGGCCCGTTTGGACGCCCCACGCCCCCCTGCCCTATCAATCAGCTCCAATGACTCATCAATCTTTCAAAAACAAATGGAGGGGAATAGAAAAGACAAAAGCGCTTAATGGAGTAGACATATTGGCGGTCCTGTGCCACATGCAAATGCCGCTGGCCGTAGCTGCAGTTAACCGTGGCCCGCTTTGTCCAACAGCGCCTCGGTGTCGCCGGCAAACAGCAGGTGACCCAGTGACAAGGCCTGGGCAGTTGCTGACAGTGATCAAGCGGGTGGGTGTCTGCACGGCAGAGGACAGGGAGAATCATTAGTCCTCCGCTCCACTTCTGCCAAGAGGTGTGTTCTTAGAGCGAGCTCGGGGACTGCCCCAATACCCACGGTGACGCTAGCCACAGCGGCAGCGGCAGCGGAGCCGCGACTGCGCTTGCTGGAGTGCAGGATATACTCCCTCCCTGGTCGAGTGTTTGTTCACTCTTTATCTAGCTGATAACTCTGTCTTCAATGTTTATGTATTGTGGTGAGGGTTTTAAGAGGGGGGATAAATAAAGCAAGGTGTTGTGTTTACCTTGTTCTGCTGCTGGGCACTGCTGGAGATTTCACTGGAGTGAGGAGTGTGTTATTTGAGAAATAAAACACAATGGATGTGGACTGAGGCATGGCCCAGCTGATTGAGCAATCAAGGTGAAACAAATTCTGTTTTTTGTTGTTGCTTTGTGTGTGTGTGTGTGTGTGTGTGTGTGTGTGTGTGTGTGTGTGTGTGTGTGTATGTGCGTTTGTTTGTGTGTGTTTGTATGTGTGTGTGTGCAGTATGTGTATGTGTATGTGTATGTATCACAAAATAAGCAAAAGTGTCAAGAAGTCTTAGCAATAGCAACATACTACTATGTATTCCCTTAGTGGCTTTCTGTTTCTGACCATCTGTGGTTCTGCTTCCAAAGTTCACCCAAGTGCTACGCAGAACCCAGAGGTGTTCTAAAACTGAAAAATGTAATCACTCACTTGAGTATCACGGCATCAGTTTAAATGTACTAAAGGAGCAAATGGCGCACTTTGAAAAATAAGAAGAAAAAAACTGACCCTCCAAATATATGAGATGAAAAGGAGCACCATTTCCTCAATATGTCCTCCAGGCCTTTGAAGGGTTGGTTTTAAAAATTCACAGTGTCGGTCCCCACATCCTCACATGGCAGCATGCAGCTCAGGCCAGGATGGGCTGCCAGAGACTGGGCATGGGTTGGCACCGCCCTTCCCCCCTCACGGAGAAGCTATTCCTCTTCATATAGCCTGCCAGACAGACGCCTAGTCTGCCAGCAAGCCCATCACAACTCTCTGGGCTCCTCTGCCATTTTCATCCTCTACTGGGCTTACAGACACACACCTACATAGCATGCGTGGATGCACACACATATGCACAGACTCTCCTCCTGGAACACATACATGCGCATATGGTACCTAGAACGAACACATGCACTCTTGTATTCTGTCAGACTCATATGCAACGATACAAAGTTTCGAGTGTGTCTGACGCGGACAGGCAGGGGGAGGCAGCAGTCTTCTGCACGGTCCATCTTTGATCTTCAGCTCACTTGAAACTGTGTCAGGTCTCTCCCTCTCTTCCTAACTCCCTCCCTCCCTCACTTGCTCCCTACCTCCATCCGTCTTCCTCCCTCCCTCCATCCCTCTCTTCCTCCCTCCCTCCATCCCTCTCTTCCTCCCTACCTCCATCCGTCTTCCTCTTTTCACATTTTCTCTCTCGCTTGCTTGCCACCTTTCTCCCACTCTCCCACTTTCTTTCCCACTTTCTCTCTCATTCCCTGCCCCTCGCTCTGTCTTTCACTCTTTCAGTTCAATCTCTCTCTCTCCCTCTCTCTTTCTCACTCCTTCCCTTTTGCTGGTTCCTAGCCATGGACACTCATTAACTGTGGTGATAAGCACCATATGTGCTGTCACCCACAATCCCTTGCCCCTCACTGGAATCAAAAACAGGAGAAAAAAGTTCATTTTCAACCTTATCTCTCTCCACCTTCCTGCTCTTTCTCTCTCCAAACTCTGCCCTCCTTTCACCACCCCTCCCCCACACACACCTTCTCTCATCCTTTCCTCCTCCCTTTCATTTTCCTCTCTCCGTTTTACTGGACCAGATTCTGGGCCTCATGCCTCGGGTAGCTGGCCGGGTTTAGCGCGGCGGGTTTTTGCCAGGCTTTTCAGAGACTTTGTGTCACGGCTTACAATGCTGCCGCGTGTCGGGAATCCAGCTAAACTGTGCCGCGCGCACATGTGCCTGTCGCCTTTCCAGGTCACACAGCTCCCCGCACCCGCAGACAAACAAACACTGTGTAGAAAGATTTCTTTGTATGGAACGTGGGAAATCTCCCCACCCCACCCCCCCCCCCCACACACACACACACACACACACACACATTGTATTGTGTCCCAGTCTGAATTAATTCCAATCCAGGTCTTGTCTGAGGAAATGTTTCGCAAGCATTTTTTTTCATGGTTTTTAATTAGATGTTGTGAAATATCAGATGCCAAAAGAAAAAGATGGCTTTCGATTAGTAAGACTGGCATGGCATTAGGAGACAGGAGGATTAAATGCAATATCTATCTAGTCAGGAGGTGGTGTGGCGACACCTAACACAACACCCACCGCGAGTCAGGCCAAGCTATTTCGGGACTGTGATTCGCCCACGAGCCAATGTCAGTGACGACCAAGAGGATTGGAGGCAAACTGAATTGCTTTCTCTTTTTGCCTCTCCTCTCCCCATTCCACTTCTGATGAAGAAGCTTCGATTTGCACCGCGGCATGGAGTTTCTCTTTCCTATCCAATGTAGGAAATAAGGGCAATAAAACAAAATGTTTGTCATATGGATTTTGATGTCAACAGGGGCCCATGTCAAACACCTCAAATGTGCTCGAGACGGAAGATTAACCTTTTCACGTGCCAAGAGATGCTCTCCCCTCATCCTCTTATTTCACCCTGCTACAGCATTAGCCCACAGACGTCATTTATTTGTTTGCTCACGCCTTCAAAGACGTGTGCGCCGCTGTAGCCGTGAATGACTGAATATGTCGGACTCCTAAAAGGTCAGAGTCATCAATTACCGTTTGGTGCCGGCCTAGCAGATGCCAGGATCTGGTGTGAAATTTCTGTTTAAGGGGAGGATGTGGTCCAAACGAAAGTCTGGGATGTAGGTCACAGAAGATTAAGACAAATGTACGAGGCGACGAGTGGTATCTATCTCTGTTGGACACCGGACACCAATTATACCCAGTAAACACACACACAACAGGGCAATAGGTCAATAAACATGTTTACAGTACTCAGTCCAAGATTAATTTTCATAATTAAAACGCTTCTCCTTCTTCAGAGACCTTAACAGATGTTTCAGGGTGTTTTTTCCCTTGTCAGTTGATGGAGAGAGAGAGAGAAAGAAAGAGAGGTCTCTCAACACTTGCTTAAGGGAATAAGATTTAGATGTTTCCTATTTTAACCCATGTTCCATTTCCACATAATCAGTATTTTCGCTGCACTGATTAACAACTAATCACTTAATCATGTATTGCTAATAAGCCTCTTAGTTTACTGTCATGGCGGCCCATGCGGAAGGGTCTTTGGGGAGATGTTTGTGACAGAATTGTAAATGGCAAGTGGTTTTCGAGGCTGTGCTGCTGTTAGAAGGTTGACCCCACAAGAGAGAAAGAGAGAGAGAGAGGAGGATGGATGGAGAGAGCACAAGCTAGGGAGGGATGGAGAGAGAGAGAGGTAGAAAGAGGACCAGAACTGACAGACCCACAGAGGCTCATTAAAGGCATGCAAACATGGATCATTTTCTTCCTCCTTTTGGCTTTTTTTTTTAAAATCTCTCTCTTTTTCTTTCTCTCTCTCTCTCTCTCTTCCTCCACAAAATGACTGGTGATGAAGGTCAAAGAGGATCAGAGTGCCTGCGAGCATCAGGTGTGGGATTGCTGATGGAGCCCATGGGTGCCATTGATCCAGTGGTGGCGCAGAGAAGCACAAGTGACATTGAACAGATCCGAGTGACATGACCCACCTCACCTCAGATGCAGGGAGCTCGCTATTTATTTTAGCCAGGCCTGAATAAACAATGTCTTTTTCCTGTTTATATATCACCTTTCTTCCCCATATCCTCCAGGTACACAGTCTGACTTTGTAGATTAACTTTGTAGATGGCAGTCGTCTCCCCACACACATCCACTGCGAGGTGAGGAGCTCCGTCAAAGTGTCGGCGTGGAAGCAGAGAGAAAAGGGGGACAGAATGGCGTCCCTTTCTACTCCTTGTCCTGGGTAGGTGTCACCTTCCATGTCCGTTTCACCCACCGGACACTTCATCATTGAGCTTGTTGCCCTTAAGTGAGTATGACACTATGTGTCATAGATTTTGAAAGAAAGAGGTTGTCATTGCTGCTTTTTTCCCTCTCTCAATCTTTCTCTCTTTCTCTTCTTTTATCGCTCTCTCCTTCCATGAGAGCACAAAACTTGCCCTTTACTGAGTGAAAAATGCGGCTAAATATATACGGATATCTGCCTTGGCTGACACAGTGGGGAAGAGACACGAGAACCTTTTTTAATTAACTCATTAATTAGGAGGTATAACTGACACCCAGTGATCTCCATTTAAGTGTGGAAAAGGAAAGAGAGTTGGTTTCATAGCTGTGTGTGTGTGTGTGTGTGTGTGTTTCCAAGAGTGTGTGAGGTGCTGAGAGACTGGAGTGTTAATTATATTTCTGTACATCCTGACAGGGTGGTTAAAAAAGGGTAGAACTAGGACTAGAAGTCCTAATACTTAATGAAGAGACACTCCTTAGTAGGATAAAGGGCTCTAAGTTTTAATTAACAAAAAAAAAAGTCACATGTTATTACAGGTTACTTCACCGCATATGGTCGTCTGTCTGCTGTTGGAGCAATATACTAGGTAAACAGACTGGGTAAACGTGTTTCTCCCGAAGCCAGAAAAACACAAGGCAATTACAAATGCAAGGAGGGAGCGGTGGTGTGTCCGCGCCAGTGTTTGCACAGGCGAATGGAAATCTGACACAAATCCGCGCGTAAACACGAGGCTTAAGCGCTGAGCGCGCATCATTCCTGCAAGGTAGCGTGCCTTAAGAACATGCAAACAAATCAAGAAAACAAAATGCATTGAAAGTTACTCAGGTAAATAAGATCTGACACACACAAGCACACACACACACGCACGCACACACACACACACACACACACACACTCCAATCCTCCACCCAAGTCATTCCATCACAGCGATGGGGGTCTGAATCTGTGTTTGTTTTTTGTGGTTCAGTTTGTTTTGTTTTGGTGTTTGTTTGTCCTTTCCTCCTCCTCTTCTCCACTCCATGAGCCAGGACACAAGCGGCTGACAAAAAGGGAGGACAAGGGGAGAAATTGCTTCAGGTTGGAGGAGAGCATAGTGTTTGCAAAGCGGGGACAGAGAGCCACATGTTAATGAGCAGTCAACCCCCCCTCACCGACACACACTCACACACACATACACACATCCTCCACAAACTCTCCAGCATGCATAACATACACACACACACACACACGCACTGCTGAGTGCGACATCTGGGCATCACTGTGGAATGTCTAATCCTGAGGCAGGATTAGCATCTCTGAGCATACACAGATCTCCTCAGTGTGTGTGTGTGTGTGTGAATACCGGTGTGGCCTTTTCTGGAAAATGAGGCCCTTGGGCATTGTTTGTGCTGGGTAATTAGGAGGAGACACCCTGTTTCTCCGGCGACCAGCGGGCCCCTGTTCAAAACACCTTGCCGAGGGAAATCTCACCCCCCAACATACACACCTTCACACACACACACACACACACACACACACACACAACCCCATCGGCATCCCACCCCCCATCCATCCTGTCCTCTTAAACCCCCCACATGAATATTTCAGACGGGGATGTAAGTACAAGGGGGAGTCCTTTATGACATTTGAAAGAGGAGTCTCTGCAGACGAAGGCAAAGTGATATAAATAAATGAAAGGAAAGTGGCAGTGTGAGCGTCGGCAGCACTGGTGGGGCGTGTGTGTGTGTGTGTGTATACTGTATGTGTATATGTGTGTGTGTGTGTGTGTGTGTGTGTGTGTGTGTGTATACTGTATGTGTGTGTGTGTGTGTGTGTGTGTGTGTGTGTGTGTAGGGGGTAGGGGTGCTGGGTTGGTAGCAGGGGCCTAGTGGTGGTGGCAGCAAGCGATGGGGATCATCACTGATGCCGCTCACGACTACTGATTTCACTGGTGTGACTAGCAAAAATACAGCCAGGGCCGGCAAAACATGCAGGAAGACGTGATGTAGATGAGAGGAGATGAGAGACAATGAGGCAGAGAAAGAGAGAGAAAGAGAGAGAGGGACAGAGTCGAAAGGAGAGTGTTTTCCTACCACAAAGAAGCAGTACTGCCTAGCTGTGAGAAAAGGTGCGGAAATAAAACGATGACAAGTCAGATGACATTTCTGCCTACAAGAGCAGACAAGTCAACGGGTGACAGGTTGATTTGACTGACAGGTTATCCAGGAGTGCATAGATGGGTGCCATCCCCTCTCCAACACAGTGAAACCTAGAGTATCAAAGCCCTCCATTTCACCACCCCGAAAATGTGCGTCAGGGCAGTACTGCCTGCAACAGAACTCACTCTCACATACGTGATTTCAGTGGGTGTTGCTACCGCAGCACGAAATGTCCATCTTGACATAATGTAGCAAAGCTTTGCAGAGGTTGATTTGCAATTCAGAAGATTATATAATGAGCTATTCAATAATTGAAGTTAATTGAAGTATTGATACAGAGGTTACTGAAAGTAAAACATCCTGTTTCTTTTCATAACCCAAGAGACCTATTATTTTATGCTTGTATCAATCAGTGTGATGGATGTAAAGCCATGCTGACAGCATCGTGTCACAATGTTCATTTTTATTATTTATTCAGATCACCTTGGAAATTAAATAGATGCATGCAAAGATTTTCATAATTAATTCAGCTTCATTAGGAGGAAGAGACTGTGGAATGACATACATACATATATCTGATGTCGAAGATTAGTGTAACCCTGGTCACTGTGTCCTAGTCATTAGTTTAGTTAACCATAGATTGGTTGCAGAATAAATAAATAAATCAATTCATATAGTTCATGACACATGAATAAATAGGATTTATGATAAAACATATTAAATATACTGGTAGCAATAAATACAAATAAATAAACACACACAGGTTTATTCATATGCACTCATTTTATTTTAAAAGTGACGAATGTGCTTTTCTTTAATGTGATAAAGACAGGGGGACATGTGAAGTTCACATGCTCAAGCTGAGCCAATCAGAAGCCGCTAGTGACTTTACGTTACTGTTTATCTCTCTTTTTCTGCGGGACCGAGAACAAGACGGCTGCTTGCTGAAATTCGCTACAGAATCTGCTAACTAGCATTTGAAACTTCGACGTTTTACTTTCCTCTTGCTGTTATTGTAAGAGTCAACAGAATAGTAATTGTTTTGCCCGCTGGCAGAATGAGGATTTTGTGTTTTTGCGACAGACACTAGAAGAAATGTAAGTAGATTGCCTGCTATGTTACTAGTTTAAGCTGTTAGTATACGAACGATGGAAAGTTCCGTTTAGGAACTGTTCGTTATTTATGACCGCCGCGCAGCGAAGCGGTCATATAGGTTGAGTCAGATTTTTTTTTTTTTTTTTTTTTTTTTTTCGCATGTCTAAATTTCCGTCAAGGATTCCCGGGACACTGTAAGACCGGGGTACACAAAACTTGGTAGGCATGTAACCCCACATGGATAGCATGGAACCATCATTTTTCGTTTTGATCTGTAGCCCCCCCGCTGGACTGGAACCCCCGAAAGGAGGGTAGGGCAGACACAGTTTTCTGTGAATATCTTGAGAACCGTAGGGCCAATTTTTTCCGTATGTTTGCCTCCAGGGGTCATCTTAACCCATTCCATGTGCACACACACACACACACGGATGCATAATTTGTTAATTTCATGTTGTATTAAAGGAGAAATGTTCATGTTAAGAAAATATATAGCTTGTTTATATTGTTACATGGCTCACCTTATGGTTTCTGAGTGAGTGGAGGTAAAGAAAGACATGAAACAAAGTTGATGTTTAGTTATATTTTATTTGATGTGAATGTAATTCATATGCATGTATATATAGTTGCAATTAAGAACATTATTGTAACCTTGGTTTGGCCTACATAGGTCGGGTCTTTTTCTTTTCTTGGTTTTTTCCTTCTGTAAAACCTGAGATCTGCGCATGGATTCTTCTGCTGTGATTGCTTCTGCATTGTAGAGGTGGAGGTAGCTTCCAGCAGTTGTGGTGTGCCAAACTAATTGGAGATAAGAACTGTGATTTTGTTATCCACCCAGTGGATTTATGTTTATTTTGGAATTGTGACATTTCATGCATTGAAGAACAATTAATTTAATATTTTTGTGTTTATACATTCATACAATATACATAAAACTTACCTATGGGTTGTGTACGTTTTTCCTCTTCTACTCAATGCCAAGATTTGATATCCCTTTCTCCAGTAACGAACCTAAGCTTTTGATGCGCTGGTCCAAAAGGTAAACATCTAGTGTGTAGGAATCTGTAATCTTCAGTGGATACTTTTAAATAGTGTGAGCTGAACTGGGTTACATTAGCTTTTAACTTTAGCTTTTACTGCAACATGCCATTAATATACTATGTCACTCATGGTAGTATACCAATGGTACTCAAATACTGTATTATTATCATTTCACAATCTTGATCCCCTATGTTTAAAGCATATTTTCCTAAATTGTAAAAAATAAACAGAATCAATGTTTGAATGAATTCTCACAGTGTCTCCAGTTCATATGTCCAGTGTGTCTTGCCATTTTCTAGACATGCAAAAAAAAGGCTGGGGCAATACTGAGTTGCTGATAGAGCAAACCAATATTGTCACAAATTCCCAGCTCAGTCAGAACTCCAGAGGGCTTCTCTGCTTTTCTCAAGACAGTTTTTTCTTTTTTTACACTCCTCTTTGGTAATTGTACAGAGAAGTCACCACTTTCACCTCTACAATCAATAAAGAGGGCAATGTGTTCCCAGTAGCATTAGAGAGCCAGCTGACGCAAAAGTCAAATTCTGTTTCCAGTTAAGAGATGTGACCATTCAGCCGACTGTGAAATGACATCATTTAGTCAAATAGGGAATTAATTAGGTGTGGCTCAAAATATCAAGCTTCGGTAAAACTCACTTTCTCCATCTCTCTCTCCCTCTCATTCTCTCCTCCTCTCCATCAAATCCTGTTTCCCTCATATATATATATATATTACTTATATTCCTGGTTTCACTCATATATATTACTTATAGGTCAAATTCAAAGGAAATGGCACTAGGAAAGCACTGTTTGCTCCATTTACTTGAGTTCTGAGCCAATTAATGGAGAACTGGATTGGTTTATGGAGTGTAGAAGGCTCCCCCAGTAGCAGTCTAGAGACGTCTGCCTTCTATCCCTGAGAATGAACAAGTCATTAAATACAACAGCAATGTCATTTGTGGAATAATTTTAAGATCACCATTTGCCCTGGATATAATGATAATTCCTGTGTGGTATTGTGTTTCAGGCAGTTAATAAAAATGACAGTATTGCTACTATTGACTACTGTGCATATTGTCAAAAAATGATTATTTGATTGTCATATTGTTTGTAAAAAGTGATTTTAAATGTTGTAATATACAGTATATTCAGTTTGAAAGCAGGCTATGGTAAGTCAGCAAAGTGAGGACATAGAAATTGTTTTAATGTCTGTAAGATACTATTTTGTAGTAAATGTAATAATTTTTATCTTGCCTTTTTTCATTTATTATGACCGGGTCATATAGGTTTTAGATTTTTTAGCCGCATACCACAAGGAAAAAGGGGTACACGAAACTTGGTGGGCATGTAACCCCACATGGATAGCATGGAACCATTGTTTTTCATTTTGATCTGTAGCCCCCCCACTGGACTGGACTCCCCGAAAGGAGGGTAGGGCAGACACAGTTTTCTGTGAATATCTCGAGAACCGTAGGGTTTAGGAGGACCACCTTTTTTGTTTATCTCAAGGGGCCATGTCAACCCATTCCATAACCACTCATTTCATGTATAGCGCCACCTAGTTAAACACAAAAAAAGTAAAAATGAGGTGTTGTAATCGCAGGTATCTGTGACCTGAAGTGTAGGATCATTATGACACCCTCTGAATGCACGCCAAGTTTTGTGGAATTCTGTTCATGGGGGGCCACACAATAAATTAATTTATGTTACTATACATCAATTGGCCTGTAGGTGGCCGGAGACAGTATTCTGTGAATATCTCGAGAACCGTAGGGCCTAGAAGGACCACCTTTTTTTTGTATGTTGGTCTTAAGGGGCCATGTCAACCCATCCCTTTACCACTTTTTTCATGTATAGCGCCACCTAGTTAAAAATTAGGTGTTTTCATCACAATATCTCTGGCTGACATGGTCAAAACTGCACGAAATTGAAAGTGTAGGATTATTATGACACCCTCCGAATGCATGCCAAGTTTCGTGAACTTTCGTTAATACAATAAAATAATTTATGTGTACATTTAGTGACCGTACACCAACAGAGTTTTCTGTGAATATCTTGAGAACCTTAGGGCCTAGGATGACCAATTTTTTTGTATCTTTGCCTCCAGGGGTCATGTTAACCCATTCCATATGCACACCTGTGCATAAACAGATACACACGTACACATACATTCACAGTAATCATATGTATGACACATACTCACACAGTAGACATATGTACGCAAGCATGCACATGCACATGCACACACACAGGCGCACACACAGGCACACACACAGGCACACACACACACACACACACACACACCCACACACATAAACATAAACATGTACACGCAGACATGCACACAATTCAAGAATTTCTCAGAATTATGAACAGGCAAGATGGGGGTGGGGTTGTATAAAATGAATTTTACATGTGAAATCTAATCATGTTTTGGTACTGGCAGATACCAGTGAGAATTGAGTGTGCATAATGCAATTTAGTGAGACAGTTAGAATCATATATGCCTTTCAGCATGATTTATTTTTGTGGAAAAAATGTGCTGGTCTGGGCAGCGGTCATATTTTGTACCGCTCTGTGGTACATCTAGTTCAAAGAATATCACAGTTGACTGAACTGTAATTGCCTGCTATGACATTAATGACTCCCTTCAAAGGGAGGTTTCTTGAGGACATTTATTTGATCTGGATGTGTGGCTGTGTGTATGATTATTAGGTGTGTGTGTGTGTGCATGTCTGTGTGAATGTGTGTGTGTGTGTTTATTGGTATTTGTGTGTTAGTGTGTAATAGAGAGTGTGTAAGTCTGTGTGTGTGTTTGTGTATATTGTTAATTCTGTGCCTTTGTGTGTGTGAGAGTACATGTGTGTGTGTGTGAGAGAGAGAGAGTGTGTGTGTGTTTTGTGTGTGTGTGTGTGTGTGTGTGTCTGTCTCTCTGCGTGTGTGTGTTTCACTCCCTGACCTTTGTGCAGATGTCAGTCCCAGACACGGAGGAGACGAAGAGTTGAGTGGTCGCCAAGCGCAAATTCATGTCAGCTTTGCATCCTGGGAGCTTTGCTATGAGAGAAATGCATGAGAAAACACACAGTGCCCGGGCCTGTGTGCCCTGTACACCATCTGCCTTACAAGGCTCCCAGTTGGGTTATTTTGAGCATCTTGAGGAGGCACGCCGGGCCGGGGTGGGGGTGGGTTATATGGGGGCCAGTTTCACTGCTGCCTTCACAAATTGACAGGGGTGCACCAGATATCTGATGCAAGTCATCCACAGTGACACTATCCCAATTATCAAACCTGAAAAGTAAAGTAGGCAACCAACTGGCCCACTTTTGTGTCCCCCCACTGAAGATTAACCAAAACCACATTAACATAGGGAGCCTGGAGCTCATCATGAGAAGAAGATGGGGGGAAATGATAAAAAATTGAAGAGGTGAAAAAGAGAAGAAAAAAAGTTACTACTGCAATGGTCACTTTGGATAAGAGATTAGAAATACTCTTGGCAGAGGACTGTCGAGGCACTCGGAATGGTTGTCACTATACATTTAAAAATGTCCTAACATGCCTCATGATTCATGACAGAGAATTGGCTTGTTAAGTTTTACACATACTGTAGTCTTGCTTGTTCTCTCTTTCTTTCTCTCTTTCACACACACACACACACACACACACACACACACCTACTGTTGGCTCTCTCTCTTGCTAACCTTTCCTCTGCATGAATTGCACTTTAAAAGGGCGCCTCTCTTGTAATATGGACATTAACAAGACCAAAGCCAATCAGGCAGTCTAATCAGACACTGCCCTGTGCCCCATTCTCCACTTGGTCACCAGAAACCCATTGATCCACCTCGGCCATTTACGGTCTCCTTCAAAGCTACACAGTCCCTCTGTGCAGCCACACCATTGGCAAATAAACACCACTGATGCCACCTAATGCTTGAGAGACACTAACGGATGTGATGTGCTGTACAAAGCTTAGCTCATATTAAAAGGCAGTATCTTTTCAAATTATGTCTTTTAGATTATTTAGCGTTATTGTGAGGTGAATGTGACCTCAATCTGCCATTTGCTATGCAGTAAACAAACAAATGCGATGTACTGTATGTAGATGTTTTGTGTGTGTGAGTGAGGTGTTTTCCTTTTGCCATATAGTGTCATCTCAAGGAGGGATTTATGTATGTGCTCAGCTGTCGACACTTCTGTTGAAAACGTTGCCCCGTGCCGTCTGTCAGCCACGTTTCCTGTCAAAGTAGCATTAATCATGAGTGTGATTTTATGTGATGAACTTGGAGCTCTCCTCATCACACACACACACACAGTGACAGAAAGGCTCAAACGAGCTATATATGCCCTTGCATGCTCAAAATGATTGGGGATGGGGGGTTCATATAGGATTCATTAGTTTCTTTTTCTTCATTTTTTCAGGTGTTTGTTGGTGAAGAGAATGTGTGTGAGGAATGGTCAGCAGAAGTGTCATCTGTGGCTCTGACACTGGCCCAAGTGACACTGCTCTGTCTGAACAGCACAGTAGGTGTGTGGTTGTAGAGGTGACATTTTTCAATCAGCTTGCTTTTCAGGCCAGTGACCTGGAAGTGTTTGGGTCAGGACAAGTATCTGCACTCGTCATTTCTTTTTCTCTCTCTCTCACACACACACACACACACTCACACACAATCTCCCTCCCTCTCTCCTTCACTCACTCTCACTCTTTTTTGCTATTTTCCCCTCCATGTGTCTGTCTCTCACTCACACAGGCATAGGCACACACTCTCACACTCTCACTGCCAGTAGAGCTGAAAAGGCCCCAGACACAGCAGAAAGTGAATGAATTAGACCAGTGACAAAGCTCGGACAGGAATCGTACTGCTGTCATGAGATGTGAAGTTGTACAGCATGCTGTACTCGGTTTGAGGGCCTCACACACGCACAGACACACACACACACACTCAGGCACTGACACATCCTCCTCCGCTTTTACCTTGCTCCGAGCAGACCTCACCTGTCAGAAGCAGACCTGTGGATAGACAGAGGATTGGTCGTTAAAACCTTAAAAAAAAAAAAAAAAAAAGGGAGGGGGTGGAGGAGTGGAAGTTTGAAGGATGGGGCCTAACCTTCTCTCTCTCTCTCTCTCTCTCTCTCTCTCTCTCTCTCTCTCTCTACACGCTTACCTCTGTGTGTGTCTGTCTGTGTGTGCGCGCATGTGTAAGACAGGGAGGGATCCACAGGAGTAGTCAGGTAGACAGGCAGGCTGGCTGGCTGGTGAGTGAAGCCTGGGCACAGCGGCATGAAGGGCCAGCAACCTTAATGAGCACAGCCAGGTTTGTGCCGCTTGCCAGCTGCCTCTTCAAAGGGGCCCCCGCCACTGCTAAGGCCCCAGTCTGTCAGTCCGGTGCGACAGAGGGCCCCTCCAGGTTAGCAGCCCCCAATCCATCCCCATCACCATGCCACCCCTCCTCTCCTCCTCTCTCTGCCATTCTGCTTTGGCTCGCGTCACACAAGCCCACGCTTTTTCAATGGCCTCTACCACTGACAGCGAAAGGTAACGAGAGGAGGAAGAGAGGGAGGGAGGGATGGATGGAGGGGGAGAAGAAGATGAGGAGGAGGGTAGAAAATGGACAGAATGAAAAAGAGAAAGAGAATGGGACACAATCTGTGAACTGCTTCTACCAGCAAATGCCCTGCAGTGTCCATCTCTGACAAAGCATGCCCCCAAAAAAAAAGTGCAGCTCATGAAAAGTTAATGAAGTGTCGGGAGAGACTGTGGGATGGCGACGAGCAGGGTTGATGTGTATAATGCTCTTGCTGCCACCTGATTGTGTTTGTAGCCTGTGTGTGTGTGTGTGTGTGAGAGAGAGAAAGATCACTATTTTTAGAAACACTTTTTCAGCCATGTCACACTTCTTCCTTTGATCATGTTAAGGTTGCCCATCATCCCATATCAATGACAAACATGACAAATAGGACAGCGGGATAGGCTGCTGTTTCTTTGTGTAATGACGCATGTCGCAGTGAGATTTCAACTACCATCTTCGTCTTTTCTCCTGTTCTGATTTGGGTTGGGCGTGGGAGAGGATAAGGTCACTGGAGTAAGCAGATCGGGTGGTGAGGAGATGCTAAGAGAGGGGGAATGCCAGTGTTTGTTCACTCACTCAGGAGTGCTGGGCCCAGAAGATGCATGTCTGACCTTTACAGCAGGAAACCCTCACCGCTCAACATCACATACACTTGTATGAATACAAGCACATAGACCGCCCCCCCCCTCTCTCTCTCTCTCTCACACACACACACACACACAACTTTCCATCAGATATCCAATCATAGACCAAATACCAAATTAAATTTCTTCACAAACCATCTACAAATGTAATACTGAGAGAAAAAGGAAAACATTAGAGATGATCTGTTAAAATCATCACCTGTCCTTAACTAATCAAGGATCCATCATTCTCATACTAATACTAATACCCTTCAGTGGACAATTTTATTTATTATTAGGGGTCCAAGCAGAGCAGCTGCGAGAATCCAATTGTTTTTGTTCTCATTATTATTTTTCTCTGCCTAAAAGTAGTTGTGCAACATAAACCATAAGGCCTAGGAATGTGAAACTTCACCATATGGTCTCAGACCCTAGTCTCTACTCTACTCAGACCCCCAAACATGAGGTACTGCCCCTATAGGTGCCGCTAAAATAATAATCAGTTTAAGATTTTGCACTTTGCCCATCATCTAGAAAGATTAAGGGTCTGGCCATGACTAATGTAATGGCCCAACTCGAGGGGCCGCACCAAGCATGCATTTGAACATCTTGCTGCACACAATTAGATAACACTACGACCAATGTTTACTGACTGATTTCAGACTTCGACGCAATTGGATAACACTACGACCAATGTTTACTGACTGATGCATTGCAGTGATGTCGTTATCGGTTTAGTCTCTGGTCCACCTCTATCAGATACACCGAAGTATAAGTATAAGTATATATACTCTTTTGATCCCGTGAGGTAAAATTTGGTTTCTGCATTTATCCCAATCCGTGAATTAGTGAAACACACTCAGCACACAGTGAACACACAGTGAGGTGAAGCACACACTAATCCCGGCACAGTGAGCTGCCTGCAACAACAGCGGCGCTCAGGGAGCAGTGAGGGGTTAGGTGCCTTGCTCAAGGGCTCTTCAGCCGTGCCTACTGGTCGGGGTTCGAACCGGCAACCCTCCTGTTAAAAGTCCGAAGCGCTAACCAGCGCGAACACGGCTGCCCTAATTGTGATTGGTTCCTCGCGATGCAAGGGGTAAAAGTAACGTGCATCATTGCTCATTGCCAGAGTATCTCATTGAGACAATTCAAATTGTTCTCTCACGAGAACTTTGGATTTCCAGGGTAATTATGACCTGGATTCAGTAGATTTTCATTCACTGGATGAACATGCTGGTGATTTACATAGTGATCTGAGTCCTGGGATAAGTCTTCTACTAAAACAAATAAAAAACCCTATGAGCCAAGGCTGTTGCTGAAAACATGTGTTTTGCTTGTGGTAAATGTTTATTTTTGTTATTCTCTCTGAGTGTGTGTTGCAGAAGGAATTTGTCCATGTACCTGTGTTGTTGTTGTTTCGAATGTGTGTCTAACAGTATGTGCTTCGCAGAGGATATGACAAATGTATTTGTGTGTCTGCGCGTCCATGGATCATTGTGATGTTGTTTATGGTGTGTGTGTGTGTGTGTGTGTGTGTGTGTGTGTGTGTGTGTGTGTATTAGAAAGACCTCTCTCCTGGGATGGGGAAACAGCAGGGGGAGTCTGAGGGTAAGGCTGGGTTGTGGCAGGGATGGAGAGCCTGAAAGCCCTGGAGGTGGCACTGGGAGAAGGCGCCTGGTCGCTGGTCGGGTTTCAGTGGTGGAGCATCGCCCCTCCCTCCGTCCCCCTCTCCTCAGGCCCAGCACTCCCTTCCAATCCCCTCCTCAGGCAGCTAAATTTAGCCCCCTCTGCAGACCTCTGGCGCTCTCTCAAGAAGGATGGCAATGTCATCCCCCTGGATGAAAAGAGAGACAGAGAGAGAGAGAGATAGAGAGAAAGAGAGGCAGAGGGAGAGGAAGATATAGGGAGAACGAGTGAGAGACAATAATAAAATATAGCCGCAAGCGGCAACAATCGGGCTCCAAGCAGATGTAGAACACTGGGAGCATTGCAGCATTTGTTGCTGTAAGCCACAGTGGAACTGTAGATCTCAGCCTTTGCCTTTTGTGCACTGAGAATGTAGAATTTTGAGAACTGATAAGTCAGGGCAACACCATGTCCTTCAAAGCCCCACCATACCCACAAGATTAAACATTTTTGCTCATTTCTCAAGTACAGTTAGACCTAGACCTCTTTGCAACATGTAATATGTCAGTTGAAAACACACGTGAGCTTGCATAAATATAGACATTCACACCATTTTCACTGAAAATGATAATGCTACTGATCAAGAAATGTGCCGTTATTTTGAGAGAACACTGTTAAGAAGTAGCTTGTGATGTGCCTTGTGGCAAGACCTTAGCAACAAGTCCCTGGCTATGCAATGCAAAGCCTGCTGGTGTGCTTGGATGAATGCCATTCAAATGTTATTGGTTATGTGTTGCTTTTTGTCAGGGTATATATTCAATCATAACCCCTATGTGCTTGTCACAGACACACTTGCTCTTAAAGGGTCTTCCTCACCTTCCCTCCTTCTCTTTGTCTGCTCAACTTCTTCTGGCTTTCCAAACATTAACTTTGTTGCAGCCTTTGTTCAGGTCAGGTGAAAGCCTTCTGACAGAAATGAACAAACCGTCAAGTTAATTTATTTTTGATAATGGATTTGTATTGACGTTTAGGCTATGTGAGCTGTGTTGCGTTTGTTAAATAGCCTAGTTTATTGGCACAGTCCACGATAACCGAGTCGACGCTTTTGTTTTGACATATCAGAGGTAGCCAATCTGCAACGTAGCCAATCTGCAACGACCTGTGTCACGTGATGTCTTGGTGTCCACATTACTGAAGACTTAACATGGACTGTTAACACTCAATATGTTCTGAAAAAGTCCAGACAATGACTCTACTTCCTTCATCAGCTAAGGAAATTCAAAGTTTCTACATCCATCATGAAGGCCTTCTACACTTCAGCGGTTGAGAGTGTTCTAACTGGTAGCATCATCACCTGGTATGGGAACTCCACAGTTAGAGATTGTAGTACTCTGCAGAGAGTAGTGCGCTCAGCTGAACGTACTATAAGAACTCAACCCTGCTCTACAAGATATCTATTCCAGAAGAGTACTCCTAAGAGCCCAAAAAGATTCTGAAGGACTCTTCTCATCCTAACAATGGATTATTCCTACCGCTGAAATCAAGAAGACGCCTATGTAGTCACAAAGCCAGAACTGAGAGACTCAGGAGAAGTTTTTATCCCCAGGCCATCCGAACTCTGAACTCACACTATACTGACTTTGCACACATTCACTCCTCAGCACTCTCAAACATTTCCCAACTCTGAACTCACACTATACTGACTTTGCACTCATTCACTCCTCAGCACTCATGACCCCCCCCACACCCACACACACACCCACCTCCAAGACTTTTAGCACTTTTACATCCCTCTCCCTATGCTACAGACCTTTTATTTATTTTCTTATTTCATCACACGTCAAAACACACACACACACACACACACATCTGACTTTCTCCAACTTTTGCACATCTCCATAGAACTTTTTATTTATTTTTTGATTTCTCCTCCATCTACCCATGTCCTTGATTGCCTAGCCTTTCTGCCCCCCACCCCACCCCCATCCCCAACACACACACTTACATTATCACACTATCACTGTCATCACTTCACATACATACAGCACACTGCTTGCTACAGTAAGCCTCCTCTACATACTTGCTGCACACTGCCCCCCTACATACACAGCACATTGTCTTCAGGATCTTCTCCAACACACATCCCCTACATACACAGCACATTATTTCATTAGGAAGCTTCTCCAACACACATCCCCAACATACTTACAGCACACTGCCCACACACACACACACACACACAGTCACTGCTCCACTCCCCTCCCGCCCACACACACATCTTCACTGTCATCACATCATCATACATACAGTACTCTGCTTGCAATAGTAAGTCCCCCCCCCTCTCCCCTACATACACAGCACATTATTTCATCAGGAAGCTTCTCCAACACACATCCCCAACATACTTACAGCACACTGCCCCCCAATACACAGCACATTGTCTCATGAGGAAGCTTCCCCAACACACATATTGCACACTGCCCTCTCCCCCACATACACAGCACACTATCCCATCTCCCCTGTCATCCCCCAACACACACACCAAGACCCCTGGCAGTTGGGTTAGCCCCTTGAGCCAGTGGATCTGCCCAAGGTTTCTTCCTTGGTAAGGGAGTTTTCCTTGCCCCTGTTGCTCTTGGGTGCTCTTTGTTCCCCCACCTTTGCCCCCCCACCCAATCCCAATCCTCCCCCACCATTTTTTTTTATGCAGCCCCTTGCCACTTAATCTACTACACCCCTCTTCTACTGCACTCTGCACTCTGAGACTCACTAAACACTCACAGGCGAGACCACCATGGAGGTAATGCATAAATATAATGCTAAACTAAATGTACATTCATTGTACATTCACCTGCTAGACTGAATTGCACTTTCCATGCACACTAAGCTAAACTACACTGAATGCATGGAAAGTTGCTAGCGGAGTTTACAGCTAGTCACGTTAGACTCAGTGTGTACAGTATGAACTCGTGGTCATAATGAAAACATTAATTAAAGTTCTCTAAGTTGCTAGAATTGCACCCAAATCTTAACAATACATGTAAAGTAACATAATACAGGTGGTATATCAAAGTTTCCAACTTAAACAACATTTTACAGTTACAAAATTAAAACAAAGTGGGGAGAGCTTTATACAGTCAACCTATACAATGCAAAGCATACTGCTTCTGATCGGCTATGGCAACAATACAAGGACAAAACGCAGCAGAGCTGCAGTATAGCGTTTCTCCAAAGGGGAATTTCTCAATAAAGCTGCTTAATTACGGCGAAAATCACATACAAACACTAAACTACATTTCTAACTCTGTTACACCCCCCTCCCCTGAATTTCACCAAATTCAAGCAGCAACCAAATAGTACTTCCAAAGGCAAAGAGTACACTACTTTCAAACACTAGACAGAGAGTCACCAATTACAGGACAGCCAACCACAGAGGTATCCAATAAGGATGAAGTGGAAGAAGAGGAGCGCAAACTCACACAACCAGCAACTGGCAGTAGGGTGCCTTGGTCTACACCCCACAAGACCATAAAGCCATAAACCATAAATTCCATAAATTATCCACAAAGCTAATCAGAAAAGCTAGATACATAATAATATGTCATTAACTTTTATATTAGCATATAGTTTGTAAATAAACATTTAAATGATGTAAGAAATAACTGTTAATTAGTGCCAAAAATATATTTAGTTAACTATTAACATATATTAATACAATATTAGTTAATAGATTTGTTAAAACATTAACATACAGATTTTATGCAAACAACTAATATTTAATTAATGATGAAAAAACTATTAACTTGTGCCAAATAGATATTTTAGTAACAATTAACACATATTAACAAAGGGTTAGGTAATTACTAGTTTGCTATTTATTATGGCACCTTATTTTGGAGTGTTACCTAATTGTCTCGTCGGATATTTGTAGCCTACTTAATAAATTAAATGAAACTTGAAGAAAATACCGAGGACATGACCTTGGTGTCCTCAATGGTAGCTACGGCCATGCATCCACCTATAAAGTCAAACCACCCTGTTACTTCTAAGCAGGTGCGCCTGCAGGAATGAATGCTATGGTACGCACACCCACCTACAGACAAACTGCAGACAAACTTTACTTTACAGAAATTCTCTCTCGTTGTTGAGTAGCCTGATGGTACGCACAGTGCGTACGGCCGTACACATGCAGGTGCGCCTGCTTCTAAGTACAATGAGCTAAGGAAAACACTGAGTTTTTAACCAATTCCGGAATGCTATGCAGTTATGAGTGACATGTCAGTGTTCTGACAGAGAGGTTAATGATAAACATATCACTGTATTAAAGGACAACCCCCTAAATATGCATATCTGTGGAGTAGCACACATCTCTTGCAACAACAACACTGAACAACGGGTGAGCAGTGGGAGTAAGATGAAAGCACTGTCTTTCCCTCTCCCTCTCTTGCTCTCTCCATCTCTCTTCCTCCCTCCCTCTCTTAACCTCCTCTCTTTTTATCACTGTAACCCTGCCTTTTAACAAACCTGGGAGCATCACTTTCTATTCATCTCAGTCACTTGAAAGTTGCCCTCAGTCAAAAGATGCAGTTGGGGTATCAAAGCCCTCTTTGTTTTCAGCATGAAAAGGCAGTGCCTCTAGTTGTCTACTCTGTGTGTGTGTGTGTGTGTTTGCATGTGTTAAAAACACCATGAATCAGGGACACTTCTTAAATTGACAGTTTATTTACTTCAATGTGTGTGTATGTGTTTGTGTGTGTTACACAGTGGGTTTCTGCACTGTGACTGAGAGTGTGATTACTGGCCGTCATGACATTACTAAAATGGCAGCATATGTGGTAATTGAAGCATCGTTAACGGCGAATTGAGACAAGTAGGCCACACAGTTGAAATGGGTATCTGCTTCTGCTTGACGACTCAGAGGTAGAGCACACACACACACACACACACACACACACACACACATGTAAATACACATTTGCAGAGCATATCCATTGTGCCCTAGGAAATTTTGGAAGGTACTCCTCATTTCCCCATATTAAATAAAAAAGGGATTATTTCTTTTAGAGCCTTCTCAAATGATTGATCCTCCTGTTAAAGGTACATTTCTGAAAATAAGACTTATTTGAAAAAGTAAAATTAGATACTACAGACAGCTAGGAGTCTGCTTGTGCCCGGGGAGTGAACACTGAAATATCCCTTTCTTTCTTATCAAATAGAAAAGACATGATAGCAACATGATAGCAACATGTCTTTTCTTCAGTCTCAGGGCCAGAGCAGTCTCTGTGTTTGCTGAACTGCATTAACAACATAAAGGTCATACAACTCATACCTAGGGAACACACATGCTGAGTAAATACAACCCATTTTCCTACACTGTGTACAATGTTAATACAAAACAGATTGCTATGATTTGCAAATCATGTAAACCCTAACAAATCTTGGTCTATAAACATTTGGGAACTGAGGAGACTAGTTTCTGGAATTTTGAGAATTAAATGTTATCCCATGCTTGCCCAATAATTTTTTGTATGTTATCATGTTTTCTTTTTGTTCCATGATGCAACCAGTGTCAGGTCTGGACAGCAGGCACACATTAATCGGTGCAGGTGAACAGGAAATACATCTGCCTGGCACTCAGAATACCAAAATGTATTAACTCAAGATAGCCATTGTCTGTTCTAATTGAGTATGGAGCTACATTTGTCTCAATAATATTTGTATATGCGCAGAGGGGGATCCATAAATATTTCTTGATTTGCATGTGTGTTTTGATATCTACAAATAAAAAAATCATATTTGTAACTCGTATATTGATTTTTACAAATATAGATGTGAATTTGTAAATAAAATGCCATTTGTAAAACCGAAAATTTCATTTGTGAAATGTGATTCTGTATTTGTGGATCACCAGCACACGCATTCTTCGCTTTCCAAAGTTACGCGTTTTTGAGACGTTCTTCACATGAAAGTCACACAAATCCACATGTAAATAGGCCTACTTTAATTCACAGGCACACAGAAATCGCAATCCAGTAGATGGCGACATCCACAAATATTTCTTGACTTGCATTCGTGTTTTGACATCCACAAATAAAAAAAATATATTTGTAACTTCTAAATTGATTTTCACAATTGTAGATGTGTATTTGTAAATGAAATGGCATTTGTAAAACTGAAAATTGCCTTTGTGAAATCTAATTTTGCATTTGTGGATCACCAGCACACACAGTTTTCGTTTTCGCATTTGTGGATCAGCATTTGTGGATCACGTATTTTTGAGACAAACTTTGCGCAGAGAAGCCACCCAGATCCACAAGTAGCCTGCTGACTCTTTCTAATCCAGTAGATGGCAGTGTTGTTCTATGGGACTCATAACCAAAGATTCTTTGCTCATAACACACAGAGCTAGCGAACCTAGTTCTTAAATCTAACAAGTTATGCCTTTTACAACAAGCTTTTTGATGGAAAAGTGGTGTTTAATTCCATAATCTTTGTTTAGTAAATGCATAAAACCGTCAGTTTGCAAGCGAAATCAAGAATTATGATCTTTGAGTTTTCACAACTTCGGCCACATGTCAAGGGACATCAAGTTAATTCACTAACCATGTCTAGTTGTCATTGGTCATACCCAAGCATGTATGACAGTCTGAAAGGTTATTGTGGACTGTCTGTTGGGTAACATTGTAACAATCAACCTTTTAACTTTGACTGTGTTAACTAAAACGCACAAGGGGTTCTTTTGAAAGATTAACCAGATTTACAATAAACACTGTCAGTTTGTTATGCGATGCATGAACAATGTACAAATCAAAGTGCATCCGACACTTAATCAACACTATAGCAATGACAACGGTATCCAACAGGTTACCAGCAGTAAAGGAAAACACGCACCAAACAATAAACCAGAATCGCGCACAGTATAGCGCTTTATATTTTCACACATTACATGACCCACACAACCCCAAATTATTTCAATGTCCTTATTTCTTTTAGTCCCGACAATAAACCTAGAAGTCTGAACTAAACGAAAGATATCCTGTCCTTTGCCAGGACGCCCGCAAAGAGTCTGTATAATCCCAACAAGGAAGCGAGAAGGCGCTGCCTGCGAAATTGTCAGCGTCGTGCAAACAAAAAAGGTAATCCACAAAAAAGGGAAAAAATGCGATGATCGGATTTTGGTTATCCCACGCAAAATAGAAGAAAGAGAAAAACAAATCGGTCTCACTAAGTCCGGTGAATAAATCCAGCCAGCCGACTGCAAAGGCTTTCGTGACGCGTCCTCTTTTTGGTAACGCGCTGGTCTCTCATACAATACAAGCGGCGTTTAACTTATATAAAGTCCGTTTACACCGTAGGGATACTTTCTTTTTATTTACCCCTTACAAGAAACAGTTTACGATACTTTCAGCTGCAGCACTGAGTACTGGCGCCACACATTCAAAAATCTCACACACGCTTGCTACTCTCTTCAGACCGCCCCCATCATCTAGCGCGCTCCACTATATAAGTTTGGGGACGCGGTGATAGGCGATCGGCCGACAGTGTACACATACAAATCACCCATATCCATACCATCATACACAGTGGAAATAAAGCATGATAAATACATATAAATAAGTACATATTCATATCACACTGATATTACATGAGCCCTACAGACATATATGTAATAAATAATACTTAATTTAAAGTAATGGCACCTAAACTAATGTGGCAGTGTCACAGTCCCCCCCCCAGCCAGAGGTAGGCTGAACCCCAAAGTAGGGCTTCACGTTGACCACATTGACGGTGTCAATCTTTCTATTTTGGTCATTCCACTGTATTTCTGTCAGGTCCATTAAGTCAAGAACAACACAGGCAATAAATTCTTTAGGAAATTTTATTGAATATATTACAAATTAAATTTGGCGGTATGGCTCTGTTCAGAGGGGTCCCCAGACTTTCATGAGCACCATGAAAGGGGACTCACAGTTTCACAGTTTAACGAGCGAGCTAAACTATTCCCCCATATGAACAGAGCAGGCAACTATGACATAAAGCCTATGCCATGTTATACACAACAGGGTGGAGCAGGGGAGGAGGTGGGTTGCATAAATGCGAGCAGCAAGCAGTTAGGAATAACTAAGGCGCCCTGTTTGGATGTAGCCATTTAGAAGCGAGGGAAGTGCGAGGGGAGTGCGAAGGGAGTTGACAGCTGATCAGCTGATGCCCATAGCGGTTAGCAGCGCCTTGACTACTTGGCCTGCCAGAACTGACGCTGACGCTCAATTTGGTAGTTGACAGGGCCTGATTTTCTCACCACTGTAGCTGGACCCGACCATTTAGGCGAAGCTTGGATGAGAAATTCTCGGATGCTTTTGAGAGTGGGTGAGTGCGGACCCAGACCAAGTCTCCTGGCAGGAGTTGTGCACCTCTCCTGCGGGCATTATAATACTTGGCTTGTCTGGACTGACATCCCCCAACTCTCTTCTTGACTTCCTCAAACATTGATTTTTGTCTTTCCAGGATTGTGTATGGAGGTTGATGAGGAGAGGGTGATGTCCCAATCAATCTCTCTAGTGGCCCTTTCAGAGATCTTCCGAGTGCCAGCTCTGCAGGTGTTCGGCCCGTGGTCTCGTCATAGGCGGCATTAATGGCAAAACGGAACTCCCTGACCCACTGATCCCAATTCTTGTGTTGGTTTCCTACATAGGAGGCGATCATCGTTTTGATGGTCTGGTTGGAACGTTCGGTGAGGTTAGCCATCTCATGGCCAGTGAACTGAGGCCCCCGGTCTGAGACTAACTCACGCGGAACACCAAAACGAGTGAAGAGCTCTTCTTTTAGGATGGTCACAATACGATGGGCTTTGCTGTCTTTTAAGGGGAACATCTCCACCCACTTCGTAAAGCAATCCACAATCACAAGAAGAAAGGTATTACCCTTTTTGCTCCGGGGAAATGGCCCCATAAGATCCATTCCCAGCTTTTCCCAGGCATCTTCGACTGGGGTTGGCTGCATGAACCCTGCAGGTTGACGGTTTTCAGGCTTGTAAGCCTGACATATGTTGCAGCCCTTGACGTGGTTCCATACATCCTTTCGGACAGATGGCCACCAGGCCACCTCGAGGACCTTCAAGAGGGTTTTTAATCTGCCCAAATGCCCACTCAGAGGATGGTCATGAAAGTAATCAAGGAAAACAGGCACAAGGCTCCTGGGTACCACCAGTTGGAACTTGTCTCCCCCCTCTCTTACCGGTGAGCGACGGTACAGGAGCCCTTGCAACATTGTAAACCCTACCCTATCCAGCCTACTGTTGGTAGCAGCCTCTTTGGCCAGGTCACTGACCTCTGTATCCTGTTCCTGAGCCTCCCTTATTGCCGACAACGAAGTGGGCAGGTCTGGGGAACTATTCACAGCAACATATGCGGCTGCTGCAGTGGGAGGAGTTACTGCTCTAGACAGAGCATCTGGGACGATGTTATGCAGACCATTTCTATACTGGACCTTAAACTGGAACTGTTGCAGCTGTAGGATCCAGCGCGTTAGCCGAGATGAAGTCTTTGGACAATTAAAGGCCCAGGTCAAGGCAGCATGGTCTGTATACACGATGAACTCCGTACCTTCAAGGAAGTGCCTCCATTTTTCAATGGCCCACACCACCGCAAGACACTCTTTTTCGGATGTAGAGTAGTTGCACTCCGCTCCATGCAACCCCCTGGAAGCATATGCTATCACCTTCTCCCCATCATCCGTCGTCTGGACCAGCACCGCTCCCAGACCCACATCACTGGCATCCGTGTGAACCTCAAACAACAATGTGTGATCAGGCTGTATTAGTGTAGGAGCATTCACCAGAGCCTTTTTCAGCTGGTCAAAGCTCTGCTGACAGTCCTCCGACCAGATCCACACCGCATCTTTCCTCTTCAGGCGGTTTAGTGGGGCTGCCAGGTCTGCAAAGTGATCTATGAATTTGTGGTACCACCCCACTAGGCCCAGGAAACGCTGCAAAGACTTGATGTTGGTAGGAGTCGAATAGGAAGTCACCGCCAGGGTCTTCTCTGGATCAACCTGAATGCCCTTCTCTGATACCACATGGCCCAAAAATTTCAGCTCCCGTCGGAAAAAAAGGCACTTTTTTAGGTTGAGGGTCAATTTGGCTTCATGGAGCTTTTTCATGACGGCGTTCAAATCCTTGAGATGTTGTTTGGGGGTGGCTGAGAAAACGATGACATCGTCAATATAAACACAGCATATTTTCCCCCTCAGCTCCCCCAGGACCTTCTCCATCAGCCTTTGGAATGTGGCTCCAGCATTCTTTAGTCCGAAAGGCATACACTTGAATTGGTAGAGGCCCATTGGAGTTATGACGGCCGTCTTGGCTTTACTCTCTTCAGACATTGCAACCTGCCAATAGCCTGATCAAATCTAAAGTGCTGAAGAAAGCTGCCCCATGCATGGACTCCAGCAGGTCATGTATGAGAGGCATGGGGTAGGCGTCTGGATGAGTCTTGGCATTAAGACGTTGAAAATCAACACAAAACCTTATGGACCCATCAGGCTTGGTGACTAAAACCACTGGAGCGCCCCAGGCAGACTGTCAAGGCTCAATAATCCCATCCTTGAGCATCTGTTCTACCTGGTCTGCAATAATCTGATGCTTATAGGGAGATACACGATAGGCTTTGCAGCGGACAGGAACCTCATCCACTGTAAAGATCTTGTGTTCTTCCACTGTGGTCTTCCCCAGTTTCCCTGAACACACCTCAGGCCAAGCCTGCAGCAGTTGTTGGATCTCTGGAGGTTGATCAGGAAAGGACAGAGCTGCCACTCCGGGTGAAGAAAATGGAACTAAAGCGCTCCCTGAAGGAACAGCTACATAAAGACTGGCATTAGACTGAGCATCAGTGACTTGACGCCCCATATTCTCCTGAAGTGGTACCAGGAATGGATGAAATGTGTAGCCCCTGGGCCCCTTCACTCCATATGTTTGGTCCCCCATATTGATGATGGTAGAGGTCTTGCTTAAGAAATCTAAACCAAGAATGATGGGAAACGCCAGATTGTCATCAGCCAGGATGTACGTCTCCAGTGCCCACATCATTTCATGCCAGCAGTAGAGACAGGGGCGCAGCTACCCATTTTTTGAGGGGTATGCAACAACAAATTGGCGCCCAAAAAAAAGAAAAAAAAATAACTGTTGGGAAACTGGGAAACTTAATATCCTCATGTGAAAATAACTGGTAGGAAACTGCATATCCTCATGTGGAAATAACTGGTGGGAAACTGGGAAACTGCATATCCTCATGTGGAAATAACTGGTGGGAAACTGGGAAACTTAATATCCTCATGTTAAAATGGGAAACTTAATACTGGTAACTAACTGGTGGAAAACTGGGAAACTTAATATCCTCATGTTGAAATAACTGGTGGGAAACTGGGAAACTTAATATCCTCATGTTGAAATAACTGGTGGGAAACTGGGAAACTTAATATCCTCATGTTGAAATAACTGGTGGGAAACTGCATATCCTCATGTGGAAATAACTGGTGGGAAACTGGGAAACTTAATATCCTAATGGTGGGAAACTGGGAAACTTAATATCCTCATGTTGAAATAACTGGTGGGAAACTGGGGAAACTTAATATCCTC
The DNA here is from genome assembly GCF_017589495.1 of Alosa alosa. Taxonomy (NCBI): domain Eukaryota; kingdom Metazoa; phylum Chordata; class Actinopteri; order Clupeiformes; family Clupeidae; genus Alosa; species Alosa alosa. The sequence continues at coordinate 27,745,004 of NC_063211.1, read as the reverse complement.
ATGTTGGAAATAACTGGTGGGAAACTGGGAAACTTAATATCCTCATGTGGAAATAACTGGTGGAAAACTGGGAAACTTAATATCCTCATGTGGAAATAACTGGTGGGAAACTGCATATCCTCATGTGGAAATAACTGGTGGGAAACTGGGAAACTTAATATCCTCATGTGGGAAATAACTCCTCATGTTGGAAATAATATCCTCATGTGGAAATAACTGGTGAAAAACTTACTGGGAAACTTAATATCCTCATGTTGAAATAACTGGTGGGGAAACTTAATATCCTCATGTTGAAAAATAACTGGTGAAATAACTGGAAACTGGGAAACTGCATATCCTCATGTGGAAATAACTGGTGGGAAACTGTATATCCTCATAAGGGAAATAACTGGTGGGAAACTGGGAAACTTAATATATCCTGAAATGTTGGGAAACTTAAAATAACTGGTGGAAAACTGGGAAACTTAATATCCCTATGGGAAATAACTGGTGGAAAACTGCATATCCTCATGTGGAAATAACTGGTGGGAAACTGGGAAACTTAATATCCTCATGTTGAAATAACTGGTGGGAAACTGGGAAACTTAATATCCTCATGAAATGGGAAACTTTAATATCCCTCATGTTGAAATAACTAGTGGGAAACTGGGAAACTTAATATCCTCATGGTTGGAAACTGGGAAACTTAATATCCTCATGTTGGAAATAACTGGTGGGAAACTGGGAAACTTAATATCCTCATGTTGAAATAACTGGTGGGAAACTGGGAAACTTAATATACTCATGTGGAAATAACTGGTAGGAAACTGCATATCCTCATGTTGAAATAACTGGTGGGAAACTGCATATCCTCATGTGGAAATAACTGGTGGGAAACTGGGAAACTTAATATCCTCATGTGGAAATAACTGGTAGGAAACTGCATATCCTCATCAACACAAACAACTAAAGTAAAACAAAAGGCCAATAATGTATTACATATTATTATTTTTTAAGAAATTCTGCCGATTTGAACTTGAAGTAGGCCTATTGTAAAATGTTGCATTGTCACTGTAAGAGTCTCTAAACGGTTCTCATAACGTCCTTTTGCCAGCTGTTGCTCACAAAGGATAAGGCTGATCCAACTCTAGCTTTTGTTTGCATACATTGACAGCACAATATTAAGTTATTACAAGGAGTCTTCATTGTTAGGAAATGGAAACATGTAATGAGTTGTTGCTAGTGAGACATTTCTGTTTGCAGTTTGCCATTAAAAGTGCAGTATGAGCATGGTAACCACCTAGCTATCTGAATGGAATAGGCTATGTTTCAATCGGCATATGCTTAGCAAACGCTAGTTAGTCTGGTAACATGAATAACATGAACATGAAACGTGTGCCTCCAAGCACAGACGTCACACTTTAAATCCTACCTGTTGCTTTTCACCATCCACTTATTTAACTACTGTCGCATCCCTTGACATGCCATCTCATTTTCCCTTTCTTTTTCTATTTTTAGCCCCCAACAGCTTTTTGCTTTTATCCATCTTTTTCCATAGACGAAAACTCACTACTTTCGTACCTGCTCACTTCAGCTCACGGCACCCCACTCCCTCTTTTTATGTCAAAATTCTATGATAGAATCTTATGAGATAGGGTGCCTACTCTAGCCTGTTAGTGTTCTAAAATGTTATTTAACATTGAGGAAATGCAGAAATTATTTAGAAACGTACAACAGTAGCTACATATAGAATATACCAAATATAGCATTATTATTATTATTATTACCATCGCTTTGGCGCCCCATGGTGCTGCGCCCCTATGCGCCGCATATAACGCATACCCACTTTTTGCGCCACTGAGTAGAGAAGATGTGCGTTTCCTATGGCGCCGTACGTCTTCCCATTAGCCAGGGCAAAGCTTTGGTCCCCACTGGACTTCAGTTGTTCACCCTCACATTACCTGCGCTTACATCCACTACCACTGACTTAGGTTCAGTCATGGAGAGGTTAGATAATCTTGAAACTGATTTCAGAGAGTCTGAACGGACTTTATATCAGTTAAACGCCGCTTGTACTGTATGGGAGACCAGCACGTTACCAAAAAGAGGACACGTCACGAAAGCCTTTGCAGTCGGCTGGCTGGATTTATTCACCGGATTTGGTGAGACCGATTGTTTTTCAGTGAATTTAAAAAAACATTTTGAGAATATTACTGACTATAAAACTAAATGTACATGGAGGAAATGAGAATGACACCACTTTTAGATCTTGATGATTCCCAAGAGGAAGAGGTAGTGGGGAATGAGCCTAGTACTAGGATCTCTACTCCTACATCTGTAACAATCAACCTTTTAACTTTGGCTGTGTTTACTAAAACGCACAAGGGGTTCTTTTGAAAGATTAACCAGATTTACAATAAACACTGTCAGTTTGTTATGAGATGCATGAACAATGTACAAATCAAAGTGCATCCGACACTTAATCAACACTATAGCAATGACAACGGTATCCAACAGGTTACCAGCAGTAAAGGAAAACACGCACCAAACAATAAACCAGAATCGCGCACAGTATAGCGCTTTATATTTTCACACATTACATGACCCACACAACCCCAAATTAGTTCAATGTCCTTATTTCTTTTAGTCCCGACAATAAACCTAGAAGTCCGAACTAAACGAAATATATCCTGTCCTTTGCCAGGACGCCCGCAAGAGTCTGTATAATCCCAACAAGGAAACGAGAAGGCCGCTGCCTGCGAATTGTCCCGCGACGTGCAAACAAAAAAAGGTAATCCACAACAAAGGGAAAAAATGCGATGATCGGATTTTGGTTATCCCACGCAAAATAGAAAAAAGAGAAAAACAATCGGTCTCACCAAATCCGGTGAATACATCCAGCCAGCCGACTGCAAAGGCTTTCGTGACCTCTTTTTGGTAACGCGCTGGTCTCCCATACAGTACACGCGGCGTTTAACTTATATAAAGTCTGTTTCCACCGTAGGGATACTTTCTTTCTATTTACCCCTTACAAGAAACAGTTTACGATACTTTCAGCTGCAGCACTGAGTACTGGCGCCACACATTCAAAAATCTCACATACGCTTGCTACTCTCTTCAGACCGCCCCCATCATCTAGCGCGCTCCACTATATAAGTTTGGGGGCGCGGTGATAGGCGTATCGGCCGACAGTGTCCACATACAAATCACCCATATCCATACCATCATACACAGTACATACAAAGCATGATAAATACATATAAATAAGTACATATTCATATAACACTGATATAACATGAGACCTACAGACATATATGTAATACATAATACTTAATTTTAAGTAATGGCACCTAAACTAATGTGGCAGTGTCACAACATAGTCTTATTTGCTTACTGTCCCCTCTGTGTTTTCTGAACACCCAATTGGTGGCTTGAAGTAAACCTCTTGGTTTTTGTCCTGAGGAAGGTCAGACATCACAGACATTAAGAAGGGAGATGTGTGTGTGTTTTGCTACGTTCTGTTGTTTGTGTTTTGTCTGATGTTGATCTGGGGGGATTCATCAAAAGCATCTGTCAGTAGGCACGAAGGGAAGGGGAGCGAAGCTGGGACAGGCGTAAACACACCTGTGTACTGATGCTACCCTGCCAGCTACACCTGAGAACATGCCTGGAATAGCCTAAGCCACGGACAAACAGTGTAAGAGACTGATTTTATTCTGTTTTCTAGAACATTTTTTTTTATGGTAAGGTAAGGTATACTTTATTGTCCCCAAAGAGAAATTTATCTTGGGCTCCAGCCACTGCATCACATAACTTTCAGTATTATTCAGCATACATGACACCAGCGTCGGCATCATGGGACGGCTCGTCGAATGTGCCAATAGCCAAAGAAGATGTAGCATTGTTATAAAACCTTTTAAAAATCTCTAAACAATCACAAGTAGGGCAGTTCATCACAGTTCATCCATTGCAACTGGATTGATGAAAGGTCACTTACACATGTAGGCTACATTGTATTTGGGAAAAGCAAAAGGTATCAGCATAATGTTATTTATTTATTTATTTTTTTATGTATTTATAAACAAAACATCTCTGTCAGTTCCATGCCGTTTTCAACAGCTATCAAAACAAAATGTCATTTTTGGATGGATGGATTTTTGTGAATATTTCTTCTTCTACATAAGATTTTAGTCATCTTTAGTTCATGTAATACTTTATTGTCAATGCACAAATTAAGTAACAGTAGTCTGAAACGCTATTGTTAATGCACAAATTGTAACAGTAGCCTAGTCTGAAATGAAATGCTGTTTTACATCTAACCAGTGGTGCAAATAACTGACATGTCCAAATGGGCCTTGATGAAATGGACTGTTCATACCATTTTAACGGGCCAAAGTTGAAGACTTTTGTCCGCTATTGTTATGGCAAAATATACAGAGAACTGTGTCTGCCCTACCCTCCTTTCGGGGGTCCAGTCCAGCGGGGGGCTACAGATCAAAACGAAGAATGACGGTTCCATGCTATCCATGTGGGGGTACATGCCCACCAAGTTTTGTGTACCCCGGTCTTTCAGTGTCCCGGGAATCCTTGTTGGTGTACGTCACTAAATGTACACATAAATTATTTTATTGTAAGGCCCCCCATGAACGAAAGTACACAAAACTTGGCATGCATTCGGAGGGTGTCATAATGATCCTACACTTTTAATTTCGTGCAGTTTTGACCTTGTCAGCCAGAGATATTGTGATGAAAACACCAAATATTTTGCTATTTAATTTTTAACTAGGTGGCGCTATACATGAAATAAGTGGTAATGGGATGGGTTGACATGCCCCCTTAAGACCAACATACATAAAAAAGGTGGACCTCCTAGGCCCTACGGTTCTCGAGATATTCACAGAAAACTGTGTCTGCCCTACCCTCCTTTCGGGGGGTCCAGTCCAGCGGGGGGGCTACAGATCAAAACGAAAAACGATGGTTCCATGCTTTCCATGTGGGGTTACATGCCCACCAAGTTTCGTGTACCCCGGTCTTTCAGTGTCCCGGGAATCATTGACGGAAATTTGGGCATGCGAAAAAGAAAAAAAAGAAAAAAAAAAAAAAAAAATCTCACTAAACCTATATGAACGCCACTTCGCTGCGCGGCGGTCATAATTAAATCCATAATGAACACTGATGTTGAATACTTACTCAAAATAAAACATGAATAACAAAGACTGACACTGAGACTGAGTGGAATACTGCACACTCGGACACGGTCGGTGATGTATCTGCAAAGCATGGGCCTCACTGTTAGTTCACTTGAGGGGTGATATGGTTATGGTGTTTTGCTGAGGCTTGTTTGCTGCATCCATATCTCTCAGATCTCCTCTAGGAAACTTCACCTCCATCTTATTTTTGTAATGGAGCCTGGCCAGCTTGGTGTTGTGCTTCTCTGTGTTCACTGAGAGAGAGAGTACATGTATGCATGTTTTTGTACTGTATATGACAGCATTGTAAAAGCTCAACATGCAAAAAACTCCAATGTCTATCAGAGCTAGTGAGCGGAGCTGAGCGGTGCGAATATCCCGCTCCTCACTCAGGTGGCTGTTCACTCGGCCGCTCCTCCGCTCAAATTCACGTCAGGCCACTCCGCTCAATTTCGCTCCCCGCTCCACTTCAAAATCCTCCTGCTCCAGTGAAATCGCTCCACGCTCGTTCCAATTTAAAGGAGGGAGAAATAATCTACAAGCCGATTTGTCACCTTAGAAAACTTAAATCCCAAAGAACTAAGAGCAACGGCAATGTCACTCATAGAACGTATTGTAAAAGATAGCCTAATGCAACACTGACAGTGCAACAACGAACAGGCTTGCCAACGTCAATACACATAAGACTAAAAATAAAGGGATAGGCCTACGTGGGATTAATTGCCTAATTAATACAGGTTTAGCATCCGAGTTTTACTTCAGCCTTACTTAAAGCATAGGCTATTCAAATTGCAAAATCTTAGCACACTCTCCGTCTCTCCGTAGCACACTCATGTTTCCGCGAAATGTGTCTTCTTAAATTCCAAAATAAATCTCACTGGAACAGTGTTACAACATAGTTGTTCTTGCTCTACATTGTTAGTATCTAGTTGTTTTGTAGGAATAGTACGCTTGTAAGCCCTATGACTTTCAGTTTCCTTTCTAAAATATTTAGCGACTTCATCCCCAACGAACTTACTGTAATGTCGGCATGCTGGACTAGTCCTATGTGCTACGGACTCTGGGACAATGCATTCTGGGATACGGGGGAGAACTCTGGGGGTTGTTTGTGTGTGTTAATTGCCTTTATTTACTGTTTTAATGTCCGAGTTTTAGTGTAGCGTGTTACCCTTTTAGGTCTTCCTTGTGTGTGATCCTTTTTGTGTGGGGGGCTGCATCCACCCCTGTATGTGTAGTGTGTGTGTTTGACATGCCTAGTGTGCGCTGTTTCCATGATCTATATTCTATCCCCTGACTCTGATTGCTAGTCTATAAAGGTTTTCTTAGACGAGGCTCTGGCTATGCCTACTTCGTTACAATTATGGTCAATATGTTAGTTTTGAATTGTAGCGGTCTTGGTTACACCATGAAGATGTGAGCTCCGGGTGTATTTGGGCATGCCCCACATTCGTGGCGTAAGCTATATCGGAGTGAAAATGGAGCGGGATAGAATGGCCGCTCCGGCCTCTGAATAAAAAAGCACTCCGCACTCCAACAAAATGCCATCCGCTCCGCTCCTCGCTCGCTCGCGCTCCGCTCCCTAGCTCTGATGTCTATGTCTATCTATGAGGTCTCCTATATAGATATTTGAAAGAAGTCATCCTACTGACTACCTGATAGGAATATAAACACAAACATTTCCAGCCATTACATAAATGTTTGATAGATATTCTCATTTATTTTGCAGCACAAACACATTAATGTCCGAGTGTGAGTTCTGACTCATGGTTAATATGCATACGTTTTGATTTCATAAAGGAAACTGCTGCATCTGAAGTGAATTTAATATTTCAGACCGGGCCTGCTGGATCGCCGCTGATGAGTTACCAGGGGACAGAGAGAGCACTTTCCATTTTAAATATTTCCTCCTATTTAATACAACTGATCCATGGCAATGTTTGTGCTCTTGTCAAAATGAGGCAAAGTCACAACTTTTTTTTTTTCCAGGACTTTCGTATATCTGTGATATCTGTGTGTGTGTGTGAAGGTGTCGTGTAATTACAGGTCTAAGGACGGTTTAAATTTCAGAGAGCGGACAGATATGCATAGAGGCCTATTTTCAAAACTCACCATGATTGTAATGATATAGATGCTGAACATATTTGTTGATTACAGTGTCTGCATTCTGTATATTGCAAACATGCTCTTAGTGTAACTGATAGTTCAGATTTGCCTCTTCAGTAAAACAACTGATTTAACTAGCAACAACCAACTACAAAGCAAGGATTAATTTGTTCACTGAAACTGTACGATAAGTGTTTTCTCTAAAGTTGACAGAAAATCAATGAATAATACAAATATGTTAGTTGATGTTACCAAGTTCGGCAGCAGCCTTGTCAAAACTGGACTGCCTCAGTCAACTCTCTGTTAAAATTTCAACAAGTTGTCTTCATAATAATGTGATGGGGATGTAATTGCATGTAGCCAGGTCTGGGATGGTGGATAGCCTATGGGGTTCTTTGTTGGGTTTTGGGTCACTCCCACCATGTTCATGTTCACGTATAAGTGACTGTGTTGTTATTCTTGCATGTATCTAAAGCCCTCCTTACACTGACAGACTTTGGCAAAATTTGCAAAGATTTGGAAAAGATTTTTGAAAGACTACAGTCTCAGACCCTCTCACATCTAAAGACAAGGAGTAGAGTTTTAAGTCGCAGATTAGGGATCTTGCAGGGTCACTATTTCCAAGACTGCAACTAGATTCCTTTAAATTATTACCCATCCTGCTATAGATAAACAGGAACTGAAATGATAGCCTACTAAACTCAAAGTCGTATTTTTGTGTTTCTGCAGCATTGTTTCATGCGTGACATCTCTAACCAATCTAGAGTTGTTCTGTCACGTGGAAGAGCCGACTAAATATGTATAAGAAATGACAAATATGATAAGAATAACAAATAATCGGCTACAGCTGTCGCCTACTTTGTCCCTTCCTGTTTGGTGTTGGAGAGGTCACTATTGGTTTTAATAGTTCACGTCACTATTTGCATGAGCCACGACTAGAAAGACTTGCGATAATATCAAACATGTTTGATATTGTTGTAACGGCAAAACTAGAAAAGGACTGACTCCGACTGACTTAAAACCGCTAAGATTGGCACCTTACATTTAACGATCTAGTTGACGGGAGCATGCCGAGATTCCAGTACAACTCCCATGATTTCTGTCCGACTTTGGAAATTTAGTCGCCGACTGTGAAAACAGACCAAAATCGTACAATTTAAGGCCGCCATAACTTGCTGATAATAAACGGCAGAGAGCCAATCATCCTGCGGTGTGTGTTCAATTAATGCCCACGTCACATTGGTGTCAGAAGTGGGATTGGAGCATGTTCACGCCCATAATGGCAACAAGGCATCTCAGAGATGCCGATCCATGGCTGTACCAGAAGGGCGCATCATGGGTTCCAGCTCAGCATCGGTCTTCAGCAGAGGATCCAATGCCCTCCCTGGAGATGGCCCCCCAGGAGCAGTCACCACGCAGTCTGCTGGGGGGGTTACCACACCGGTTGCCACAGTGCAGGATTTCACACTGCAAGCCGCCTACATCCCAACGATGGACACACCGAAAAGGGCAACCACAAAACTTCCGTTGTTTAGGAGGCTGTCTTGAAGCATACCTCGTTCAAGTGCAACTGGCGGCCGGCTTTAATGATTGGTCGGTGGAGGAAACCGGGGTGCAGGTCGCGCTTGTGTAACGGAGGCAGACTGAGCTAGCGTGCTAGTTGCCCGTGTACATCCTCACAGCCCTAACCTTAAGAACACTTCTAACTGCTGAGTTGGAACCCTGGGCTTTTAGCTCAGTGGTTAGAGTGTTCGTCTCCCGTGCCGGTGTGTGTCAAGGTGGCGGGTTCGAGGCCCGTGAGCGGCAAACGAACCGACCTTGTAACACTTGCCCTGGAGGGTAAGGCATTCCAGACGTTGATGGACATGCCGCCGGGTCAGCAGGTGAGTTGGCCTGCCATCAAAGAAGCCCTGCAGCACCGCTTCAGCCACCGTGATTTCGCAGAGGACACTCGAGAGAGGCTGGCTACCTGTTGGAGAAGCGAGAAAGAGAGAGGGACACATTGTCGGTGCGTCTGACGTATCCACCGACCCTGCTAAAGTTACTGCAGTGAAGGCCAGTCCCTCGCGATGTCGCTGAGCTACAAAGTTTCCTAGGACTTAGCCTCCTACTACAGACATTTTGTGCAGGACTTTGCCACCATAGCAAGCCCACTGCACCGACTGACCCAGAAAGCACAGCCATTCGAGTGGGGGAAGGACTGTGAGACTGCATTTTACCGATTACGGGCTGCGCTAGTGGAGGGTCCTGTACTGACGTTCCCCTGATCCGCCAGCAATGTGGGCTGTCCACTCCCAGCAGGGTGAACAGGGCGAGAAAGAGCCAGCCAGAAAATAACTGCTGTCGGTGGTCTTGAGGTTCCGACCAGAACGTATTTCTATGGGAGAAGGTTACTTTTGCATACAGATCACTCACCTGACTGTTGAACTTTCATGAGCCGGAAGGACAGCTAATGGCGGCCTTACATTGTACGATTTTGGTCTGTTTTCACAGTCGGCGACTAAATTTCCAAAGTTGGACAGAAATCATGGGAGTTGTACTGGAATCGCGGTGCGCTCCCGTCAACTAGATCGTTAAGTGTAAGGTGCCAATCTTAGCGGTTTTAAGTCAGTCCTTTTCTAGTTTTGCCGTTACGACAATATCAAACATGTAGTTACACTTTAGCCTGGGTGAACCTATAACGAACCTGTTAGCAAATGTGTAGCAAACATACATGATATAAGTAGGCTATCATTTGAGTTCCTGTTGATATGTAGTGCACAATGGAACAAATTCAAAGGAACCGAGCGAACTGAACGCTGCCTTCTCCGTGCAGACAGAACAGCTGTTGATTCCGGTAAGACCAGAGGTTGGGGTTTTTGCATTTATGTTAACAAAACCTGGTGCATGGACACTACCATCACCCAGAGTCACTGCTCAGCTAACCTACAGTATCTCATGGTTAAGTTTAGACCTTTCTATCTGCCCAGAGAGTTTACATCAACACAATTTGTTTTGTCTTCCATAATGATCACGATTGACTATGTCAGACTAGGCGATCAGATAACCACAAATTCTTGCCACGTCTTGGTCGTAAGATTGGCCACACTACAAGATCATATAACCTATCGTTGGCTTCTTGTCGCCTGTCGTCATAATGTCAGTGTCAACGCGGAAATTTGTCGGCCACAACAAAATCGTGGCAAAATCGGGCTGAAATCGAGTAGCCCGCACAGACCATTTGGCCTACACTTAAAGGAGAATTCCGGTGTGATATTGACCTAAAGTGTATTGAAACATGATACCGAGTGTGAACGTATGTCTCATAGCCCATATCGGCTTGTCCCCTGCACTCCAAAATCTGGCGCTAGTTAGCCGATGCTACCAACAGCTTTTCAATAGTGGTGCTTCTCGCATCGGGCTAGCAATGCAAATAAATCACTGTTTTACACCCATTTACGAGGCTCAATGTATCTCCACACTTCATTGGTAGACTTCCGAGGGCCCTGACATTTAAAACGAGACATTGAGAACTTTGAAAAAGCACCGGTAGTTTACTTACAAGACGATTTATACAGACAGTATCTTCACGAAGTTTAGCGTTTGCAGCCATCTTGAATTTAGTCACGATAAGTCGAAAGAACGAAAGTAAGAATGAACAGCTATGATAAGGGATCAGATTCCAAAAATATGGATTCCAGTTGCTGCTACTGGAAGAAACTGGAATCCATGCATTTCCACTGAATTATTTTTGGAATCTGATCCCTTATCATAGCCGAAGCACCACTATTGAAAAAGCTGTTGGTAGCATCGGCTAACTAGCGCCAGATTTTGGAGTGCAGGGGACAAGCCGAGATGGGCTATGAGACATACGTTCACACTCGGTATCATGTTTCAATACACTTTAGGTCAATATCACACCGGAATTCTCCTTTAATGCTGTGAATTCGCGTCCAACATCAAATCCATAACTTTTTGATCACCAAGTCAAAATTCCGAGGTCAACCACAAATAATTCCACTACTTTTTAACATCATCCGATAACTAATTCAATGCTGATTTATTGCTTAGCCTACTTACCACTTTAACACCATTGACTAACTGTTTGAACTGTAACTGCAGTTCAACTGTTCAAATTGTAGCCTAACGTTAATTGTAACGGTTCAACACAAGCAAAACATTGCGAGCTCAATGTACGTGTGAGTTGCTATGGGAACATACACAGACAATTTTAGGAAAAGGACTAATGCTGACCGGTCTTCAGCTATTTTGGTACGATTTATTACACAGAAGAATACATTTCAGTCGTTATAGGCTCTGGCTTATTATGGAGCATAGGACCAAAGTTGTGATTAAAAAAATGATCAGGGAGGAAAAATCCGAAGGGGCACGTGGGCATGGGCATGATGCCACTGACTCAGGCCTCCCATGCCTCCCACACGGACATTGATTCATACGCCTCCTCCGTTCTGGACTGTATCAACTCCAACATCAACAGTGTCACCACCCTCAAACGGATTACGACTTTACCTGATCAGAAGCCATGGATGAACAATGAGGTCAGACTCCTGCTGAAGGCACGAGACATCGCATTCAGATCAGGTGATGCTCAAGTCTATAGCTCATCCAGGACTAACCTGAAAAGGGCCATCAAAAAGGCCAAGCACAACCACAAGCTAAGGATTGAGGATCATTACAGATTACAAAACTACTAACTCCACCCCCGTCACCAACACATCCTTGCCTGATGAGCTGAACCACTTCTATGGCTGCTTTGATAGGGACAACAAGGAGGTGGCCATCAAGGCTGTGGTCTCTGCAGATCACCAGCCCCTCACACTCTCCATCACCGATGTGTGTGCGACACTGAGCAGGATTAATGCATGTACGCATACTCAGGGCCTGTGCAATGCCGCTGACTGAGTATTGGACTGACACTGTCACTAGCCCAGGCAGCTGTCGTGCTGGTGCCAAAACACTCCACTGTAACAAGCCTTAATGACATCCGCCCAGTTGCACTCACCCCTTCCAATTCACCTACCATCAGAACAGGAGGATGTTCTCATCTCTACAGCACTTCACTCTGCCCTGTCCCACCTTGACAATAGCAACACCTATGTGAAAATGCTGTTCATTGACTTCAATTCAGCATTCAATATCATCACCCTCTCCAAACTGATCACCAAACTCAGTGAACTGGGCATCAATACCTCCCTCTGTAACTGGATTCTGGGCTTCATAACCAACAGACCTCAGTCTGTTAGGTTAGATAACTACAACCTCTAACCTCAACCATCACCCTGAACACCGGCGTACCACAGGGATGTGTGCTGAGCCCTCATATTACGGCTAGCCGCAATATAAGAGGGCAGATGCACACAGGTTTTAAGCTTGTTCGAAAAGAGGTACAAAATACACAAAAATAGAAAACAATAATCGCTGCACAGAGAATAATGACCTTCAAGCTGAACAAGCAAACAAAAACAAAAACTCCAGGTGAGAAGCCATTATGACACCCACACAGAACTGGGAACACAGATGACAGCAGAGGGAGCCCGAAATGAACAATATTAATAATAATATCAATACAACTCCCAGTGTTGGCTGGCCACCAGGGAAAGGGAACATAACACCTCCCCTTTACTCCCTCTTCACCTAGAATTGCACCCCTGTACATGGCTCTAACACCATTGTCAAGTTTGCAGACGACACTACAGTGATTGGTCTCATCAGCAACAACGACGGCCTACAGGGACGAGGTCCAGCACCTAACATCGTGTTGCACTGACAACAACCTGGCTCTCAACACCAAGAAGACCATAGAGCTCATTGTGGACTTCAGGAAGTCTAAAGCTGGCAAACACATCGCCATTCTCATCAATGGGACTGAGATTGAGCGAGATTGAGGTTCAAGTTTCTGGGTGTCCACATCTCTGAGAACCTCTCTTGGACCCTCAACACCTCTACCCTGATCAAGAAGGCTCACCAGCGTCTCTTCTTCCTGAGGAGACTAAAGAAGGTCCACCTGTCTCCTCAGATCCTGGTGAACTTCTACCACTGCACCATTGAGAGCATCCTCACCAACTGTGTCACAGTATGGTATGGCAACTGCTCTGCCTCTGACCGTAAAGCACTGCAGAGGGTGGTGAAAACTGCCTAATGCATCACCTGTTCCTCACTCCCCTCTATCGAGGCCATCCAGAGCAAGCGATGCTTGTGTAAAGGTGCGGAGCATCATTAAGGTGTCCATGACCATGGTAACCTTGACAGGGACAAACATTGTGCGGACATTTTGCAACCCCCCCCCCCCACCACCACAATTGCACTACCCTATCCCACCCATGTTCTATTTATTTATACATTTACATACTGTAATTACACTTATACATAGCCATAATCTACTGCTCTTCATACTACAGTAATTTCCTGTGTATTAGCCACATTGTGTATAAACCGCAAGACAGTGTTTTATGCAAGTTAAAAAAACAAAACCATATCAAAACTGTCCCCATGTATTAACCTTATAGCTGAAGAAATTTTGCTAAATCAACGTATACTGTAAACCTCGGTTAATAGTTGGTATTCATCCCTCACATAGACTTATTCTTACTATTCTGTACATGTTGTTCATACATTGTTCATACTACATACAGCTATATGTATTCTGCTCTTATAAGGTTACTGCTAATACACTGCACATATTTATATTTAATTTATATTACTGTAAACCACCTTCTATAAACCAACTGTATACTACTGTCTACACTGCACTATATATCTTGTCCTGTCTATGCACCACCTGTCTATACTTTGTATATCACATTGCACTTTTCTGCTTGTTTGCACTTCTGGTTAGACGCAAACTGCATTTCGTTGTCTTTGTACTTGTACTCTGCACAATGACAATAAAGTTGAATCAAGTCTAATCTAATCTAATATCATTTTATCAGTTGAAGTCCTGCCCTATTACAATTACAAAGGCACGAACCAGTGTATAGTTTCAACTTCTGCAAAGTGTAAAGTTTCCTCTAAAAATTCTCTCATTTCTCCCCCTCGACTTTCTCTGCTCTACAGTACACAAGCTGCCTTTTTTACTCCTTCCCTGGCCTGGTAAGAATTTCCATCCGCTCTTAACAGCATTCCCATCAATATTACATCGGCTCACGGGCTTCCTCATGCCACAACTTAGCCCCAGCCATGAAGGTTGGCGGAGCCACTGGGCTGACACTTTGGACACTTTGTGTGACGGGAGGTGTCACGCACAGCAGCATGGCCCTTTCATGTTTATTTTACTCCTAGAGGGCTCCAAGAGAAGCCAAGGCGCATACTGTCAGCAAAGTGTCATAGCCACAATATGTGAGTGATGGTTAAAAGGCCTAGTGGTTATTGTTAACAATATATACTATATATATATTATATATTATATACATAGATTGTGTGTGTGTGTGTGTGTACCAGTTGCACTTATGCACTCACTGTCTCTTAAAAAGCACTAACGATTTCCTCTCAGGTTCCCCCTACAGTTGAGAAGTGCAATAATAAACAAACTAAATGTGCATCTTTGCAACAACTAACAAATTCCTGCTCAGAGTGCTACAGAAGTGCTGTTCACCCTATTAACAGTTTTTGTGCCATCAAAATGATTTTGGAAACGTTATTTGAAGGTAAAAAAAAAACTCTTTAGGGGGACTTTAATCCAAGTTGCCAATCCTGTAAATGCCAAGTTGTCAGGGAGCAAAGTTTTCCCATAACGCTGCGGGAAGTGTTGTTTCCCCTGTGAATATATCCATACATTCATACTTATGCCTGGTTCTGTATACGATAATGCAAGGCTTGGGATGTGAGCTTAGACGCAGAATGCTCTTGAGACTAAGTGGTGCTGTCAAGCAAATAAAGAGTTCCAATGATTTTACCTCTTTCTCTTCTCTTCTAGTTAAGCCCTGGGGCAGACACCGGGATTTGTCTTGCAGAAAATAGCAACAGTTGCAATACTGCAATGATGAGGAAAAATCAACACGCACACAAATGAGATTCTTGCTATTGTGCTTGCAAGTCATATGGTAGTCACACCACAGTTTCCCTCCACATCTGCCTGCTGTAACATGAACATAAGGTGGTGTGGAAACTGTATTTTGAAATTGACTTTTTTCCCCTATTATTTATTTAAAAATATCCATGGCTTCTAAAAGGAAACCCATTAAGCAAATCACATCCAATCAATAACTTCAACTTCCTCTATGGATAAGCATGTCACAGTATCTTCTGGGTTTCAAATGGCCATTTTTAGATTTAAAGAGTGAAAAGTGAAAGTCAGGTAAATTGGGGCATCAGGTAAAATGGGACAAATAGGCTTTTACATCTTGGGCTCTTTAAATATGAACAGCCAATCACTAATCATGCTAACATATGGTAACTACAGATGGACTTTATTAGAAAGTATAATTTTGATTGGTCTGAGATACTGCCTGATGTGAGTAGGCTTGTTTGGTGTTCAGTTGTTGCTGTACGGACATTGTCTTATGCAATGATGTTGTGTGAGTATTTGGTGGTTCAATGGCTGCTGTGTAAGTATGTAGCCTTATGTGAGCATTTGGTGTTCAATGTTGCTCTGTAAGGATATTGTGTTTGTACCTCAGGAAAACTGTTAAAACATATTTCTGTGTGTGTTCTGCCTTTCCTGTGTTGTGTTGTGTGAGCTTCATGCTCAGTAGCTCAGCCCATTGGTTTCTTGGAACTGGGTAGAATCTCCAAAGATTCCAATAGGGGCAGCCGTGGCCTACTGGTTAGCACTTCGGACTTGGAGGGTTGCCGGTTCAAACCCCGCCAGTAACGGCTGAAGTGCCCTTGAGCAAGGCACCTAACCCCTCACTGCTCCCTGAGCGCCACTGTAGGAGGCAGCTCACTGCATCAGGATTAGTGTTTCACTAATTCACAGATTGGGATAAATGCAGAGACCAAATTTCCCTCACGGGATCAAAAGGGTATATATACTTATGAGGCCTCCTCTATGTAGTCTTGAACACTTCTTGTATGCAGATGAATCCCTTTATCTGGGGACACAACAATATAGGTTAACAACTGAGCCAGTATACATGCTGAAGAAAACCTGGATCAGTCCCCCTTGGCTATTCTTTGGTGCTTATCTATGTCACTCATAACATGCAATCTTGCAAATTAGCATGCTTAAGATTGCACAATGCCTGTACAGCATATGTAGGTGATAGTCATTCTGATTGTTACTAATTATGTGTGAAAGGATCAGTCTGGTATATATATCAATCACTATCTCTCTCTCTCTCTCTCTCTCTCTCTCTCTCTCTCTCTCTCTCTCTCTCTCTTTAGTGAAGCTTTAGTGTCAAGCCTAATTTTGAATAGTATTGCCAAAGCATTTGAGTTGGGAAGGGGAGGGTATCACTTTACGGTAAGGTACATGAATTATCATGAATTCATGCATGAATTAATTCATGAGTTATGTATTACTTCATTCCTTTATATCTTATGAATCATCAGGAATTCACAGAAGTTCATAGTCTCTCATGCATGAACAACATATCAACTAAAGCATTATAGGTACAATGTGTGTGCATATGCGCATGCAAATGTGATTGTGCATGTGTGCATATGTGTGTGTGCATATGTGTGTGTGTGTGTGTGTGTGTGTGTGTGTGTGTGTGTGTGTGTGTGTGTGTGTGTGTGTGTGTGTGTGTGTGTGTGTGTGTGTGTGTGTGTGTGTGTGTGTGTGTGTGTGCAGAGACAAAACAAACCCTGTTTGAGGCATTAAACAAAACTGGTGCAGAAGAGAGTAATTCAAGTTAGTCCTCCAAACACAAAAGAGCCAGATAGGGGTCTCCTCCTCCTCTCTTCCTGAAACGTTGAAAAGTTCTTTGTGGCTTTGTTTAAAATGTAGACATTGGCTTTTTGTTTAATGTGTTTTGGACTGTAAAGCTGACACAATGACAGGACCAAGGACCAAGGATTTTATGTGAAGATGTGCTATTTTGATGCTATTTCAAATGACAACACTTGGGTGAAATGTGTGTTTCTTTTCTTTATATGATAGTAATAGGGTCCATAAAGGATAATTGATATATCCAAATAACAGTGTATTACACTGCATTATTCATGTTTTTCCAAGCTCCTGTGATAAATTTTCAGAACTTCGAAAATAGCTTTTTTCTCTTTCTTCTTTTGCAACCTTCAGATTTTTTTTAACAGAAACACGTTACTAGAACAGCATGTTCCTGCAACCCAGAATGCAACACAGCACACAAGTTAACTCAAAGCCCCATCCGGCCTAATCTGCCTCAACATTTTGCCACTGTGACTCAACAGGAGGCACAGCGAATGAGAATGCTTCGACACACACCGGAGCAACTAATTGGCATTCTCTGTCCATCACCCATCATTGCAGTCAAGACCCTTTTCTTAAGGGGGCGGGGGGAGGAAGGAGGGGTTCATTTGTTTGTGTTTTTTGCCCCAAGCAGGCCCATCCCTCTGGTGATTTGAATGCTATTATACATATCTGAGCTATGCAATGCACAACTGATAAACTTCTCAGTATGCAAATGTCAAGCAATTAAATCGAGTGCAAAAAACGCCTAGAGACTCTTAACATTTGCGTACCGGCACAGCGGCCATTTTAAACACCCTGTGGCCCTCGAGCAAGGGAATGGCGAGGGACTCTACCTACTGCATCAGCTCAGCTGGGTACATCTGTGTGGCAGTCTCCAACAGGAAGGTGGGTGGGTGTGTGTGTGTGTGTGTGTGGGGTTGAAATCTCCATATGGGAGATGCTTGTGTTATGCAGTTATTCTGCCCCTATAGTGGACTTTAAGAGCATGGAAATGCTATGCAACTGGTGAAGTCTCTGGTGTAGGCAATGCCAGTGCTATGGTTTACCACAGCTACAGGCTGCTTAATCTCCATCCTCCATTCTGCAGCAATAGCCACCCAGGGAGAGTGTTTGTTGAATGTTTGAAAATGTCACTTTCAAGTCTCTTTCCCCCCTGAAGTGTTGCCCAGCCCCCTACTACATGAGAATTAGTAGCTGGACAATAGGGTGAAGGGACAGTAGCAAACATAATCTTCCTCAGCATTATACAACTCATCAAAGAGGAGTCAGCAAGCATAGTCAAGACTTTGTTTATAGTAATTATCTAAAAAATGTTAAGCAGATGAATATGTTGTAGAAAATTACATTCTGGTTGGATTACTTCTTTGTGCAGTCAACTGTTGCGGTTCTTAATGTCATTGTTTTGTTGTACACGTATGAGCATATAAATTGTCATTATCTCCTGGTAAATTGGAATTGAGAAGTTTTTTGTACAGAAAGTGTAAGGATGAATATGAAAAAAAAACATCACAAACAGAGAAAATGAGAAGGTGTCTGATCAAATAAACATTTTAATCTGCTAATAGCAGCCTATCTGCTTTGTTCTCTCTCTCTCTCTCTCCTTTTTCCTTTTTGTTGACATTTCTCTTTGCCTGTAATTCAGGCATTGCATCAAGACTCAGAAATGCATGAAATGGTTTTGATGAAATAAATCTTCAATCCTCTGAATATATATTCAACCTTTACAGCCTTGTCAAATCTGTTGTATCACCGATACATCTTGTGCTATAAAGTAATTGCTTTGACACAGCATGAAGTCCATTAGCTTACAGGGGGGGTTGGCTATTAAACTTGTATAAGAGTGAGATGGGAAGTGCAACGAGCTTTGTAATGTAATTGCTTCTCCTCAGTGCCAAATATGGAATTACTTTGTGTCATGTATCATTACAAAATGTAGAGATGCCACTCGAGACAGAATCAGAGAGACATTTTGAATTCTGATGGCCCCAAAATGGTCATATAAGACATCAGAAGTGAAGTATCATGCTTAGTTTTTAGTGACACCGGTGAACTGAGTGTGTGAGCTGTTTATCAGAGTGATATGAATCCATTTATTGGCGACTGATGGCACAGAATATTTCTAATACACTTTGTTTTTTGTTGGACTCATAAAGTACAATGCAACTTGATAATTGTCAGTGGTTAACTTTAAAACTAAGAGCATTTTGAATCTGAGAGCATATACTATGGCATTACCACCTGTTTCAGGTGTCATCTCATTGCTACATGTGCCTTAAAACATGACTTATGTAGGAACAAACAGCATTTGGGTAAAGTCTCAGTCTGCCTGTAGCACAAGCAAAGAAGGGCAAGTTGTAAACTATCAGAAACAGTGGAATTTGGTATTTGGGGCACCAGTTTTGCAAAAAGATGCCTTTTTATATATATAATATGTCAAATGAATATCAATCTAACGTGATCACACGATCTCTGCAGAAACTTACCTAGACCCATCTATTTCCTTTTGCCTTGCATTTACAGATTTACAGTGGAAAGCCACAAAAATGCACATTACACACCCACAACACACAAACATAAAAGTACTTGATCATAAATAGCAGTCTCTTTATCCTTTATTACACTGAGACTGACAAAGAAAGCTGCTCAAGAAAGTGGCCAGTGTGTGCTGTTATCTGTAGTTTACATGGCTTAAAGAAAAAAAAGCACCGTCCCTTCCACCGATGTTGCGCTGCCAAATCAACAGTGCCGACCCTTCAGAGTCGATTACTTTCAATTTCCAGGCGATAGTGTGTCAGTGTGTCGTAATTAGATTTTATTGTTTTCCCTGCACGTACATGTGAGCTTTGGGTTGCAAATGTGGTGACAGAACATTTTCTGCAGCATGTGTTACAATTAAATCAATTTAACCTCTTTTGTGTCATGAAAAGGACCCAATTTCTTGCCACAGTGAGTTCAACAAGACAAGAGTTCATGGCATTTCATGCATAATGGACAAATGTCCTTATTTCCCTCATCTGGGTTTCTAAATGAGGATGATAGCAGTGGTTGTATCAGCACAGGATATAGAGAGAGAGATTGAGAAAGGTAGAGAGCGAGGTGTTAAAGAGAGGGACGATGGACAAGACCCAAGGAGGAAAATGGCACCCAAATTCAATGAAGCAATTGAGAAATGTCAGTGTAGCTGAGGGAGTTATTGATTTGCTGTGAACAGTGGCTCTTTTTTTGAGGAGGCCAGCTTTGTTTTGGTGGATTTGCTTTGAGATTCCTGGCATGCCTGTGACCTCAGCGAAGTCCCATCAGTCGAGGTCTGCGCCGCAGCTGATAAGAGAAAGAGCCAGGATTGAATATTTGATTGGGTTTTTGAAGGGGGCAGAGAAAAGAGGAACCTCTAAATTCCAGAGAATGAAAAAAGAGGTTAAGCAGTCGTATGGTGCACCCCATCCAAAAAGAGTCACACAAGTGTATAAAGAAAGAAAAGAAAAGAAACTTTTTTTTAAAAAAAAGATGATTTTGTCAAAACGTTAATATAGAAATCAATGACACAGCTTTCTAATCTGTCTCTTGACCGTCTCACAGGCCTTCACAATAGCTCTTTTTGTTGGCCTGTGTTTTTATTAGCTGTTAAACAAGACTTAAAGACTTGTCAATTGAGAGGTCCTTTTTCCCAGAACTGGACAGACTGATTGCCCAGATAGCTTTGAAGTTGGAAGGACTCTTGACAGATCAGTGTGAACTCCTTTCCAGAGTCAATTCAGAACACATTTTTAATGTGACAAGGATTCACTCACTAGTTCGCCCATTGGATTGCTTAGACCGAGTGCAGAGAATAACAAGTTTGGCTTGGTAGCTGGCTATGGTCCTGGGATGACAATAGCGGAGATCACATGCGAGTGATGTCCGCTGACACCCCCTATGGATGAGGGGTAAGGGGAGGCTAATAGTGAAATGGACGAGCAGCGGAGGAGGCTTTGCAACTCCAGTGTGACGTAATGGGCAGTAAGGAGGGTTTTATTCCCTACAAATGGAAGTGGGGTGAGTGATCGATCAGCTATTGCTCAACCCTATGAGCTCCTCCCAAACTTTGATTAGAAAACATAATTAATGACTTCAGCAAATCTGTATACTGTAAAAAGCTCTGCATGTGTATGTTGCAATGTATTGAAAAGCAGGCATGCAAATAACAAAGGGGCTCAGACAAGTAGGGACTGAAAAACTTCACCATTGTTTCAACCTCTTTTAGATTTTACCACAACTATTAACTATTTGTGTGACCAGGTACAGCTAGTAGGTATGTGAGTTAATCCATTATTCTAGGACTTTGTGATTTCTGGCTGCCATAGCTTCATGGCTTGAGTGCTGTGGGGATCGGCAAACCAGATGGTTGTGCTGTCCTCAGTGATTAACTGTTGTAATGCAGCTTCCCCATAGGCCATCTCCGCTGCCAGAATGCTCTGGGTAAATAAGCTATTTTAAGTCAGTTCTTTCCCCAATTAATGCCAGCACCACGACTCTAACAGCAGAACTTTGTCTTCACCCTGTTGTGACTTATTTCCTGATTTAGACTAGAAATGCCCTCATATGACAAGATGAGACTTTTCCTTAAGTTAGATAGTGGCACCTTTTTGTAGGGCATGTACTGTAACGTCCACCATACATCTAGAGGGACAGGAAGAGAACAATAGAACATCTAGGGATGAGGCTGAGTCGATGACTTGGTTGTTCAACATAACCTCTTGCTCAAAAAAGGTCAGTCTATTTTTTGCCTCACCTCCTCCTCCCTCGTCTTCTCCGCCCTCCTCTCCTCCACCCCCCTCTTCTTCTCTCCAGTCTGTTCCTTCTCGGCTTTCGCCCGTTAGTGTCTTGAGAGGTGTCTGTCATGACACTTTGTCTCTTCAAAGGCATCAATCATCGCCATCTGGCTGGGCATTGATTGGCTCGACTCATTAGTCGAGCGACGAGGCCCCAGTGGTCTCCGGGGTGATGGTGAATCCAAAGAGAAGCTTATCTGGCCGAGCGGACCACTCCTCCTCTGCTAGCAGGTGTGTGAGGCGCCGGCAGAAACTTCTAGAAGCTGGAAAAAAACAGGGTTGTTATAGGTCAGAAAATAAAATATTAAAAGCCTTTGTTTGCTACAATGCAAAGGTAGCCATGGGGCATAGACAACTAAGAGTGGGTTTGTAAGTGTCTGTGGGATTTATTTGTGATGTATTTTTAATCTGCACCTTGACATATCTAGGTAGAGAAACATCAAAATATTCGGACATTCGGATATTAGGATAGAAAGTACATTAGGAAGATTTGAATGTTTCACTGATTTTGACAACACTTCATCACCACTGCAAATTAGCCAAGGGTCAGGGTGACGCAAATTCTTTTCAGAGGGTGTATAAGTGCCTCAGTCAGTGCATACATGTGACCAAGTTAGAGAAGCACCTAGAAAGGTTAATGTAATGTGGCCTTGACATCCTAACCATATTGTTTGTGTGGAGTTTTGCTTTTTGTTTTGCTTTTTTTATGGGAGATGATGCTAAAATGAAAAGTGTGATGTCAGGCAAATTTGGTGACCATGCATGTAACTTTGGAACAATAATATTTTCCTTATAAAGGGAGTAAATGAGGAAATAGCCCTTAACATAACATCCATACTTTTTGATGTATAGTGTTTGGAACAACACATGTCAAGATACATTTGGTCACCGTTGATCTCTGTTTTGAAACATTAAGCATATTTCACACTATGAATGCGGACTCAAAGCAGACTCTTGAAATTGAAAGTTCAATGATGATACCTAGCATAATTTGCCTTTACCAGTGACATGCTTCCTCGTTGCAGACCGGCAATAGGTTAATTAACGCTACTCGTCAGCTCACACATAGATAAAACTACAATTAAGATATTAATGTAGACAAAATATATCGCACACCTCTATTGTGTGAGATTTTTTAGTCCAGTAACAGCAAAGCCTATTTTGAAAATAATAAATAAAATAAAAGCAATACATGGAATTGTTTCTTGATGTTCAGATGGTTCAATGTTCTTTCAGATTGTCACAAATGATCCAAGTCCGACACAATTTTTTCACAGGAGCCAGAGAACTCTGCATGACACCATTTTAATAAATTTCAGGGCATAACAGCTGTATGGTGTCTAACTAGCATAACTGAAAAAGCTGGGCTGGGGGTGTTAGAAGGTGATTGGCTGAAACCAATCAGCAACGCCATTGTTTGCCACAAATGAGTGTATCTATGATGAATAAAACACATATCGGTTGGCTCCAACAAAAGCTTAAAGCTGCCTTTGGTCAAACAAACATAGATGCTTCTGCCAAACTGGTCATGGGAACAATAGCTACTGTAATAGTCAATTTGTGTATCGGTGTCATTTTTGTTGGGTGAAAACACCCCTGAATCTTTCAAAAACGTGTCCGCATCTGTCTGAACAACCTCAGAAAAGCAAATATTTTGTCTAGCCCCACTCTCATGCTCACACACAGGAACATTTATATTCACTCTTTTATTTTATTATTTCTGTATGCCCGGTCCACGTGTGAGTCACAGGCTCAGGCTGGCCTCATCTGCATAGCTGCCCTGTAGACATGGTCGTGGACGGTGCGGCGGGACAAGTGATGGAGGACACAAAACTAATTAAACTGGCTGTAATGGCCACCTCATTACTGTCACAAATGAAGGCTCAGCCAGACCTTCCAGTCCTGGAATCGCTACATGCCACAAGGAGAATAATGTGAGGAGTGTGTGTGTGTGTTTATGCATGGCTGTGGTGTGAGATATTGTGTGTGTGTGTGTGTGTGTGTGTGTGTGTGTGTGTTGTGTGTGTGTTTTTCTTTTTAATATCCAGACAGCATTAACATGAGGCAGACACCCAGCACTGAGATGCTGCAAGTCTGCTCTTCAGGGCTCCCCAGCTCAGGGACCTGTGCTTTTTAACTAAATGAGATCAAACACAATCAGGGCATGCTCCTTCACACGCACACACTGAATCATGTATTGGCTATTGGTTAGAGTCAGCACACACTCTGCATTTCATTTTTAACTTGAAACAAAACAATCGAGCTCCAAGAGGCACTTCCTCAGGTTTCCAGGTGCTTCTTTACTGATAACGTGGTTGTAGTAAATCTGTAATTAGTACTAGTTTGTTGACAAAGAAATGACTGCACCTAATGTCCCAAGATGTAAATATTCCATCTGTCTTTTCTCTATAACTTACCGTGTCTGTGCTAGTGTCTCTGGCCGGTAGCAGCAGGGCGGAACGACTACGTGTTAAACGTCCATGCGACATTCCTTTGACATGGAATCAAGTAGAATCATCTCTAATGGCGTCCCCCCTGGAGGACAGGCGATTGCAGTCACAGCGGGGTCCCTCTTCTCGCCTTTAATCAGCCTCTCTCCACTCCATGACCACTGCTCCCACACTCCCACTCTTCCACGCTCACACCCATCTCCCAAACAAAACACACACACACACACACATACACACACACAAACATGCTCATCCTCCTGCCACTGTCGCCGCTGAGACGCCATATTGTCAGTCCGCATTCCCATCAGTGGAAGAGGGGCCCGGGGAGTGCTCACTGGCCATGCCGGGTGATTAGTTAATAGAAGATAATGCCAGCCATCAGGCCAGGGGCTCCAGCAGAGAGCAGAGGATGTCAGCGACATTGGCTGTCCTTCTTCTCCCACTCTCTCTCTTTCTCCATCTCTCTTTCTCTCTGTATGATGCTCTCTTCTCATACAGCACGTTCTTTCACTGTGATATGACTCACACATTCAGGACAAGTAAGGATTCAGTAAGGAAGGTCTAGCATTTGGATTCTACATGTACCTCCTCCAGACACTTTCTGGAACCAGTGTTGCCCAGGTGAACACTATGAATGAAATAGATTAAAATAGATTAGTCCTATTTTATGGTTGATAATACTGTATCTTGCATTTTGTTGCTGTCTGTCTTTGCTTAATCTTATTGACTGGCCTGAGTAGAAGTATTGAGAGTGAAGATAAGGCGTCCAAACTATTTAGTATTCTGGTGTTTTTTTTTCTTCAATAATATTTAATAATTATGTTGAAAATAAATCGGGTATTACCATGTAGGCATCTCTGCAGATTCATTTATAATCATTTTGTTTATACACTCTAATAGTTGATCTGCATTTCTGGGTTTTGGCTGTGTTCACCTCACAAAATGTCAAATTATGCAGTTGGAAAACCAGTGGCTGTTGTAATTATGCTGAATGCTAAAGCAAAATGAAAGGGTGCAAACTACTATTTTCACATCTTTGTTGGAATACAAATCATACTGCCATTGCAATCCCTCCAGTTTTCTTCTTGAGACTGCTCAGCCAACTACCTGACAGCGTGCAGTTTGAATCACTTAATCTAAATGTGTGGCCTTACTTGTAATGCACTTTGGCATAGCTGTTCGCAAGGGATGTTGATCTACAAGGAATCAAAGAGGGTTTTGGAAAGGAGCAAAAAAAAAGAAAAGAAAACTTGGCATGAGCTTCTTTAAAGTTAAAGTGGAAAACAACAAGGCCCATTACAGCCTACCTTTTGATCCTGGTGGCTCCGAGCACAATGAATCATCGCCGAGCTCCTTTGGCATTATGTGGATGAACGTGGCACATTCATAAAAGCCACTTAATAATGGGGCTCACACACCTTTTGTAAACTGCCATGTTTCCATGAGGGAGCAGGCGCAAAGGGGAGGTAGACAATGGCACATTGAATTTTTGTTTAGTGGCTAGGGGTGGGGGTGGGTGGTGGTGGCTGTGGTGGGGGTGAAGAGGGTTGGGGGCGGCTCATAACAGGCAGAAAAGAGAGAGGGTGGTCGGCATACATAATGCGATTATTGCTGTTAGAATGGCTAAGCGGGCAGAACTCACAGGGAACGACATGTAATCCACAGCATCGTGTCCACAGTGGCAGAGCCAGGGTAACATGATTTGGTCTGGAGAGGAGTGAGCATGGGGCAACTGGTTACAGAAGCAACCAATTATGACTTACTGAACAGTTCCACCCCCATCCAACAGGGGGCAGATTTCATCACTGGCACAGTTCCAGTGGCCAGTATGTTACACACTTCTTGGAAAGTAAACAGGATTTGTGATGCAGGAAGCAGGAGAATTGGCCTTCAGCTGAAGCATGGCATTAGACTATGGTAGAGATCTGCTACATTCTGCTGACACAGATTCATTCTATAGTGAATCATTATCATTTCAGCAGATACCCTTTCAAAAAGATCTGACTGGCTGGTGAATGTTCCACATCCTGCCTGTTTCTCATGTGAAGGTGAACTAAATGTTTATCAGTCTACCAGAGCAATTACTGCCATCATTCATCGGTCACTTTGGGCCTCGCTCAAATGGCTTTCCTGTGTTTAAGGAGGACATTATGTGTTTGTGTAGGTTGAAAAAAGACATCTGCTTGATGGCCACATTTGATTGGTGCTCGGCAAGGAGACACTTATTCCTGCCATGATGTTCTAATGAATGAGGACGTTCTGGCGAGAGGCGACCTTTGCCGGCACTGTTTACATGTTGGTAAATGTCCCTGCGAGCAGTGTCGGGGGTTAAAGGTCAAACCAATACAACTTCCTGCTTAATTAACTCCAGTCAATGTCACCTTCGCGCAATGCAAGGGGAATCTCAATTTCGGAAGCCGCTCTCCTCCCCAATGGCCAAGCAAAACAAACCAGGAGGATATATTAATCAAAGTGTGTCAAATTGATAATTACCTCGAGGTTGTATTGTCATCCCACCTTTATCCCAGATGTATGGCAAAGCCCAGCGTTTTTTGGCTTGGATAAGAGCAGCCATTTTCCAAACATTGTGTTGAGGACGTGATGCTGACAGAACCACTTGGGGAGGCTATTGTTTTTGAGGGTACTTTTGGCTTTTTATTGTGCCTCTCGACAGAATGACAAATTCACCAGATCTATAGTCATTAGTAGCTTCAGATTAGGGTCACTGCGTAATGTAATTGCACTGAGGAAAATCAGACTCTCTCATTCATCTAACACTTTTGTATGCAAGATTGCTGGCCATGTGATCATTAATATTTCCCAATAAAATTTACTTTGAGGGAAATGTTATTAATTTACTACATTCAACCATTTTTGACCATTAATCATGTTGATGACACAAGCTAAATTATCATCAAAGCTTCTTCAGCTTATTTCACCCCAATCAATGCCATCCTACCCCAAAACAGTCTATGTTTTTTATATATTGTTCTCTGGTATTAAATGCAAGCAAATGTTTGTAAACTGCTATGCATTACACAACCTCTGGACTCTTTCCCTCAGTATAAAAACTGCATTTACATAACAGATGCCTGTGTTGATTTCTGAGACTATGATTTACTTGAACTGTTTAAGGTTGTAAGTGAGGATACATTTACATATCAGCTTACAGTATATATATATAACTGTTGCCCTCGTTTCTGCAAGGGATATGATGTTCTAAAATGCTTTTCCTGTCAATATAGCTGCATTCTCAAATGCAACTGTCACTTTATGGGCTCTATCTTCCACTTCAGCGCAATTGACTTTGCGCAAATCGCTTTGTGGGCGGATCTTGGGCGCTGATGCTATTTTACCGGCGGGATAATGACTGTTGCGCCCGACGCAAATCTAAAATGGGGTGGTCTGTAGCAGCTACATTACTCATGGGTGTGGTTTGGGAGGGTTGCCGGTTCGAGCCCCGACCAGTGGGCCACGGCTGAAGTGCCCTTGAGCAAGGCACCTACCCCCTCACTGCTCCCTGAGCGCTGCTGTTGTAGCAGGCAGCTCACTGCGCCGGGATTAGTGTGTGCTTCACCTCACTGTGTGTTTACTGTGTGCTGTGTGTGGGGCATTTGGGTTAAATGGCATCGGCATGCAGTTCAACATCACGTCTCATTAAGTCCTCTAATATTTCCTAATTTAAGTCATCAACACATCCGTGATTCGTGGAATATGTACGCTAGATTTATACCTATTTTTTCACATCTCACTGATTTCCCTCGTGTAGCAATATTTGTCCTTGTAATTATGTATGGTTTGGAGAAATGGGAACTGCGTCGTATAGATGAGGAGCAAAGAGCATTGCGCAACACAGGCGCCCAAGCAAGCGCTCCTGCAGATGTAAGCCCCGGCTGTACCTATACCATCAGGCAACTCAAAAGAGAAACAGTTTCCAAGTTGACCTACAGTAACTTTCCAACTATCCCATTAATTGCATGACAGTATGCTATTCACAATATTTTATGTAAAGTAGAGTTTGTAAACACGTTATCATCAACTTAATGCACGCACAACTTTTGTTTGAGCAGGAGAGAGAATAACAAACACAGCAACTACAGAAATTGTAGCCAAGGCTACTTGCTGCTTTATTTTACTATCTATGGTTGCTGGTTAACAGCACATAATAAGCTGATTTAAGCTAATTCACAAACTCAAGACTTCAAGGCCATCATGGATATAAAACGTTTTTTGAAAACAACGAAAGGATGGAGGGAACATAGCAAAGCTTGGAGTTATTTCAGATGGGCTACAACAAGGTAGGCAAAATTGTGGTGCTTGTCAAAACCTTAGCGCAGCTGGAATAATGCTTATAGGCTGGTGTTAAAGCGCACACGATGTTTAAAGCCATACACAACAGTAAATTGGAACAAAACTAAAGGGAAACGGACACATATTATCAAGGCTTTAAATGTTTCCATCTGTGCACAGGGTGTCTGTAGATCGGTGTGCATAGCAGTCATTTCTGCAGGCCTGTGGCCATGCATGCGCCCATAAAATAGCATCTGAATTTGCGCCACTGACTTTAGACCAGGAGGTTCCTGGTCTGTGGCGGAATTGTTTTCTGAAACTACAAAATATCAACAGGGACCGTTTGCGCCGTAACGGCCCCGTGGGCACACATGTACCTAGTGGAAGGAAAATTCTAATATGCGCTGACTACAAAATAGGACAGACAAAAGCGCGAGTATACAAAGTCAATTGCGCTGGAGTGGAAGATAGAGCCCTATGGGTTCTTATGTTCTTACTTAACCTCCTACTCCTGCATATTCATGCAATGCACCTTTATGTTAATGGGAATTTGGACCACCAAGAGGAGCATAAATGCATTGCAGCATGTCTTACATACACATCAAGCAATTCATACTAGAATTCTCAGTGAGTCTTGATTCTGCCCAATTGATCATACTGATACTCATTGATGCTGCCAGTACTGTGCAGCGGAAGCGTTATCTTACTGTATCTGCTAGATTGACTTGTGGTAGCGTAGTTCACGTAGCAGTCATATACTGTAGTTGTCAAAGTTTTTTTTTTTTTCCAACTCTTTGGGTCAACAATTCCCGGGTCACCGAAACTAATACGTTTAGTTGGGCCACTCGACTCCCCCCCCCCCCCATGCTGGGACCCCCAAAAGTCTAAAAAAAACCTAACCCTAAGCCATAATCACTCATTTGTGATGTTGCACCCCCCAGTAAAAAAATAAAATGCAAAAGCATACCGCAACAGCATAACCCACCCCCTACACCATTACCACACACAAACAAGATAGGGAATTGAGTAGGAGATGGAGACAAATTACAAATTGACAAGCGTGCAGGACTGTGCGGTGGTCATATTTTGTACCGCTATGGTGCATCTAGTTTTATTTTAGTGTAGTTAGTAAACGATTTGGTCAAAGATTCCAGGCCAAATGCAGTTTTCACTGGATAACTAGTGAAACGTTGCACCGAAGGTGATGGCATTGTGTTATGTTGATCTCAAGGGGTCACATCATCCCAGCCCGTAACCACTCAGATGGGGCTGTTTAGAGGGGGGTTGTTGCTAGGGAATGAAATAGGAGATCTTGAGAAATTTAAATACATTTTCTGCTGAAAGGCAGGACTGTCACACACACACAATCATACTCATACACAGGTACAGCCCCCCACACACACACCATTGGACCTCAACACATACACACACTCACCCTATTACACACCCCACACACACACATTTTCTTAAGGGGTTTTCTGAAGAGGTTTCTGGTGAGTCAATCGTAAGTTCCAGTTCCTTGTGCCATCCTGTGTGAGTGACGGTGTAATTAAATAAATAGCCCCCCTCGGAATAGATGTAATACAAAGGGCAGATTGAAATTTGACATTTAAAAGTGTATAATTTGGCCAGAGTAAGTAGGGCAGAATGGACATCATTGAGGAGTCATGTTTCTTAATGCCATCCTTTTCAATAACTGTAACCAGATGATAGCAGCTTAAAAGTCTGACCAGCTAAAAGCAATGTTTCCTTGGAATAAATTCAGAATATGAATACTGCTAATAACAATTTATTTCTGTTCTCCTTCCAAGCATACTAAAGCACTCAATTGCTTTTACATGCAAAGTATATCCTTTTGTATAATTGTATAAATTTTATAGATTTTTTAGTATCCAGTTGATACGATGGATGAAATGTTTCATCAGTAAAAGACACATGACTATAAAATAAAGTGTGCACTAAGCCAAACCCTTGATTGCATACCACGTGATACCATGTCCTGCATTATTTATGTATTTGTTTTTGGAGCCCCCCATCCCCCTTATAGCCTAATACAGTGGAGGCCCTGTATCTCCCTGGTAAATAACATGTTAGGCATTAGCAAGGAGATCACGCAGGCTCTTTTTTAGCGGGGCCTGGGCTTTCAAAGCCAATTCTCTGACCACGCTGACATTGCGTGTTAAACTGGACACGGGTTGCACCCACAATTTCTTCCTTACGCACAGTGTAAATGGCCCTTAGATAGAACAATACAAGCCCCAATGAGGACAAGCAGAGCCCGGCTGAGCTGATCACACGTCACACAAGCAGTATGTTTGTCTGTGTTGGTGTGTGTGTGTGTGTGCGTGTGTGTGTGTGTGTGTGGGGGGGGTCTTTTGTGGATGTGTGGCTCTATTACCCCCCCGACTCTCTCTCTCTCTCTCACACACACACACACACACACACATACCCATACACACATGCAGACTTACACTGTTGTCCATCTCTCTAATACACATACCTACAGTACCTCTCCCCCCTTCTCTCCCTCCTTTAGCTCTGTGACGGTCAGACACGATCACAGCACTGAGTTTGTGTCCATGCACACAACAGCAATGAGGAGCAATCAATACCTACCATGGCAGAGCAGACCTTGTTTGTGTCACTGAAGCTGTGGCAGAAACAAGTGTTTCGCTATGTGAAGGAAGATGGTTGTACAATCACAAGGCTATAATGAGTAAATAGGGGGATTATGTTAATGTAATTGAATTTCTATTGTTTGGGCTTATAATTACGTGGATTGAGGCGGTTTGGTAACAAAGCAGTTGACAGGCAATTACTAATCAGTCTTTGTTACTTGAAGTGATTGAAAAGGACCACAGTAATGGGTCTTCAAGTCCAGTTAGTAAGTTTCAACCACTCACAGTGTGCTTGTTGGAGAGCCCACAGAGACCACAGTGTTTGTGAAAGCAATCAAACACGTCTGTCAGATTTCACCGCACCTTTTCAGTAAACAAGCAGAGGAGGAGTAGAAGGGATGTAGAAAGGAACCTTTGGACCACCTGCCAGGTCTTTTTCTGATAACAAATGAGCCAAACATTCACAAGTACACACACATTTTCTCTCTCTCTCTTTCCATTTGTCTCTCCCTGTCTCTCTTTCCCTCTCTCTTTCACAGACACACATGGAGTCAGACACAGACAGGCAGATACCCCCCACACACACACACACACCTTTAAACTGTTTAAAATAACATGACATGCCACCCATAAATCAAATGTGTGAGTGTGTGTGGCTGCTGCGGGTGCATGATTGATGCCTAGCGTTCCCCAACGTGTTTGATCAGAAGACAAACTGGCGACAAGGCAGAGATAAATGCTCCGGCACCCAGATTAACATCCCAAGGTCACAGAGGCTGGGCATTTCAATTAAAGCCTTTTTTCCTTCTTTTCAAAGGACACATCTCCAGCAAGACCCACCAGCTTACGGAGGCCAAATGACTATTTAATGAGATTGTCATTCTTGATTGCGATAGAAAAAAGTTGGGGAGTGGTGGGGGATGGGGGGCATCTTCCAAAGCCTGTGCTACCAAAGAGCTGTATTTACATATATTGTGTGCGACCTTATAATCTAGGCTAAGATGGTGAGAGGGAAAATGTGTGGAAATTAAGGAGTAAGAAGGAAGATTAATGCTTCGAAGGAAGACATTGTTTGACTGCAAAGTTCGTCCTGACTGTGGGTGTTTTGCTGTATGGTTTTTAGAAAAAGCAAAGCTGCATGTGCTATGCCAATACAAAAAATGGGTCCCACATGCTCCCCTCACTCAACCCTGTTCATCATGCATTTATTTAGATCTCATCTGTCTGCTGTATGATTGTCATGCTTTGACACGTGCCTCACACACGGAAGTGACAATTTCCGGGCATGTCTTACCGTGTTGCACATGTGCTGCTGTATGTCCTCGGAGCCAGGCTTGACAGATTGGCACTCTCTCAAATGGCATTAACCATATTTCCAGGCATTATGCTGGGCTCAGCAGTGTCAGAGAAACATGCATTCAATTGACTTTCTGAACCGTTTTACGCCATTTGCCAGGAACGCATATTGACAGAGAAAGTAGCGGTGCGTCAGTAGAGAGCTGGCCTATCATAATAATGGATATTAAAATTACCATTCCAACCACAAGTCAAGTAAACACTGAGTCATGCCATGCATTGTGCTTTTTAAGTGTGCTTTTAGATGTTTTGGCATCTTTGTAAAGTGCCTTGAGACAATGTTCATTGCTAATGCCCATACATAAATAAATAAAACTGAAAGGGTTTTAGCATATCAATTTTATATGACAGATGTAGCCAAAATGGAAAATGTGAAAGTCTTGTCAATGATATCTTGAAACATGAGATAAAATGTATCCTAACAAAGATGTTAACTACAATTAAAATTCAGCTGTTTCATTCATATTGGAGTGAGACTCCCGACTAATGCTATCTCCAGAGGACACCTTGTTGATTTTAACCGCATCAGTGGTCATATTTGATTGGCCTCCAGTTTGCTTTAAGTACATTTTTAATATACGTTTTCGTCCTTGTTTGCCCTTGCATCATGGTTTGATGGATTACACTAATTTGTCAGTCTACATGCTTAATTGCACTAATGAGTGATGTTCAAATTAGAAGATAAAAAAAAGTGTATTTATTTTTTACGGCGATTCCTCTGGTTTGTTGTGTGCATATTTTGCTTATGTTGCAATAAGAACACTTTCATAAATTGGCCTATGTAACTTTGATATGACATGAATGACCACATGAACATGGTCAAGGTCAAAATGGTCTCATATGGTCCAAATGGTTTATTCACCGTCACTGGTCAATGTGGCTCTCTTGTTATTTCATTTTTCAAAAGACTTTTTTTTTTTTTTTTTTAATTTAACATTGCTGTGATGCCCTTTCTATTAAATCTTGAAATGTCATAGAAGTTCTGCCATCCATGGGCATGGAACATTTATATCACTATTATCAGGTATTGAAGGCAAAGAGATATAGATGATTATATTGTCTGTTCCAAAGCCAGACATTTGTTGCTGTTTTTTTTTTGTGACCAAGAAATTAAATAACCCTGTAACACACACACACACACACACACACACACACACACACACACACACACACACACAAAGCAGGGGTATCATGCAAAGCTCATACAATTTTTATGAAGTCTATGAAGGACATTTTTTTTATTAAAAGCAGTCTGATAAGAAATGTGATCCCAGCTTCCAGGCCTCAGAGTCTAACTCTGATATGGAGGATGTGAGTACGAGAAAAGGGTTTAGTTTTTAAATGTGCTCTCATTCTGCATGATTAAAAGTGGATCAGTGGCTGACAACTTGCAGCCTCGCACTGCCTGATGGTAACAGGGAGAAGGCAGAGACGGAAGCGTGATGTGAGAACACTGTCTCACAAAAAGTCGAAGTGGACTGGCTTTTTTAAAAATTGGGACATGGGGAAAAAATGATTTAATTTGTCGTATTTTTAGTTTCATGTTTGCATTTTTTTCCTGATAAAAACGAGGGCATAAAAGCTACATTATTTATGAATTGCTAACTCAGCAGTAATTGACCCAGAACGCATACACTCAGATGCAGTCATACGGCTGTGGGTCTTTGTCATCGACGTGAGATGCATGTGAATTAGTATTAATGTTATTTACTTTTCATCTCTAAGCAGAAGGCCTGGACATGTTTTAACATGATTTACTGGCATGGATTTATAGTCTAATGATACTTGCAAAACGGGCCATTAGGCACTTCACTGCAAACATTTTATTAATTCAAAAACAATTCACATCCACGGCGCCAGTCGTTCATCAGAATCACATTTATTACAGGGAACAATAATAAAAGTGTGCATGTTTTAAACACTTGGGATGTCCTAACACTTATGTTAGCTGGAGAAAGCTGATTAAAATATGTTTTTGCTGTTTTTAATGATGATTTTATTTTTACTGTTTTTATTTAATTATTTTCAAATGAATTTCCATCATCAGGTCCAGCTTCAGTCCCATGTCTGATGTTCCATTTTATGATTCTAATGAATATCCAAGCCAAGCTCCTAAACATGAGCATCCCATCTGCATGGGCTATTCCAGCTTTAATCAAAGATGCATGAAAGGAAAACAAGTAGTATTTTTAGCAATAAAAGATAAAGTTTTCTGCCTTTGATAGACCTTCTAAAATATATACAGCACATCCTCACAGATCTCAGTCATTACCATATTCCTATGAGTGGTCGATGTGTTTTTAAGCATGGTTCATAATGTTACATTGCACATCTAATCGGAAAAGATGCTTTCATGTGTAAAATGTGTGCCAAAATGAGATGCAAGCCAGCTAATATAGCTCATCGAAGTCTTTGATATGCCCAATTATGTAAACAAGGTTTAATAAGCAAACAGACTGGCTTCCACGATACTGAATCTGATTAAGGCCTAGTGGTCAAAATGTCAGCACTTCCTTTCAAAGAGATCAAGATCAAAGTAGAACATGGCTCCCTGACCAGATTTGGCTGGATCTCAGTGACATCTCCAAGGCCCACTCTTAGAGAGACCATGCTTAGACTCACATACTGTAGCTCATGCAATGAGAGACTAGGGTGGATGTAATTTGGGTGTCACAATTGATGGCTGACTAAATTTGTCTTAGCATGTAGCCTCAGATACTAAATCCTGTTGGTTTATCCTGTACAATATTGGGAAGATTAGACCATATCTAACTCAATATGCCACACAACTTATTGTGCAGGCCATGGTTATTTCCTCCGTTTATTGTCGATTGTGAATATTTATTATTATTGATGCTATATATATATATATATATATTTCTGTTTCCAGAGTCTATGTAATTTACTTTTGTTTTGATATAAGGTCAATGCTCAGCAACAAGTGCAGTCATGTTGGAATGATTCTAGGTTAATGTCCATTTAAACTGTTACTGTCACTGTTAGCCAAGCATTGTCTAACTAAATGTGTTTCTCTAAGGCCTAATGAAAGCTATCAGTATATCTATGCTGTCAGTTATCATTGTCATTCAAAAAAACAACAACCATTGCCTTAACAATGCAGGATAGGTGCAAGAAATGATGGAAAAGTTATGGTGCATTTGCACTTTCTGCAATGGACTTGAATCACCATGCTTTCAGTATTTTCCGTAGGCATCCATTAAGGAAACTTTGGATTTTTCTATATAGTGTTATTTTTCATGTCTCTGCTTCATATAGCATTACTGATTTGACATTAGGGTTGAAGACTTTTGTGTCTGTGCGTGTTGATATTGCCTTGGAATTCGAGAATGATTAATGCTGTCTTTGCTTTCCTTATGCACACTTTTACACCTTGCTCCACACCCCCATCATTATCCACTACACTTCCAAAGTATGTAAATTATATTACTTCCTCCGCCTCTTCATCTTGGACTCTGATGTTGATCTTACTGTTGTTATTGATCATCGTAACTTTGGTTTTTCCATGTTTCTCCTCATTCCTAACTTTGCAGCTATTGTTTCAAGTACTGATCTACATGTGGTCTCCAGTATGTGACATTGCAGCTAGTTCATCCGCAAAGTCAAGATCATCCAGCTGTTATGTCAGGGTTCATTGAATGTCATTGTTTCTTCCCGCTCAGGTCTCTTTCATCACTCAGTTGATTGACAGTAAGAAAAAACTTCCCTGTCTAATGCCAGTTCGAACCTCGAGCACAGTTGTTGAGGTCCCTCTGTAAAGCATCTGGCATGGCATCCCAACATATGTTGTCTTAACAATGCTGACATACTTGTCAGGTATTAGACTTCTTAAGGCGTATAGGCTAATTATTAGACTTCTTAAGGCTTATAGGAATTATTTTGGTCTGAGGCAGCACCCCCAACCCCGCACTGGCCCCCCTGAAAGCCGGGTAAGTAGGTTGATGATGAAAATGTGTGGTAGGTTGGTCTCAAGGAGCTGCATCAACAAATCCCATAAGCATTCATTTGTGGTGTAACGCCACTGAGTGACAGGCATAAATGAAAAATTGTGGTACTTCAAACACCAGTACCTTGTCATAAGATGTTCTGAAACACACAAAATTTGTCTAGGATTACCACGGCAATTTCATTCATGGGGGGCACTGCAATTTTAGCCTGATGTAGTCATACTCAATTCTAGTCAGAATATGAGTCTGATACTGCTCCATTGGGACATAATTATGGGCGTGTTTCAACCGATACAGGGGGGGAATGCCTCTGCACTCAATTGGATAGACCTAACCAATCAGAGCAACAAAATAGCTTACCGTGAGGTGTAGGAAGAAAACACACAAACCATCCTTCTTCTCCACAAATGCCTCATTGTTTTCTGGTCTTTTGTAAAAGTTAGTGTCGTCAATAACTCCTAGCCTACAACACTCATTAGCGAAATCTAAGAGATACGTAGTAGGGTAGCCTAGGCTATTAGGAAAAAACTGATA
This sequence comes from Alosa alosa, assembly GCF_017589495.1. Classification (NCBI taxonomy): domain Eukaryota; kingdom Metazoa; phylum Chordata; class Actinopteri; order Clupeiformes; family Clupeidae; genus Alosa; species Alosa alosa. Next base: position 27,707,880 of record NC_063211.1, on the reverse strand, counting down.
GCCTATATCCCCTCCGTTTTTAAAAATAATTCCGTAGAACAGTGATATGCTACAAACATGTTAAGAAGCTGGGAAAGGCTGTCGCAAATCCCTCGAACAGGTGGTCAATCAGAGATTTCAAACGAACGAGGGAACATGTTGCAATGCAACAGCGCTGTTTTCCCTTGATGAAAGCTAAACCACAAGTTTTCCAACATCTCAACTTTTGCCAAAGTTTTCAGAAATAATCGTTTTCAGTGATAAAACCTCATTAAACTAGATGTACCGCAGAGCGGTACAAAATATGACCACCGCCCAGTCCAGCACATTTTTTCCAGAAAAATAAGTCACGCTTGTCAAACACAGTTTTCCTACTTTGTTCCTTTTTTGTGTGTTTGTAATTAAGTGTGTGCAGTGTGTGGTTGTTTTTGTGTATATGTGTTTTGTGTGTGTTTTTTTGTGTGTGAGTGTGTGTGTGCGTGTGTTTGTGTATGTAGGTGTGTTTGTATGATAGATAGATAGATAGATACTTTATTGATTCCCAGGGGAAATTCAAGGTCTCAGCAGCATACAGACAACACAAACACATTCTTTAACAGCAGAAAGAGTAATTAAAGTATATAATATAAAAACACAACTAAGCAATAAGGACAGTATAAAATAAAGAATATGCTGAATATACTAAAATACAAATTATACTAACTAACACTTAATCTAAATCCATTCTAAAAACAGTATCCATATAGTGGTGATTAATCAATCAGAGGCGCTTGCAATGACTGAGGCAGGGACTGAGCCTGTGATTCTCTGTGCATAGGTAAGGTAAGGTGCTCTGTGTGAATGAGTGTCATGGTGATAGTGCAATGGTGATAGTGGTCATGGTAATAGTGCAAATGAGTAAGTCCAACAGTGCAACAATGCAGAAATAAAGTAAAGTAAAGTCTATATATCTATATATTTAACTATTTTAAGAAAAGGTATAAGTGTGGCCACAGTTCGACTGTGGCATGGAGGGAGGGGTTATGCATATGTGCTAATGTGCTAATAATATAGCACGCAAACAGTGAGGCATAAAGACAGTGGTAAAAGTGGCTAGTGGACAGACAGTATCCAAACATGGAGGGGGTGAAGAGGCAGACAGACTATGCAGAGAAGTCTATCTCTCCTCTTCCCTTAAGTGAGGCATTGAACAGTTCAATGGCCCTGGGGACAAATGACTTTCTCAGTCTGTCTGTTGTGCAAGGCAGTGAGCGAAGTCTCCAGCTGATCAGGCTCTTCTGCTTAACAATAGTGCTGTGGAGTGGGTGACACTCATTGTCCAGGATGTTGATCAGTTTGTTCAGGGTCCTTTTGTCAGATAGTGAAGTGATGCACTCCAGTTCAGCTTAGTGTTAATTTCATCAGACGAGACGAGAGGAAATATGTTCGTCAACGACCTTTTTTTTCATGACTAAGACGAGACGATGACGAGATGGCAGTAATGTCCTGAAACACTGACTAAGACTATCTTAAGATGCATTATTGTTGACGAAAAAAGACGAGACTAAAATGTTTTGCATGAAATAAAAACTAAGATAAAATCTCTCTTCATTTTCGTCTACAAAATGAGAAGACAGAATATCTAGCTGTTATGTTTTCAAAATATTCCGAATGAGTTCATACGTTCAGCTTTCCTGTAGGCTAGTCTACGTGCTGTTGCTACAACCCTGTGGCTGCAACACGAAACTACATGGAACAAGAACACTGCAATTTCTGCCAGAGTAAGCAAGCTAACTACCTAAGCTTTATGCCACAATGCTACATACCCAGAAGTTCAAGCTTCTCTCATACAAATTAACATCCCCCAGAATGTCCATACGAAAATGTTCATCATGTAATGTCAACTATTTAACTAGTTAGACTGATGATGCAAAGTTTGCTAGCAAGTAAGCCAATATGGAAAGTTCCCTAGCAAGTTAGCTATGGCTAAGATGGAGAGTCTGTTTGGGGAATGTGTTGTGTTTGGGCGCATATCGCCATCTAGCGAGGCGGAGTAAAACATTAATACTTTGGCCTGTGACAGTGTTTCTCAAACTTTTTCAGTTTCAGGACCACTTAACTAACCCTTTAAAAAAAAGATTAGACCTACTTCAACAATAGCCTATAATTAGTCTACACAATAGGCCTACTCACTGAACCACCTTGCTTATTTTTTTTGCACTTTGCTTATTGTGTGGATGATTGCTTATTTGCTTACTGTATGATTTAAACTGGCATATCTTACATAGACAGTGTTGCAGAACTGTTTTTACATACAAGTTGGTTCAATATTGCAAACAACTTATCTATATTATATTTTACCACATCTGCTCGCAGACTACTTGGGATAGCTTGCGGACCACCAGTGATCCTTGGACCACACTTTGAGAAACACTGGTCTACGAATATGACAGTGGTCCAGTCAAATCTTGTACTGTCTATGGTCAAATCCTAGCCGAGCTATAACTGTAGCTCGACTTACCTGTGCATGTAAACATACTGACTGACAAAAAATCTGAATGAGTAATTATAACAGACGAGTAGCCCTGTGGACACACAATATTGTTTGAAAATTGAGATGTGTGAAACACTATTTGACTCAAATGGTAATCAGAAATAATTTGTTATAAAAAAAAAGACTAAAATGTGTTGACTAAAACTGACTAAGACTAAGATACCTTTAGTTTTCTTTTGACTAAAACTAGACTAAAATGACGAGACTTTTAGTCGACTAAAACTTGACTAACAAAATGATATTTGAATGACTAAATATGACAAAGACTAAAAAGGACATTTCGTCACAAGACTAAGACTAAGACTAAATTAAAAATAGGTGACAAAATTAACACTAGTTCAGCTCCCACTACAGAGCCAGCTTTCCTTACCAGCCTGTCAATTCACCCCGCATCCTTCTTCCTTGTGCTTCCTCCCCAACATACTACTGCATAGAAGAGGACGCTGGCAACAACAGACTGGTAGAACATCCTGAGGAGCTTGCTGCACACATTGAAGGACCGCAGCCTCCTCAAGAAGTACAGCCTGCTCTGCCCTTTCTTGTAGAGTGCATCAGTTTTGGCTGACCAGTCCAGTTTATTGTCCAGGTGGAGACCCAGATACTTGTAGGTGCCAACCACCTCCACATTGACCCCATCAATGTGGACTGGTAGCAGAGTGGGCCTAGACCTGTGGAAATCCACCACCATCTCCTTGGTCTTTGAAGTGTTGAGTTGAAGATGATTGAGTTTGCACCATTGCACAAAGTCCTCCACCAGGCTCCTGTACTCCTCCTCCTGCCCGTTCCTGATACACCCCACAATTGCAGTATCATCAGAAAACTTCTGCATGTGGCATGACTCGGTGTTGTAGCAGAAGTCAGATGTGTACAGGGTGAACAGGACTGGAGGTATGTGTGGGTGCATGTGTGTGTGTATGTGTGTTTATGTGTTTGTGTGTGCCGTGTGTGTGCATGTATGTGTGTGTGCATGTGTAGTGTGTGTGTTTTTATGTGTGTGTGTCTTTATGTATGTGTACATAAATAAAGCAAATCAGGGAACCACCTACTCTTTGCGATAAATGCCATGGGATCTTTAACAACCATAGTGAGTCAAGACCTCAATTTAACATTCATGCAAAGGAAAACATCTTCTGCAGTAGTGTCCCTGTCACTGCAATAGGACATTGGGATTGATATTTGTTTGGTGGCTTTTGGACACAGAAAAGAGTGCCACCTACTGTCCAGCCACCAACACCGCTTCCAGCAGGAACCTACTCTTCCAAGGAGGTTTCTTATCCAAGTACTAACTAAGCCTGCTTAGCTTCAGTAATTCAGCAAAGTTAGGGTATCTGCTGGTCTGGCTGCTGGCTAAAAACAAAAGGTGAAAGGCATGTAGGATTCTAATTGTCTCACTGAATTGCATTATGCACACTCAATTCTCACTGGTATCTGCTAGACAACAAGTACCAAAACAAGATTAGTTCATAGATTTCACATGTAAAATACATTTTATACAACCCCACCCCCATCTTGCCTGTTCATAATTCTGAGAAATTCTTAAATTGTGTGCATGTGTGTGGGTATGTGTTTATGTTTGTGTGCATGTGCTTGTGTGTGTGCATGTGCATGCATGCATACATGTATGTCTGCTGTGTGTGTATAAGTATAAGTATATATACTCTTTTGCTCCTGTGAGGGAAATTTGGTCTCTGCATTTATCCCAATCCGTGAATTAGTGAAACACACACAGCACACAGTGTACACACAGTGAGGTGAAGCACACACTAATCCCGGCTCAGTGAGCTGCCTGCATCAACAGCGGCGCTCGGGTAGCAGTGAGGGGTTAGGTGCCTTGCTCAAGGGCACTTCAGCCATGCCTACTGGTCGGGGGGTTTGAACGGCAACCCTCCGGTTACAGGGCCAAAGTGCTAACCAGTAGGCCACGGCTGCCCCCAGTGTATGTGTCATACTGTGAATGTAAGTGTGTGTGTGTGTGAATATCTGTTTATGCGCATGTGTGCATATGGAATGGGTTAACACGACCCCTGGAGGCAAACAATGGCAAAAAATTGGTCATCCTAAGCCCTAAGGTTTTCAAGATATTCACAGAAAACTCTGTTTGTGTACGGTGACTAAATGTATACATAAATTAATTTATTGTATGGCCCCCCATGAACGAAAGTCCATGAAACTTGGCATGCATTTGGAGGGTGTCATAATAATCCTACACTTTCAGTTTCGTGCAGTTTTGACCATGTCAGCCAGAGATATTGTGATTAAACACCTAATTTTTGCTGCTTTTTCATATTTAACTAGATGGCGCTATACATGAAATAAGTGGTAATGGGATGGGTCCTACGGTTCTCGAGATATTCACAGAAAACTGTGTCACCTACAGGCCAGTTGGTGTACAGTAACATAAATTAATTTATTGTATGGCCCCCCATGAACGGAATTACATGAAACTTGGCGTGCATTCAGAGGGTGTTTTACTGATCCTACATTTCCAATTTCGTGCAGTTTTGACCATGTTAGGTCACAGATACCTGCGATTACAACACCTTTTTGTTTTTAACTAGGTGGTGCTATACATGAAATGAGTTATGGGTTATGGAATGGGTTGACATGGCCCCTTAGGATCAACATACAAAAAAAAGGTGGTCCTCCTAAACCCTACGGTTCTCGAGATATTTACAGAAAACTGTGTCTGCCCTACCCTCCTTTTGGGGGGTTCAGTCCAGCGGTGGGGCTACAGATCAAAACGAAAAATGATGGTTCCATGCTATCCATGTGGGGCTACATGCCCACAAAGTTTCGTGTACCCCGGTCTTTCAGTGTCCCGGGAATCCTTGACGGAAAATTGGCCATGCGCTGCACGGCGGTCATAATAATATGCATTTTCCATATGGGGTCTTAAAAGCCATGTATCCTTCTAGCCACAGCGTTTTTGTTTCAAACATAAGCCTAATCTAAGCGTGCTCAGATGACGTGATAGACCAGGCGCTGTTGCTCACCTGTCCATCATCGTAAAGCCCAATTTGATTGGTCCGCCCGATCTAGGGCGAGCATACTTGCTCCACAATGGAGCAATGCCAGACCGAACTTCCCAACCTCAAATGTGGGGAGGACTAAGTTCGGAATGGCACCCAGGCTACTGCAATTTATGAATTAGGTGAATTTGAACCAACTGGCTCTACACCACTATCTAGAAGCTGACAGAGGAAATGTCCAGCTTGGCTCTCTCTCTCTCTCTCGCTCACATACACACACTCATGCACACACTCACACAAACACACACACACAGAACACAGAACACACACACACACCTTCTATCTGGCTATGTGATACATCTAGTTAAAGACACAGCAAGGACGCATGGACAGACCAGGACTGCATTCCATCTGATCACCCGCATCCTTTCCCACCATGCATCTGTGCTTAAACCTTGCCTGAAGTGACTAATTAGAGTGGGGATATTGCTTCGGCAACCACATGCTGACCTTGCCGTTGAAGGCCAGAGCTTGTGGACCACACTCTGCTAGCCACAAGCCACTATTCCCTGCCTGGAAACCCTATATGTTTAAGTGCAGCGGGAGTCCCACAGTTGATTGATTGAAGTATTAAGTGCAAATAATATTTGCAGAAAGCCTCATCTAAAGCTGACCTGAGCACTGGTGCCTTCACTTCTCAATGGTCTACTCCTGAAACTTGAGAAACCTGAAAGCAGAGATAACTGTATGTCCATCGTTTACTATTTCCTTCCAGACACTCTGCAACTTAGCTTACAAGTTCGATACAAATAATATATAGGTCACAAGGTTTGCCTTGCATAAGACTGTAGGCTCTGTAAACTCCACGCATCGTACTAATGATGAAAATCGATCAACCTACTTGGTTTTCGACTTGCTTCATTCACTGTTCATGCAGAGCACATAGAGGGAGAGAGAGGAGAGTGTGGATATCGTGTGAAGCCAAGGAAATGTGATTAATTTCACGCTCTGGTGACAAAAACACAAACAAGCACTTTGTTTCTTTAGATCACTTTCATCACATATTAACATTTCCAAGGCAGTGCATCATTTTTCTTTTCATAGGTGCAAAGTGTGCCTACGCATTGTCATTTCTCCTGTAACCTTAAGTAAGAAATTATATATGAGTGCAGCTTGATTTATTGATGAAACCATCTCTTTGCCGCAGGCACGACTCAAGGCTAAAACAGTTATAACAAAGATAAAAGCAAAAAATGGTGTTGAATTTCAAGCTATCCATAACAAATGAGCTTCACTCTTTTGATTTTACCTCAGAAAATGTACAATAATTGACTCAATGCATGGCACTGAAATTCTTTTTTGGAAAGTGCAGAAAGCCCCATGGACCTTTAGTTTCTCGAGCCCTCAGTAGGACTAAAAAATCTGAGCTGACATTACTGTTCATATAGTTCATATCATATCAAGTTCAGACATACATTTTTTTTAATTTCATATTATCGTCTGGGTTACAGATCCCTGATCTGGCGATCAAGTCCCATTGAGTAATAGGTCGCAGTTCCTGCGACAGGGAACTCTCCCTTACACAATATTACAATGTTAATGGTCTTCATGCTTGCTTAAACCAAATAGCTGTCTTGCTTAAACCAAAGTCAAGACAGCTATTACGGTTTGCCTTCAGAGAATCTATTTTCATCTAAACCATCTCTCTAATAATTAGGTGCCTTGTTTGTCCCCAAGACCGATTAACTATTAGCCGTGTCCTTGGTGGTCAGGGACACTTCAATATTAGGGTTTGAGAAAACAAACATGTTAGTATGTCTGCCTCGCTGGCCAGCTAATCACCCTCTGGACTCCGGCGAGAGGTGGTGAGGTCTCAGGTCTAAACTGCGAGCAGAGAAATTAGCCCACTGGAGGTCATTAATACCCCTAGCAACACCAACCCCATTCCACAACACGTACGTACATTTCATCCTTGCTAGCCTGGAAAGACAAAGCTGTGTCAGGGGCTGAGCACTTGTGGCTTCCCATTGGCTGCAGCCCCTCTGGCCAGTGTCATCACCACAGTCACCCTCCTTCTCAGATGGCCGAGTGCCAATGACACCATCAATAGTCTACGCTGGATGATTAGGACAGCAGTCCCCAAATCAATCCCAAAATGTGGTTGCCTCTAAGGTGGAGGCAGTGTGTGTGTGTGAGATATGTGTGTGTGTGTGTGTGTGTGTGCGTGTGTGTGTGAGATGTGTGTGTGTGTGTGTGTGTGTGTGAGATATGTGTGTCATTTAATACATTAAATCAATCCCCAAAATGTGGTTGCCTCTAAGGTGGAGGCAGTGTGTGTGTGAGAGAAGATATGTGTGTGTGTGTATGTGTATGTGTGTGTAGTAGGGGTGTCACACTGTAGAAGGCTATAGTAATAAAGGTGGTATCCAGTGAGATATAGAGATGTGAGTATGTGTTATGTGTGCTGTGGTGGGGCCATTGGGAAGGGGGGTGATTTTCATAAGCTGGAGATTGCTTTTCCTGCTGCACTAATTATGATGTAACTGGAACAACAGCATGAGGTGTGTGTGTGTGTGTGCTCGTGTGTGTGGTGATTAACCTGGGGCAGCTGAGAAATGAGTCTAATGAGATGAGCGGGACATTGGATCTGTTCAATCAATTCTCTCTCCCTCTCCCCCTTTCTCTCTCTCGCCCTCTCTCCCCCAAAGTGTTTAAATGCATCTGTGCCCTTGTAATAGGTGACAGTGACACTCTCTTGAACTCATTTAGCATATCACAATGCCTTCATTTATTTCCACCCCTACTTATTTGTATGTTTTATTTTTTGCCTCTGATTAAAAGGGCCTGTGGTTAGTGTGTGTGTGTGTGTGTGTGTGTGTGTGTGTGTGTGTGTGTGTGTGTGTGTGTGTGTGTGCATGAAAACACTAAACAAGTTTGGGGTCAAAGATAATGTTTTATAAAGAACATGTGTAGATGCTGTGTGGTATTATAATTGTGTGTGTGTGAAAACACTAAACAAGTTTGGGGTCAAAGATAATGTTTTATAAAGAACATGTGATCTGAATGAAAACACTAAACAAGTTTGGGGTCAAAGATAATGTTTTATAAAGAACATGTGATCTGAATAAAGCAACCCACAAAAAAGCTGGAGTAAAAAGCCAAAGATTATTATAATTGTGTGTGTGTGTGTGTGTGTGTGTGTGCGCGTGTGTGTGTGTGTGTGTGTGTGTGTGCGTCTCTACACATGAACTTCGAACGTACACGTCTCTACACAGAACATTGAACATTGGTGTACACATAATTTACTAAAAAAAGAAAGGTTTTGGACAACTGCAAGATGGCTGAGCAGAAAAACCAAGTGATTTGTTCAAAACTTTCTTTTAGTAAAAACTTTTCACCAGTAATGTTCTCAATGCTGGGAGTCATGTGTACACCAACAACGCTTCGATCAAGGTTTCATGTTGAGGAGCCTTCTTTTAAAAATACTGATTTTGGCGTGATCTTGTATCAAAATAGTAGTGCAACAAGGTGCTGCGGACATGCTTGCAGGGACGTAATTATGCTTTTAAAAAAGTTTGAGGGTACATTCACAAAAACACCGATGATTTTGTATCAAAATAGTAGTGCAACATGGGGCTCACCACATGGTAAAAGTTTAGGCAACAGAGCGTGGACAAATTATGCTTTTAAACGAAAGTTTGAGGGTACATTCACAAAAACACCCAAGGATGCATTTTGGCGAAAGTTACGCTTTAACGCAGGGCTCACCAATGGTCAGTTTAGGCAACAGAACGTAGACCGTTTGTGTGACTTATGAACGAGATAGGTACTTCTGAATTATTATGGGATGAGCACTGTGTTAAGCTTTACCGCTACCACTTCATTATTTCAAATGTGATCCCCACCTGGAGCAACCTAAAAAGTAAGGAACAGTCAAAGATCACTAGTTACAGGAGATTGTGGGGGATACTTTTAGAATGAACTACACAATGCTATTACCATGTTATTACAATGCTAATCATTCTGTTCATGGAACCTATTCACGGAACATGGAACCTGTTTGGTTTGGAAAAGATTGGTATGTGTGTTATGCACTATAAGACAACACCTGCATTGTACAGTATATGAAGACATCAGAAATACAACACATTCCAGCACATGTCAATATCATAATGAATTATTTGACTTTTCTTTTAGGTGCTTTTTCCTACTTTTACCTGCTTTACTTTTATAATCTATGATCAATTTAAGCTGCAGGCTGCAAAACCACACTGTGTTATGTCTGTGAAATCACCATGGATTTTTCCAAATATGTCTCAGATGATTAGATAGATCAGAGATGACTGATATGCAATAAATAAAAGTAGAATCTCCCTCCCTTTGGGAGTTCACTATTCATGTTCGCTAAAACTTCTTTTAAATGGTAATATTCAGACTTGCTCTCAGCAGGGAGAAATATAACAGTATTATCCAGATTTGACAAGAGACGTTGAAGAACATTGATAAAAAGTTAGACGTTCACATTATTCAAATACATATATTTTTGCAAATATTCTCTCAGGAGTAATAGATTAATAACTCATTAGAATATGCTTTATCATTGATCAATTGTATTGTTAAAGAATAAATAGTTATCTCTATGCAAAATTTCTTCTTCAGTAGAAAGAATAAATATTGCATAAATCATGTTAATGCCTGCATTTGTCAGACAGCATTTGTCAAGTGAGCCCAAACAAAAGAATGTTGTTAACACATTAGCATTTATCTCAACGACCCCTGCTTTGGTTTCAGGTGCATCCCAACCATACATCACACCTTTACACGGTCTAATGGATGTAGTAGTCAAACAGGTCTTAGACGTTACAAGCTAGCAAGATGGTGGCTACCACAAAGTGGAAGAGAGAAAAGAAACAAGAATAAAAAAGAAATTGCGCCCTACTTGTTTTCTTTTTCTTTTGCTGGAGAGACAGAGAGAGTAAGAGAGAGAGAGAGCGGTCTCATTCCTTCATTAATTCCCGGCCCTACTCCTTGCTTCCTTGCTTCCACAGGCTCCCAGCAGGGCTCTGTCCTTGGACACTGCTGTGCAACATCCTTTGAATAATCAGTAAGTTTGAGTTATAGTTACATTGCCTGATGGTGACATGCTGGTATAAAGAGGTTTTTGTATTCTCCTTTCAGCTATGGTGTGGCTGGATTTTTTGCTGTCCTCCTGATCCCTTCTCTCTCTCTCTCTCTCTCTCTCTCTCTCTCTCTCTTGTTCTCTGTCTCTCTCCCTCCTTCTGCCTCATTCTCGTTTTTAATTTCTGCACATAAATAATGATTCAGAGGGACAAACGTGGCACCTGAAGCATTTGAATGAAAGTGAGACGATGATTAGGGAATGGAGGCAGCACTTTTAGAACCTCAGGCGTGGCTTTGCAGAGACAGGACACTAACGCCACTCTTGGGATGTTAGGTGTTAAAAGAATTTCAAAGCACCTCGGATTAGCGTTAATGTCATCTGAACTTGGTCACTGCCGGCCCTTATCTTATGCCTGCACGGCCTTTTTTTAATTTGCTTGATCATCTTGACAGAACTCAGTATCAGGGAAAGTCAAATGAATATCAAAGGGGCCTTACTTACCGAACAGCAAGGGACGGTTTAATGCCTTCAAATGTGACCTTAATGTCTGGTAACATTTTCCAGGACCTTGAGACGGGAGTCATATAGTTTGATGAGATCAGGTGGAGGACTACACCTGATGGTAACATCTCAAGGTATTGATAAAACCTGCTATTAACTGTAAATCCTCTACACGTGTGACCTTTTGTCATTTAAGATTAATGCCCTCATTCAACATGACACCTATTCAGTCCAGCTCCTACCTCTCACTCTCTCTGAATCCTTTTCATGTTATTCATATCACCTCTCCCTTCTTTTGTGGCACTATAGAGTTTTGTGATTCAAAATGTTCACCTTTCATTTAACAAAGGAAAAAGAGAGGGGGGTTGAACAATTGTCCTTCTGGCTGCACGGGAAATCTTTTTTGCAGCGTATGCAAAAACACAAATTAGTCTGCAGTTGGAAAGGTCATGAGAGAGGAGGCTAAAATAAAGAATTGTAACACGCTTTACATGAACATGAATACAAAACTGCTATCTGAACATATGGGACTTTCAGTGCACTTGGTTTAAATGCACTGTTGAATTATAGTGTTTAGATTTGCATTGTTGTGTGGCAAGATAAAAAGATGAATTGATTTTCATTGTTGGGTGGCAAGATAAATTGATTACATGGAGCACACAGTACACTTACAGTATGTAACATAATATAAAGTGAAATGATTATAAAGACAGAAATTAAGGGGTTTATATTATACAGTTGCAGTCACACATTTCACCTTCCAAACTTTTGATGTTTTATGTACACATCATCATCATATAAAGCATTTTTTTTACCTTGAAGGAACATGCAGTGTTTACCTGTTTCAAGAATCACAGAGAAAAAGTGAGTGTATGTGTGTGAGAGAGATAGATAGATAGATAGATAGAGAGAGAGAGAGAGAGAGAGAGAGAGAGAGAGAGAGAGAGAGAGAGATGTAGCCCTTCTAGGTAAACTGAGCACTAAGTTTGAAAACACATCGAGACAACTCCCTTTTGATTTCGACAGTGATGCATCTTTGACATGTTACTTTGTCGCACCCCATGCTAAGCTATCCCAGCATGTGCTTTTAGTAGGGGGGATGGGCCTTCTCTGAAGTTGAGGCTTGACTGACACATCTGATTTGACCCACCCGTTGGACACCTTACCCGATGTGGACAGGCGTGGACGGATGAAACCCGTATCACCCGTGGCAGTCTTTTCAAGTCGCGTAAGTCTCAAACGAGCACGCCTGTCGTCTCCCATGCCGCTCGACAGAGGACGATGGCACCTTGATTTCAACACTCGTTGCCGTCTCTTCATCCGTCAACATCATCCGGCAGGAATAATTGGTGCTGGCGTTGACAAATGCGAGCCCACCTCGGGTAATTAATGAATGAAAGCAAGGTGCTCTTCCGTGGGCTCTGTGATCTGAGCGGAGGAGCTCCGTCGCTCTAGCGCGAATGGCAACAGCCGCCAGGGGAGATGCCTGAGAGAATAAGAGAGAGGGAGAGGGAGAGAGAGAGAGATAGAGAAAGAGAAAGAGAAAGAGAAGAAATGTGACACATTTGCATTCGGAGAGGGAGAGGTGTCGCACAAGGAGAAACACTTGCTAGTGATAAATGTTTCCTTGTCAAACATCAAAGTCGCCAGTCTCTCACGTGGAAGACGCTCAACAGCTCGAAAAAGTCATCAGGCTTCGGCTGTGTTGGGAGGAACATCAGAAAGAGCAGAGGAGAGGAACAAAGAAAAAGAAACAGCAAAAAGAAACACTCAAGAGTGATGAAGTGTTTCCATCTGTGTGCAGTTTCCTCCAAGCCAATGTGGTCACAGTAAAAATGACACTCCCCCCAATGCACTGTAATGATCAATAACGCTGTGTCATAGCCATAATGTATTACAGTGCACCTTTTATGTCTCCTAATACATGTAGCAATTTCATGCTTTGGCTGAGAGTGGCTGAGACCATGCAAATAATGTCTGTAACTTGTCATAACACTGGTGCCTGTCTATGTTTATGTGATGGGCCCAGTTATGTGTTGCCTGACATTTTCCCCGACTGTGTTTGAAACCTTCACGAGCCATTTAGCAGATGTCAGGACTGGTGGAATTGTTTTTTGATATGGATCCTGGTTGGTGTTGAGTGTAAGGAGATAGCAGACTATGAGTTAAGATGGGACAAGATAGCTGTAGACTAAGCATGAGCACTCACAATGGATGGCAAGCCAACATATATTCGTCATTCAGCTCTATTGAGTGTGTGTATTTCTCTCTCTCTCTCTCTCTCTCTGTCTGTGTGTTATACATGTCTGCATGTGCATGTCAAGCTCACCCCATGGAACCTACCCAAATTGTCAAACATGCTTATCATTGCTGCCACATGTTTTGCCTTCTCAGGACAGACTAGTGAGCTTGGTATGCTTCTTTTGTTCCTGCACGGTGCAGTTCTGCTGGGACCTGCGCACTGATCTCGTTCCAGGGCTTTTGGCCCATGCAGTGCCTCCATGCATGAGTGTCACACCCGCGACTTCTTCTCACAAAGAACTGGCACCACTGAATCACCTGAAGCAATGAGGGAGATTGTAACTCAAAATTGTGCCACTCTCGTTGGCTGCTGTGCACACACTTTGAATAAACATACACAGACACACACTCATACATTAATGCACATACATACATACATACTCACATATACTTATATACATACAGCGGAAGTATCCAATCGCGCCTCGAAAATGTAGTCAGATTGTAGTTTTGAAGAAGACTGCAAAACGGACGCCGACTTGGCTTTGTTGCTGTTGAAATTGTAAGTAGCCTACCCTTGGGTGAACTTTGTATTTGTGATGTGGTTTGATAGTCTCTCGAACAATGTGTTTGCTTGACCGTTTTATTGTAAGCCCTGTATGTGTTTAGCTTGGTTTCTTGAGGACTAGCTTGCTAGCTAGTGGGGGATTAGCGTAGCAGTCACTTGCTACCGAAGCTGCAGGGGTAGCTGTGTAGTGAAAAATGCGAGCCCAAATCTGGCGAAAACCCAGAAACAGTGAAGGAATAACCAGACCGGCATAGTGGTTCTTTAAATGGTTCCTATAGTGTTGATGAGTGTACATATTGTGAATGAGAATAATACAGTGTGGTTTTTGAATATTATAAGTTGTAATTGGTGAATAAACTCTTTTGAGAGGTGGATAAACTCTAATAAGAGGTGGATAAACTCTAACTCTATAAACTATTTCTGAAATTTCAGAGGTGGATAAACTGTGTTTCCTTGCGTTTAGCCTCCACTACATCCCTGCTCCTGAGCATTTGCTCTGCTGCTGGCTCGTGCCTCCACATGCCCAAAATGCTTGATTGCATTGCATTCGCCATATTTCTAGCTAAATTGTTATGTACCACATCAGCATTTTTGTGAATCTTTTGTAAATTGGTCTTCGTTATCGCCCAGCTTGCCACCATTCACTCCTTCATCTTTATAAACATTCCCGGTAGAATTCTCAATTTTTTTGGCCTCTGTGTCCAGTTACATAGTCTGTCTGTTCTCGGTGTAGTATTTTGTGAAATGTGGAAATGTCGAAATAAATGTGACTTATGTCCGGTGCAACTTATATATGTTTTTTCCCTCTTCATGACACATCTTTTGACTGAAGTGACTTATAGTCCGGAAAATATGGTAGTCAGTTAGGGTATTCCAAATTTTGACAGACATAGGTATGGTTGGATTATGAACCCCTGGGCACAGATGTAAAAAGACCCCCCCACCTAAATGATGACTTCTGGTGAGTTTTATGGAAAGAGAAGAGATGGGTGGAGAAGAAGCAACTTCACAAAGAGGCTTTAAAGTTGCCCAAGCGTAGTGGCGATTGGGCCTTCTTCAGGGCATAGTGAGAATGAAGCAGTGAAGTCTTTTGTTTGAACAAACAGCACACCTGTTGATTGCTTAATTTCCCACAAATAGTGACCCCTCCCCCATCTCCGACTAGAGTGTAGCTACTAAGACCCGCCCCTCAAACAGATCTTAGAAAACAAACATAACAAACACAGAAATACAAAAAATGCAAATCCAGTATACTAAACATTCAAAAATAGAAATTCAGTATACTAGACACAGTAGCAGTAGTTAAAACAATTGACCACATTATTACAAAAAAGGTCTGTAATCTATTTCATCATTTAGACCTGGGTACTCCATTGCCTTGAAGCTCCAGATCCAAAATGTTTGTCTCTGTAGCAACCTTTTCAATCTGTCCCCACCCCGTACAGTTTTCTTAATAACTTCAATCCCCTGTACTTTTAAAGATGATGGGTCACTGTGATGTATTTCTCTGTAATGTTTGGCCATTGGATAATCCCCATTGTTTGTCTTAATAGCATACTTATGTTCAGAAAAGCGTTCTTTTAATTTCCTCTTTGTTCTCCCCACATAAAAACACCCACAAGGACATAGCAAACGGTATACAACATATTCAGAGTTACAATTAATAAAATCATTTGTTTTGTATTCCTTTTGTGTTCTCAAATCTAAAAAGGTTTTGCACTGGATGATACCCTCACAGTGTTTACATGAACCACATTTGTAGGTACCGTAGAGGTCTTTTTGTAACCATGTTTTTTCTTTCTTGTCTGGTAAGTAACTTTTGACCAGTTTATCTTTTATGGAGGGTGCCCTTTTAAACACCGTCATAGGTGGATCAGGAAAGACTTCTCTCAGAAGCGGATCACTTTGGATTATTTTCCAATTTGACCTAATTATTTGTTGCATCTTCGGGGCACAGCTGTTGAATTGTGTGATGAAGCAAGGTCCTTTGTTGTTTTTGTTGGTCTTTTTTCACTTTTTTAAGAGGTCAGGTCGGTTTTGGGACTGGGCTTTTTGCATCACACTGTCTATCACTGCTGGGGAATAACCTCTTTCACAAAATCTTGTTTTCATGTCTTCGGCCTTGGTCTGAAAATCTGAATCATTGCTGCAAATCCGTTTTAAACGTTGAAATTGTCCGACCGGAATATTGTTTTTGAGTGTTTTGGCATGGAAACTATCAGATCTGAGTGAGGTATTCCTATCTGTGCTCTTCCTATAGATAGTAGTTTGTAAAGATCCACTACTATCAATGGAAATTGATAGGTCCAAAAAATGAATAGATGTCATAGAGTATTCAAGTGACAGCTTGATGTTCCCATTAGTTGAATTTAAATATTTATGAAAGTCTAAGAGCTCACCTTCACTTCCTGACCATATTAGATAAATATCCTCAATAAAGCGACAATAGAACAAGATCTTGTCCAAAAACACATTATTTTGTTGGTTGTATACAAATGTGTCTTCCCAGTAGCCTAAGAAAAGGTTTGCATAAATAGGGTCGAAGCATGCACCCATTGCTGTGCCTTTTCGCTGTCTATAAAAAGAATTCTGAAAAATGAATACATTGTTGTGCAAAGTCCATTCTGTCAAAGACAATAAAAATTCATTTGGTGGTGTGGCATCAGAGCCCTCCTGGTGATCAATATTAGTGTAAAGAGAGGCTACATCTAAGGTCACCATGTAGCAGCCTGTGGCATTTATAATGTTAATCAATGCACATAAGACATCTGTAGTATCCTCAATGAATGAAGGCAAAATCCGCACAAGAGGTTTTATAAAAAAAGTCCACAAACTGAGAACATGTCTCTGTCAATGAGCCATTTCCTGATATGATTGGTCTCCAGATTTTTATGGATTTTGGGCAACATGTAGAAACACGGCATTTGTGGGTTCTCATTCATCAGGAAAGAGAATTATTTGTCAGAGATCCAGTTCGACTGTTTGGCATTAGACAGTATATCCCTAAGTTCTCTCTTCATGGACTCAATGGGATTCATGCTCAGTTGTTCATAGTAAATTTCATTTCCCAGTTGCCTTTGTGCTTCAGTAACATAATAGCTAGTGTCCATTACCACTACTGCACCCCCTTTGTCCGCAGGTTTGATAATAATTTGTTCATTTTTTGACAGGTTTTCAAGTGCCACCCTTTCATTTCTTGTTAGATTGTCTTTTATTTTTTTCTGTCTTTTACTGAACATTTCATTCATGTCATGTGACACTTTCTTTGTAAAGGCAACCAGAGTTGGATTGTTACACATTGGCATAAAAGTAGACTTAGGTATAAAAGGTGTCTTTATTCTTTTGGTGTTACCACATCATTAAATGGAGGTTTCTATAGAATCTGAAGAGATCCACATTTGTTTTAAACTCAGCAGCATTACACACGGGGGCAAAAGTGAGTCCCTTAGACAGGACATTTATAGAATCTTGTGTCAATGTATGTTTGGAGATGTTAATTACCGTTGATTTCTGGCTCGGCTCCGTAGGCTGTCCTTTGAAATTATTGGATCTATGTCTCCCCCTCCTGATCTTTTTCTTTGTTGGCGTTTCTGTTGGGGGCCTTTTTTGGTGTATGGTCCGGTTCCTAAAAAACCGCCATGTGTGTCTTCATGGGTGGCATCAGGCTCCTCTTCACTTGTACTGAGGTTAAAAGATACCGTTCGCCTCCGATGGTCGTTTTGTGATTCCTTCCATTGGTAGATGTTGCCTTCAGCGTAGTCCCTCTCATCTCGGCGGAATTTTTTCAGCGTGTAGTCCATGGTGAACTTCTCCAAGTTTGCCTTCAGCTCATCCTCAAAGGAAGATTGTTGGGATTCATTGCTGGCTTGTAACATTTGCCTCTTTAACTCATTCATTTTTGCTTGTACCTTCTCTTTCTCTTTTTTGTTTGTTCAATAATAAGTAGTATAAGGTCAAAAGAACATTTATTTAAGATGCCCTCCCACTGTTCACGAAAGATAGCATCCTCCAATCCAAAAGAGGGAAATTTTTTAATCCGTAGGCCTCTTGGAATTACGTTTTTCTCTCCAGTAATCCGATAAACTGATAAGGTGCCATTGAAATCTGATGTCTTTTTCACAAAGTCTTTTAAAATCTGTGTACATGCGATCCAAATCTTTACTGGATGAACTTGGTAGAGGGGTGCCAGTCAGAAGGGAATCAGTACAACTATATTGTTGCCTTCCTCAATCCTCAACCCTTATCTTGTGACATGTTTGATCACAAAGGAAAAAATCAGGAAACACTCACTTGTTTGAGTGGAGCAGCAAGCCAAACAGGTCAACCTTGATATGACCAAAAAGTAACAATTGTTGCAAGTCAGAGGCGTGCTCAGTCCCTTTGGAGAATTGTTCATACAAAAGACTTCACTGCTTCATTCTCACTATGCCCTGAAGAAGGCCCAATCGCCACTACGCGTAGACAACTTTAAAGTCCTTAGTGGACAACTTTAAAGTCCTTAGTGGACATGTCATAATAATAAAGACATTTTACAATACTCCTTGGAGTGCCTTGGTGAAGAAAAGTTTTTTTCTTTTCAACTAATTTTGGATAAACCTTGAACCAAAGAGCACCCACCAGAACACATCTTTTTTTTCACAATTCTCCAAAGGGACTGAACACACCTCTGACTTGCTACAAACTAGAGTATTGTAGCGACCAGGGGGGGGAGACATCATTCTAGTTGAGCTAGTTAGCACAAAGGCTCATGGGACTGTTTATGGTTAAGAAAAAAGTCATGTTTTAGTGTTGTTATGTGCATGTTCACTTGCCTTGCCTTTCCAGTGTGTGTGTGACTGATAATAGTGTAAAGTTCATGTTAACTTTTACTAACACTTTAACCACCGCGACTGAGTATCTTAGTGTGTTTGGCTATGTCTGACCAGTATTCTAATACTGAGTGTTCATGTCTGATTCTAAATAAATACAGTGCACCTTGTGGTCGTGTGGTGTAATGGGACGCAAGGGTTGTAAATTAAGATAATCTGACTCACTTGTATCTTTCCACAAGCACTCACCACATTGGTATGAAAAGTGGGATTTTAAATTAAAGAAAAAGGAAAGATGGAGAAACATATTAAAGAGCTAGAGAAAGCCATTGAGCAAAACTTTGAACTCTTGGAGAGGCAAATGTCAGGGCCTGCTAAAAAAGATCGCTTTCCAACTCACCCTGATGGTTCCAGTGCACCACGGCCATACCGCCCCCTAGAGGTTGGTAATGCTACTGCGGGAGAATCACTGCTGCCTGCTGTCCCTGGCCGCCCCCTAGTGGCGAGGAGGACCACCGCTGATGACACCCTGCTGTCTGCGACAGGCGCGGGACATCAACAGTCTTTCGCTGTCGCCAATGAACCACCACCACTGGTAACCACACCCAGACCACAACACCCTGCAGCCATGCCTAGGACATCAGCCAAGCTTCCTAAGTACAATGGGCTGACGCATCTCTCTCAAGTGCAGCTGGCAGCATGGCACGGCGGCTGGAGCGACGAAGAAGCTGCCACTCACCTGGCCCTTGCATTGGAAGGAAAAGCGTTGCAGGTGCTCCTCGACATTGCCCCAGCAGAGCAACGAGACCTACAGGCTTTGACCATGGCGCTACAGAGGCGGTTCGGGCAGAGACTCCTCACCGACCAGAGCAGGGAGCAGCTAGCTAGCCATCACCGCCAAGACGGAGAGAGCCTAGGTACCTTCGCTGCAGATGTGCAGCTGCATGCCCAACGTGGCTACCCACAGTTCCATGCTGCTGCCTAAGAGGAGCTGGCCCTCCATGCCTTCCTGCGGGGGCTCGCACCAGAGAGGTTGCGCCAGCATGTTCGCCTCGCCATACCCCAGTCTCTCAGTGAGGCCCTACGTGAAGCTGAACGGGCTGAAGTGGTGGTCTTGACACGGTCTACTCCTCAAAAGGGTTCCACACCACAACCACACGTCAGGATGGCAGACATCAAGATGACTGACTATGATGAGGAAGAGGCGGAGGTTGAAGAGGTTTATCAAGTCCAGCCTTCACCACAACGGTCTCAGCGGTGGCCTCCACCCTCCAGGCGTCGTCCACCTCGCCAACCAGACTGCTGTTACCGATGCGAGGAGCCTGGCCATGTTGCTCGAAATTGCCCAGCCCCTGCACCAAAGACCAGGGCCACCCACCATGCGGGAAACAACAGTGGAGTGGCTCAGTGAGGGGACCACCACTCCAGTCGCCAACCCCTCTCCGAGGCCAGTATGCACTGGTCGGCTGCTTCGGTCACACCAGGGGACTGTACCTGATTTGCCAAATCGATGGCCAACGCTGCCGGGCCCTGGTAGACACGGGGTCTACCATTTCCTTGGTGCACTATCGGCACCCTCCCAAAGGCGTGGTCCCCAACTAACACCCAGCTGATGACAGTGACAGGAGAGAGAGCAGACATGAGAGGGAAGAAGGGACTGAGAATCCAGGCTGGAAGCCTGGTACTGGTGCACGAGTTCTGGCTCACCAACATCCGAGACCCGTGCATCATTGGACTGGGGCCAGCTTCAGAACGGGACCAACTGACAACAGTATAAGTATATATACATACTTTTTTGATCCCGTGAGGGAAATTTGGTCTCTGCATTTTAACCCAATCGGTGAATTAGTGAAACACAAACAGCACACAGTGAACACACAGTGAGGTGAAGCACACACTAATCCCGGCGCAGTGAGCTGCCTGCTACATCTTTCGAGGCCGGGGAGCAGTGAGGGGTTAGGTGCCTTGCTCAAGGGCACTTCAGCCGCGGCCCACTGGTCGGGCTCGAACCGGCAACCCTCCGGTTACAGGTCCAGAGTGCTAACCAGTGGGCCACGGCTGCCCTTAACAGTGGTGGCAACTGCCGACCTCTCTGCCAATGAAGAGGGGCTGCTCCCATTTACTACTCAGCAGCCCTGGAAGAGACCTCCTGACCTCCTGCAGCTCCCAGTGCCCCAGACCGTCCCACGGCTCAGTAGAAGCGGGGCACTATGGGAACGCCAAGACCCTTAACCGCCTCAGGGGGGGTTCTACTGGCCCCAGGTTCTACTGCTGTGACCCCTGAGCCCGACCAACTCCCACGATGGAGTGAGTGGGAGTGGATATCCTTGGGCCCTTCTCAGTCACTGATTCTGGCAACCGGTATGTCCTCGTGGCCATGGACTACTTCACAAAGTGGCCCGAGGCATATGCTGTGCCAGATCAAGACCCAGAGAGGTTTATGTTTGCCTGTTTGGGGTCCCTGCCGAAGCTCCACAGTGACCAGGGGCGGAACTTTGGTGAGGGGATGGTTTCTGAACTGGCCTGGCTGCAAAGCGATGGGATGGTAGAGCCATCCTACAGTGTGACTACTGCTGTCCTGACCCCTGCAGTCCAGCCAGTGCACGCCTGCTGCCAAAAAGGACCAACTTGGTGTTTGGCCCGCCTGAACCCGAGATTGCTGGGAAAAATAAATGGACTACTTTAGACTGAGGGATCGTCTTCAGGTGGTCCATGATGGAGGTGAGGCCCATGGGAGTACGACAGGATATCGCTGATGTCAGGGGCAGGCCTTTTCCCAGTATTGTCCTGTGAGGGGTTTCTGGCAGCCAAGGGCCCGGGAGGTGTTGGATGTCCCAGGGGTGCAAGGTGGTGCTGCATGGACTGCCCCATCTCTAGTTGGAGAGGGGACAGCAGTATCTGTGGCTGATCAGAATCCCTCTCCTCCTGTTGCACCTCCTGTGAGCCCCAGACGGCTCGACAGCCGGAGACATGGACATTTGAGGGACTTTGTATTGAGTGCCAGATCGGCTGACCCCTCAGGTGGGGGCTATGTAGCGACCAGGGGAGACATCATTCTAGTTGAGCTAGTTAGCACAAAGGCTCATGGGACTGTTTATGAGATAAAAGTCATGTTTTAGTGTTGTTATGTGCACAATCACTTGCCTTCTGTGGTTTCCAGTGTGTGTGTGACTGATAATAGTGTCAAGTTAACTTTTACTAATACTTTAACCACCGCAAGTATCTTAGTGTGTTTGGCTATGTCTGGCCAGTATTGAGTGTTCATGTCTGATTCTAAATAAATACAGTACACCTTGTGGTCGTGTGGTGTAAGGGTATATAAGGGTACATATAAGGGTTGTAAATTATGATAATCTGACTCACTTGCATCTTTCCGTGAGTGCTCGCCACAGTATCTTTGTTAACCTCTATACTTGTATTACATAGAATGCAATGGCTAATTACTTATACCTTTAACTAAGTGACAGGATTCAGGAATAGACTACTGAGACAGGCCCCTCTTCTGTCTGACTTACTTCATGTTACCCCATGCATTATAGCCTGGTTTCTGACAGAAATTACATTTTGTTAATGTTATTCTACATTATGTAGAAACATTACTACAGCCTTTATTTGGTGAATGGAGGCGGAAATTCCTTTCTTTGGTTATTGTCCATGATTCACATTAACTGTTTATTTATTTTTCTATGTCCGTATATTTTTTGGTCATATTTAAATATGGGGGAGGCACATGGTGACTATGGCCCTGTATCTAAGACCTGGCATCCCCTGCTAAAGCCAATGTTACATATGCAAGATATGGGGCTGAGACGTCCTCTCATAGCACACTTAAATTGCTATTCATTAAAAGCAGCCAGCTGGTAAACTTCAATGGTGAGGAGCACTACTGCAAAATTGAGGTGAGAGCTAACTGTAGAAAATAGCTTTTTGTCTCTCTCTATCTATTTCTCTCTCTCTCTCTCTCTCTGTGTTTGTGTTTGTGATTATTTTTGTGTTTGCACAAGTGGCTATGTGTGTGTGTGCCTGTTTCTGGTTGTGTGACTCTTGCTTTAAATCTGTTCCAAAGACTGGTTTCTAAAACAGCCAAGATTATGTTTCAGCTACCCAAACAATTTTACATCACGAAGGCAACCTGAACTCATGCCACATATGGTTTGGCAATGAAACCTTGCACAGAGAATGGAGAACCATGAATACTATTGTATTATCCTGTACAAAATATAAAAAGAATGAGGCGATGTTTGTTTAAGAAACAAAGCAAAGAATATGGAGAAATGTCACCACCAAACTCAACATGCAGAGACAGGACATCACACTGTGTGAGCAGGAATAGGGTTAGTAATTGTCTTTATTCAGTAACAGCCCCCTGCATGACTAGTGACCAGCCAGTGCATTACAATGTGTCACCTCGTGTCACTGACGTGGGTCTTATTTAATTAAGCAAGGCCCGAAATCTCATTACGATGAAATAGAGAGGAAAGGGGAGAGGCTCCGAGTTTGTCGTGTTTGTTCAGCATCAGGCTTCATCACACTTCAAAGGGCCTTTGACTAAGCTGTGTCAATTCACCTGATTGAACTGTAATTATTCCAAGCTCCCATTCCAGGAGTTTAATCACAGATTAGGATTCGAAAGTTGGTGGCGGGTCGGGTTAAAAGTAAACAGATTTTTTTTTCAAATGAGAAATGGATCACCTTGGAGGGGAAAAAAGTTCAAGATCATCAGTTTGTCTCTCTGCGTTTGTATGAATGTTCTTTGGTCCAAAGCAATTAGATAATTCGATATTACAGGGGACATTATCAGTTAATTAACTAAAATTAACTTACCTTTGACATTTTCAGATATTCCACAAAGTAGTGCCCGACACACTCTTTGAGTGAGTACTAGTGTTGCCTGTACTATTGCTGTCCTTAGCTGGGCAAAGGGGGATTCTGTAATTGGGTATTACTGGTTACTGGTATTACTGGACATTTTGGCCCTAAAAGGAAACATGTGTGCGCGCACAAAATAGGCTACTTCAAGAATCTCCATTAAGAGTGCTGCTGTTCACTGGGTGTTTGACTAGGATCATTATCACTGAGTTAGAAATGTCTAATCTGGAAAAGTCTTTCAGCTAAAATTGTAATTGATTCTGACCCATGGGTTATGTGTATGTATGTCATGCCATCCTTTGTGTAATTTTGTGCTGCTTTGTGATTGTCTGTTAAAGGCAGTCGTTGTCTGACACTAACATGTCTGAATCCCTGCCTATACTATTTGGCATAGTCCGAAATTCTAGTCTGCAGTTTTGCGGTAAGATCCTCATTACCCAGTTTGCAGACCACTCTTCAGGGTGAGTAGCACTGTTCCTTGTAGTAGTGTTGCTGTCCTTAGCTGGATAAAGGGAGATTCTGTGAAGTAGTCACCCTGTCATTCTACACAGAAAAGACAGAACAGACATAGTTTCTGATAGTGTAACGGCTCTATCGTGGCTGTTACGGCTCTACCTCTGTTTGGGTGTTAACTACTCTACTTGGGTGTTAATTACTCTAGTCTACATGGACTATTAGGCATAACTGGTTGGACATTTTGGCCCTAATGGCCTGTGCAGATTACACAATTTCAAGCCGATTTTTTTTGTCTCAGCCAACAAATTTCCAGCGTAGCACCCGAATATGAAAAGTCTACTATTTCTAGAATTTTGGAGGAATCTCCTACAACTCCCCTATTGACACTGACAGTATGACGACAAACCACGAGTTGGCTATGATAGGCTACATGATCTTGTAATGTGGCCAAAGTTTTTTGTGGAATACAAAACAATTGTGTAATCTGCGTAGGCCATAAAAGGAAACATATCACTATATATATATATATATATATATATATATATATATATATATATATATATATATATATATATATATATATATATATATATATATATATATATATCCCCCTATTGCCCTCATGCTTTTATGCTGTTAATCAGTGCTCATCATTTGTTTTACTGTTTATGCCAAAACATGAGAGAATCTGTGTGAGTTTCATAAAGGGCATACTTATTGTGTGCTGATAGATAAAGCATAATGTTAAGTTGTTGGCTGTGTTCCAGTAATGTGTTGTTGTTTTTAAGTATTTTTTATGTCTTTTACTTTTTAAACACGTTTAGACTATTGCCCTTTTATGCTTTTATGTACTATTCCTTTTTTTTTCCTTATATAAAGCACATTGAATTACCCCTGTGTATGCAATGTGCTAAATAAATAAACTTGCCTTGCCTTAGAAATGACTCTGAATTCATATTAGGTTAATTAAAGCTATCACTGCACAGTCTTAATCACCCTGAAATTCCAGCCATTTTTGCCTCCACCAAGAGTGAATGAAACCTGGCAAAACATGAGGATTGTTCTGCAGCAGTTGAGAAACACACTGCTGAAGTAATACGTCATGGCAGGTATAGCTGCAAGACTAGCTCCAACCCCAGCGAACTGACCTCTGGGGTAGCACAACAGATGTTGGGAAAGAAAGTGGAAACCAGATTGGGGAAAAGGCAAAACATAACCTGTTTTGAGCTGCAGAGCTAATTCACTACATCAGATGAAAGGCAGGTGTTCCTCCTAGAAGGCTAGGCAAGAGCAAGAGTTTGCTACATGTAGCTTCTCTCTGAGCTACTGCATTTCTTTTCTTCCTCTAACAAACTCAAACTGTCCGCATTGCTTGCCAGAAAGAAGCCCTATCGTTTGAATACTTTGTACACTTTCCAGAACATCCACTAAGATTTTCAGCAGTGAATAATTTAGCCTATCAGGCCTCTCAAACTAGCTTTAAAAAGGCATCATATCCTGATCATGGACTTGAATATGGGATTGGTATTGGATTGATAGGAATGCAGATAGAACCTTATTTCAAATAGGAACAGGTCCAATCCTTTTAACTTTTAATTGTACTACTTAAAATTATGTATTTAGAGTGAAATTCTCCCACGTCATTGAGGGCAGCCATCTTGTTCCACATCAAATGAAAGTGCCTCTTGCTCTGTCTAATAGGCACTACACAAATCTGGTCAAGCAAGTTGTTTTTAAGGACCATTTTCAGAATTAAATCTTATTTAAACTAGATGTACCGCAGAGAGGTACAAAATATGACCGCCGCCCAGTCCAGCACATTTTTTCCACAAAAAGAAATCACGCTGAAAGGCCTATATGATTCTAACTGTCTCACTAAATTGCATTATCCACACTCAATTCTCACTGGTATCTGCTAGACAACAAGTACCAAAACATGATTAGTTCATAGATTTCACATGTAAAATACATTTTATACAACCCCACCTCCATCTTGCCTGTTCATAATTCTGAGAAATTCTTGATTGTTTGTGTTATGTTATGTGTGTGTGTGTGTGTGTGTGTGTGTGTGTGTGTATGTGCCTGCGTATGTGCCTGTGCGTGCTTGTGTCTGTGTGCCTGCTGTATGTGCCTGTGCATGCAAGCGTGGAGGCAAACATATGTCTACTGTGTGAGTATGTGTCATCCAGTCCAGCAGGGGGGGCTACAGATTATGATTACATGTGTGAATGTATGTGTGTGGAGGCAAACATAAGGCCCCCATGAATGAAAAAAAATGGTCATCCTAGGCCCTACAGTTCTCAAGATATTCACAGAAAACTGTGTCTGCCTTACCCCTCCTTTCGGGGGTCCAGTCCAGCATGGGGGGGCTACAGATCAAAACGAAAAACGATGGTTCCATGCTATCCATGTGGGGTTACATGCCCACAAAAAAGTTTTCGAGATATTCACAGAAAACTGTGTGTACCCGGTCTTTCAGTGTCCCGGGAATCATTGACGGAAATTTGGGCATGCGAAAAAGAAAAAAAAATAAATAAATAAAAATAATTAAATTAGAATACACAGTAGGCTATAATACAGTATATCACAATGACATATATAGCTATGGTACACCGTATATGTTGTAAATGAATACGTGTCTTCTGTGCTATATTCACATATGGTTTGAGATGCTGTCCATGGTTCTCCAAGAATTACTGTGGGAGAGACTGCATCTGACAGTAATCAATGTCTCAGTCAGAGGGCTCAATCTCCTCCTTCAGTTCATCTCAGAGCGGTTATTCATTGGATTGTTTGCAAAAACTCCCATCACCATTGTCGAAGGTAGTGTTTTCCAGTAACAGGAACATACTCTACTGTAGCTCTTTCTTTCAGATAATCTGCTTTCATGGTCGACTTGGTGCTGTGTCGCCCCCCTCCTTTCTCTTTTCTTTCCCTCTGCATGTGTTTGTGGTAAAAAGTCTTTCTTCCTTTTATTTTTTATTTTTCATTTGCCCCCGCAGAACATGTTGAGATTCTACTCACTTGGAGGTGCATGTGGCTTGGATTGACTGAGGTGAAAATGTGTCTGTGTGGTTGGCTGATTGTGAGCCTCTTTAATAATCCGTGTATAATTTTCTCTTTGTTGGCAAAGTGATTATAGGATGCGGATGCTGATCTCATTCGCCCGCCCTGTGCGCCTCGGTGCATTAGTGCTGAAGCACATCAACATGGAGGAAAAGGAAAGGATGCTGGGAATAGATTCCAGCAGGGGTGGGACCAACACTGTGTGTGAATATCTGTCTGAGTTTGTGTGTGTGTGTGTGTGTGTGTGTGTGTGTGTGTGTGTGTGTGTGTGTGGGTGTGGGTGGGTGGGTGAGCAGGAGGTCTGGGTGGATAGATGGAAAGGGAGTCCTCACAAAATCAGAAGGAAAAATAGCACAATAGATACTTATGTGGCACTCTTATTAACATTCACCGTGACATTCATTACTTGGAAAGGCCATCCCAATTAACTAAAGCTTCAACACATTCAACACATGCACATTGCAAATTGTAACACAATGGTGGAATGGTGTTGCCATGATGATTAAACATACTTACATTTGTACAGATGTACAGTACTGTAATGCTATCTGACTTGCTTGTCAAATTGTATGGGGGAGGGGACACAGATGTTGCACCTCCCTACAGGTGGCATTCAACGTGGTCACATTAGCCAATTCATTTAACAAGACTTGTTGTAAGACTAAGTAAACACTTAGTGTTTATCTGCAGTTTATCATGTTTCATTTTCAGATACAAAAAAAAACTCACCTGATGAATCACCAGACAAATCAAGTTGTTCTTACTGTCAAAGAAACACAAAATGGGCAGATTTACAAATAATTTCATTAACCATTATTGATGGGGAGCGCTACACCAACACTAGCCAACCATATTGTTCAAAATATTTGTTTTGTTTTCCCCCTTGCAATAACATGCTTGATGAAAAAAGAATAATACAAATATTTGTTTTGTTTTCCCCCTTGCGATAACATGCTGAAAAAAGAATATTCCAATATGTAGGTTTAAGGACACAAAGAGTTCCCAGTCTTCCTTCACAGCCTACATTGCATATGACCCTGTCAAATGTACTTTCACCTCGGCAGTCAACAGTTTCCCACTCTTCATCTTTGCTGGTCCCAAGTTCTGCAATAAAAGATAATGTTCAAATCTTTGATTTTTTTCAGGAATTAAACTTGGATATATCTCACCCTAAAGTAGATCTGTCCTTATGCTTTTTATACGGTATCTTTGTGTTTATTTGGCACTGATGTGGATAGGTATACGTTATATGGAGGGTTGATGCAAAAATATAAAGATTATGGGTTGAAGTTCTTGAAAGAAAGCGATGATTTGGTGAAGGTTGTTCAACAAAGGAAATAATAGGTACAATTAATGTATCTGTGCCATACCAACCAAACCCACTTTTATGTATAAATTTATTTTTTTTTGCTTACTAATTATTATTATTTTTAAATGATTTTACCTTTTGTGTTTTCTTTTTTCTTTTTATAATGATCTTTACCTTTTGAACTATTCTTTGACTATATTGCCCTTCTACGCTTTTATTTGTTATTATTGTTTGGTTTTGTTTATGTAAAACACATTGAATGACCTCTGTGTATGAAATGCGCTATATACTGTAAATAAACTTGACTTGACTTGACTTGACTTAATGGTGTCACACCGCCAATGATGACCAAAGGAGTTGTTGTCAGACTTTCACATGAATACAGTTTTGTTTTGAATGTGACCAGTCAATGTCTTAAATGAGTTCAGGTTTTGAATCTGCAGGATTGAAGTTGATAGAGAAAGCATCTATACAGAAGTGAGGAGCTTCTCAGTAGGCATTCATGTTCTGATGGAAGATTTCATAGTTGAAAGGAAATCATTAGGCATCCATCATCGAATCAATAAATGTGTCAGGCGCTTGTCAAAATGTCAAACATGAGGACACAAAAACAAACAAATACAAAAAAGAATTAAAAAAATAACTCCATCAAAACAACCAAGAAATTCATTGTGAAC
Source organism: Alosa alosa (assembly GCF_017589495.1). Taxonomy (NCBI): domain Eukaryota; kingdom Metazoa; phylum Chordata; class Actinopteri; order Clupeiformes; family Clupeidae; genus Alosa; species Alosa alosa. The sequence continues at coordinate 27,678,782 of NC_063211.1, read as the reverse complement.
ATAGTGATTCTTCCACTAGTGTTGTTTGTCCTGTGATTCAAAATGATAGTGGATGACTGACTGTTCTTCATTCAAGGTGCCTTGGGTCGGTCATGAGCAGTCAGTGATAGTTGGGCCATATGTCTTGTTGTCAGCAAAATAAATGGGTTTTTAAATTGTCTGAAAACGTTCTGAAATTTGAATTGATATGTCTGGCTATCAAACTCAAAGTTCAGAGAACCTGCCAATATTTGGGATAATTGAGAAGAATTAGTGAATCTATGCTAGAAGGAGTCTGGAATAAAAGTTAAGTCCATAATGTGGTCTAACCTTTTCTGTTTTTTTCACCCAATGACTAATTTGTCGCCTTTCAAATTGTAATCAAGTTTGATGACGGATGAGTCTGACTTAAGGGGATAGTATGCTAGTTTGGTTTATGGTTTGGTTCATGTCTCCAGCATACCATGGATGTATCCAGATAAAGTGCAGCTTACAATCATCCAAAGTCTCTGGTGTTTCTTTCATCTTATTTATTTCCTGTGTCAGTATCATTATATGCAACCAGCAACTAAAATATGAGCTATGATGCAAAATTGAAAGATGAGGATACTGCAAATAGCTTTCAAACAACCCTTACCAATAAACATCAATCCATTACAGACATCATCTTTCTTGGATATTCCAGCAGGACAGTGGTGGTCAGGATACAGAAAATCTTTATAATTGAACTCAGTTGTACTGTGTATCATATATCAAATCCATACATATGCCACATACATTTTCCAGACCCTATAAATCAATCCTTTATTTATTATTCATTGGGCTGAAGCATGGTGCTCACTGGTCTGTTGTCCAATTAATGTTCACCTGCTATTGTCTGCAAAGAATCTGTCATCTCTTTTCCAAGCCCTTTAGGAAAAAACACTGCATGTTCTCATAATAACGTTTATGGATAACTTGTCATCTCTCGGAAATCAATTAAAGCGCAGCATGTGAACAGTCGTGCGGATCACGCATCCACTCTTGGCCCCCATGTCGAGGCTTTTTATTTATTTTCTGAGCCTCAGTCATGCAGACAGCGTGCTGCGTGCCGCGTGCGAAAGTTAGTTCATGCATCATACGCAGACTGTGCTGAAGGCTGAAATTCACACAGACTCATAAATTCTGTTTCTGCCACCGAATGAGGGGCGACATGCCCATGCGTCTTTGTAGCTTTTTGTTACATGACAGTCATTAAGGGTAGAGCTTTCGTTTTTAACAAATTGAGGTGGAGAGAGAAAAAAAAAACGTCTTGAATCAGATATGAAGCGCCGCATAATATAAAATCATTCTCCACACATTCCATGTCAAGTGTTACATTTATGAAGATGGATTAATGACGAAAAAAGTATGAAAGGTGATAACATAAAACTTGTCTGGTTGCCACGGAGATCTGCTGTCACGTTTCCCTTTGTACACAATGTCCACAACTTCCCCATTTCCACCTATCCCCTCCAATACTGCCTCGGGGTGTGAGGATCATTAGATGTAAGGCCGGAAAATGCATAACTCTGTTTTAGTCTAATGAGATCACAGCTTTTCAATCTCTTCAGCCGGAGTGGAAATGCTCGGAGGATTCACATCGATTGGTGCCCTCAAACAAGACCGGATAACGATGGAAGCCAGAGTGGGCTCTTTTTTACCCAGATTATTGCATGGAAATAGGAAATGCATCTCAGTGGAAGAAAACAGCCTGACTACTGGGAAAAGAGGAAGTCGTAGCATGTTAGTATGCCAGAATGTTATCTGAGAACAACTTGCACTTTTGAACAGATAGGAAAAGAACAATTATGTGATTTCCCTAAAAGCGAGCAATTGTATGTTTGTGTCATTTGAACAATCAATTGCAATGGAATTACAATTACTCAAAACAAGGCAGTGGTGTATTCAAATATTCAAATAAATATCACAGCTCCACAGCTCATATAGCAACCAAAGAAATGTATATATATATATATATATATATTTAACAAGGTTATTTTTCCAGTACATTTCCCTTTAACAAGGTTCTTTTCCACAAGATTTTTCATGCTTGAGCCTTTTGGTGAGGAAGTATGTGGGCAGTAAGCACAGGTGTTGCGAGCCCCTGGCCCCTTCATCTGCAGGCCGATAATGACATTTTTCACGTGGAAACCAAGCCGGCCCGGCGTCCTGGTGCTTTTTTCATCTGGCCCTGCTAACACCGCTGTGTTTCACAAATACGGGCAGGATAGGGGAGCCGCGGCCACGTGGGAACAGCCGGCGGTGTTGACCTGCCGAACCGGCAACGGAGCAATTTTCCGAGCACCCACAGGTGGCCCGGCCAAAAGTGGGGCCTGTTTTTTGACCCAAGGAGGGGGAAGCAACTGCTTGGCAGAGCTGTGTGGTAGCAACAAAGACACACACGTGGACACACACAGACATGCACAATCATACACATGCACACACACACATACAGATGCAGACACACAAATACACATGTATACACGTACATATACAGCTTTCAAAAGTAGAAACATACATGGGCACACATACATATACACACCCAGATACAAACACGGTCCCTCACATGTACACACACAGGTATGCACACGCAGAGACAGAGACACTTTGTGGATGCACTCGCCTATACAGTGGCTGTGTGCATGCAGTCACACACGTATGCCCACGGGCTGACATACATTGAGATAATCTCTTGCAAACACGTTATGGCACACTGGCTGAGCATCCTCAATCTTATCTTCTTTTTCTTTTTTTCACTGTCCCCACATATACACACACACATATACACAGAAACAGACACACACACACACACACACACACACATACACAAAATCCTTATAAAGAAAATGAAGGCTCTTACAAATACCTGCAGCATCCTCTAACCGTGTTGACAAGCCAAATGTCTTCCAAACCAGCAATGCTTTCCTATCTCTCACATACACACACACTCTTTTGCACATATTCAATATGCGCACACACTCACATACACACACTTATATACGTAAAGAGACACCCTGAAGCACTGAAGTCAAGCAAGACACTTTCTCACAAACACACTCCATAAGACACTGTCTTCACACATGACTCGAAACACACTTCTCCCCCAACCCCCACCCCCGCTCACACACACACATGCATACACACACACACATGCACTCACATACAGTACACATGAGCAGGACAGATGCTCCAGATTGTTCCTCGGGGGAGACACCTGGAGAGGCCTGTGGTTGCGGGAGCAGATTGCCTCGGCTGGTAATTGAGACTGTGGAAGAGCCCAGCAGACATTTACCAGTCAGAGTGAACACGGCTGCCAGAGCCCAGAGCACTGCAGGCAGAGAAGTGAGAGAACTGCAATACAACCAGTGTGTGTGAGAGAGACACATAGAAAGAGAGAGAGAGAGAGAGAGAGAGAGAGAGAGAAGAGAGAGAGAGAGAGAGAGAGAAAAGAGTGAAAAAGAGAGAGGGTGGGAGAGGGATGACGGAGAGCCCTTATCACTCATTTAACAAGGCCCTTGTTAACAGCCATTATCTTTTAGGCTCCAAGTGATGAAATCAAACACTGCCGAAATCCAGAGGATTCTTGTCCCCTAATGATTTATTTAGCCCATGTTTGGAGTGGAGCGCGTTTTCTTGGAGAGTCAGGGTTGCATGTTGCAGACAGAAGACCATAAATAGATCATACTTTGAAAAGGCATAACCAGAAATCAGAGGTGGAAAGTAAGGAAATACATTTACTCACGTTACTGTATTGAGTAGTTTTTCTGTGTATTTTGTATTTTTTAAGTAGTTTATAAAATCGGTATCTTAAAATTTACTTGATTACATTTTGAGTGAAGTATTGTACTTCGCTACATCAAAAATCCCATCCGTTAATTGAGTAAAAAAAAAGTTAAGACTAACGAAAAAATTGCGCCCTAAACCATTAGCCTAGTGATAATGATCAGCATGTAGCCTACAACAGGACATGAATCAAGCTGGCGCCATGCAGTCTTTCAGAAAGTGATGGAGATGGAGCTGGATCACGAGATGCATCAGATTACATGTGTAGCCTAACCTATGAAAGTGTATTTTCCGCTATTTCAATGGGTTGTCTCAGTTTGTTTTCAGCACTGATGATTGCGGAGATATTCAAGCAAACACCATGGGATTTTGTGTTTTGAAGTTTATTAGCAGTTGTTTCCACTCATTTTAATGTCTCTTTTTCCTGTTTTGGCCTTTGTTTTTAGTAACCTGACTTGGCTTTCTTGGAGAAAGACATTGCACCAGCAGCACAACAATTAGCGGTCCACTACTAGCGATGCTCAACTAAATAAACAATAGACTACCTTATGAATCGTGCAGGCGGACTAAACCATTTAGCTCTTTAGCAAGGGAGAGTGAGAGTGACCTTAGACAGTTTTCACTATGTTTTGTATACAAAATCCAGTCAGTCAAACTTTAAATTTCGTCTGACATTCATTTTGACATTTAATTTGGAAGTTAAAATATTCAGGTAAAATAAATATATGGTGGAAATAAGTATTGAACGCTTATTTTTTTCCCCAGTAATTAGCCTAAACTTCCAGTGAGTCTATTCAAAATTTTCACGACACATTATATTGAAACACATATAAAAAATCCAAACATAAGAGTTATATTAAAAGTGGAATGACACAGGAAAAAAGTATTAAACGCGTCAACTGAAATTTCTTCAATACTTTGTGGATAAGTCTTTGTTTGTAAAGACAGCTTCAAGACATTTCCTGTATGACAAAACTTATTAGTCGCAGTATCAGGTGTGATTTTGGCCCATTGTTCTAAACAGATTCCAGGGGTCCCTCTTGTGAATCCTGATCTTTAGTTACTTCCAGAACTGTTTAATTGAATTTAATTGAATTGGCTGCCTTCAAGTCTTTCTGGAGCTTTCTCCGAGTGGTCCCTGGCTCTTGGAATTGACTATCCCTCTGACTCCCTGGTCAGAAATATTGCGAGGAGATCCTGTGCATGGCCGGTTGATGATGCAGTGATGTTCCTTCCACTTGCAGATAATGGCTCCCATGCTGCTTACTGGAAGATTCTGAAGTTTTGAAGTGCATCTGTAACCAGTTTCATTGATATGTTTTGCAACAATAACGTTGCAAAGGTCTTGGGAGAGCTTTGTGCTTTTATCCATCATGAAATGTTTCTTGTGTGACCTTGGTAATAAAAAACCTTTTTATAGCCCATCAATATGTAGGCTACTAACCTATATTAATTTGCACAGATAGAAAGGATAACTACTCTCTAACTACTTACAGATTCCAGCTTGTTCCTTCCCTTTCCTTGCCTTATGCTTTTTCTTAGCGTGTTCAATACTTTTTCCCTGTGTTATTCCACTTCATTACACATGACTCTACTTATAGAGTTGTTTGGATTTTTTATGTGTGGATTACCTGAGCTATTACTAATGCCTGGTGAAAATGTTGTGCCCCCTGTATTCCACTTTTCAAGGGCCCTCTCCTCCATTGGGGCCCTACTGTATACTTCCCACTTTCCCCCCCAGTTCGATACAAATATAAAAAAAACTCTCTGTAACTCAACATTGGCCTGCCTGCCTCAGCTGCCTGTGAGGGGCTTTTCAGTTGTGCTGGATTACTGTTCACTGCAAAGCGACCCACTGATGAGTGCAACTAACTTTGAAAATCAACTACTGCTTAAACTTAAAGGAGAACTCCAGTGATTTTTCACATAGATCTCCATTTCTCAACGTCACCGAGTACTGTCGGTATGAACAAAACTGAAACAATCGGTTTTACCTAGCTCGAGTTGCTGCAGCTACAGCGCTACACACTGGCTGCAGCAACTCGAAGCTAGAACCAAAGTCCTTTTAGGCAAGTACCTATACTCAGTGGCCATATTGCAATGCTTTTTGGGCACTTGTCGTGCACCTACAGTATTTCGACAGAAATGCATGTTTGTAAGGCTTCACGACACCAATCTTGCTCCAGCGGCAAGGTCACAACAGATGATTGGCACAATGTCTTCACAGCACACCACATGATTGGCTCAATGTATTCACAACACACCACATGATTGGCTCAATGTATTCACATGTCGACGTTTTGCCGCGGAAGGGTTGTGATATGTGTAGACAACTGCGTTACAAACTAACCCCATGCATTACTATGGATTTTTTTTTTGAGTGCTGTATCTCCTCATTAGAAAGTCTCTGGTAAAACTGGTTGTTCTGGTACCCCAAAAAAAAAGTAACTAAGTAACTTTTTACTTAAAAGTACATTTTAAATGAACTACTTTTTACTTTTACTTGAGTACATTTTCAGATCGGTTTTTTAACTTACTTGAGTAATATTTAACATACTTGAGTAATATTTCATCAAGGTATTGGTACTTTTACTTGAGTACAATATTTTCATACTTTTTCCACCTCTGCCAGAAATGTATGTGGCGTTTGATGACAAATCTATGCAAAGATATACTGTAATATAATTTAACTTCTTACCTGTGTATTACGGAGGCTATGCACATGTAAAATGTTCAATATAATGAAAACTACATATTACTTTGAAAGCCTCAGCAATAATTATGGAATAAATATTGAAACAGTGAGAAAACCTCACTGACTGAAACACAGATGCAAGTCATTTGCTGATTTACATGTAAGAAACATGTGACTTGCCTGCAACAGGAAGAAATACATGTTTTCTCGTTATAAAATGTGAGTAATAAATTGTTTTTATGAGCCATGAATTTAGGATGGCTACTGAGTTATCCCCGATACTTCACGGCAGAATATAAATAAAGAGCGGAAGGCGCAGCGATAAACACATAACAGATTAGGGACGGGGGAATTTAAATCGGAGCCCACACTTTCTCATGCAGGGGATCCTGGGTCACCGCAGAATGACGGGAAAGGGAATAATTTCCATCTGAACTCATCCTTCTTCCTCTCTCTTCTCTTTCTTTCTCTCTCTCCGTCCTCATCCTACCCTTTTTCTCCTCCTTCTTCATGCTCCCCAGACTGCTTTTTTTCTGGTCACTTCCTCAACCCTATTTTGAACAACCTAAAAGCATTCCCAAAAGTCTCAGGTTTGTTCATCAACCCTGCCTCTTTCTCTCTCTCTCCATCTCCCTCTCTCTCTCTCTCTCTCCATCCATCTCCCTCCCTCTCTCTCGCTCTCTCTCCTCTGGCTCTGTCTTTATTAATACACACAACACTTTCAATGACAGTCCTGCAGCCATTAATGACCAGAGCCGTTTTAAATGCCACTCTCTCCCACTCCACCAAAGTGAGATGCCACCGAATCAAAACATTAATTAATTATGCCACCACCTCGCAACCTTCATCAGGATGACAATTCTTCATACCCCCCCCCCACCCACACACACACACACAACCCAACACCCCCTCCTACCATCTTGACGGCTCTACTCTGTCCCTTGCTCTGCATCTCTCTTTCTCTCCATCTCTCTCTCTCTTTATTACACTCTGCTCTCTTTCTTTCTTTACCCTTCTCTCTCTACTGTCTGTCTCTCACTATTCCTCTCACTCTTGGCTCTTTCTCCCTCTCTATTCTCTCTCTCTCTCTCTGTCTGTCTCTCTCCATCGGTGGAGCAAGTAGCGTGGCGTTGGTGTGTCTCATCTCTTCTGCACAGGAGGCAGCAGACACCTCCTCGGGTCCTTGCTCAGTGGGGTGACAGTGCCCACTAGTGGCCGCCAAGAAGCATGGGACACAGGAGGAGGAGACAAACACAGAGCCAGAGATGAGCTACAGAGAGAAGAGGAATGAAGAAGAGTGGGGCTCGCTAATGCCTCGCACACACGCCACAGACTGCTCAGCTGTAGGGGCTCTTTGTCTCGCTCTGCCCTCCCCCCATCCCCCACATGCACACACACCTCTTCCTCTCCCTCTCTCTTCTCTCTCTCTATTTTCCCTCTGTTCACATCTTCACTGTGTTTTGTTTCTCTCTTCTCATGTCCCTGTTTTGTATGTGTGTGTGTGTGTGTGTGTGTGTGTGTGTGTTTGCCGATTTTCTCCCTTCCTGCAGGCTTGTGTGTAAATACACGTTTTCAGGGGCTCTTTTGTTGCTTCTTCCCAAAGCTGGTTTAAACACCCCGAATGCACAAGCATTTTCAAAACAGACAGGGCAATCCGCTGAGACGATCAAATATAATTTGCATTTCCCGCGCTTAGCACTTGCTTACCCGGAGCTGCGCTTGTAATACTCTGCGATCGCGGTGAGCTATTTCAGAGGTGGATCTTCTGCAACGGGAGCTGATGACCTTGGAGTCTCTTGCTCTGGACATTTGCCACTGATCCATAAGCATACAGCAGAATCTCCTAATCTCCGCAAGGTGATCCTAGGCCGACTCAGTGAAGGATGATCAGACGAGTGGTTCAACCTTCTCCCTGGGTCGTGGATGTTTACTCGGTCATACCCTATTGACATGCCATCCCCCTGCCTGATGGATCATGACCTTGTTGGTCAGGGGAGTAAAGGTCTCAGGTCGCAGTGAGAAAAAACCTCCCAAGGGCCTGGATTTGTTAAGATATGAGAGATTTGAATGGCTTTTGAAATGCACTGAACTACACACACACACACACACACATACTCACACACAAAAACACACACACACACACACAGACACAAACCTCTGCATGTGTGCTGGATGATTAAGCTTTGCCCTCATTTCAGATTTTACACCTGCCTAACTACCCTCCCCTCCTCCTTTGGGTCTCCTCTTACTCACCCAGGCTTCATCCCCTGCCTCCAGTCCAACGTGTCCTCCTCTGCCTGCACGCACTAACTGGGCCAACGTCTCTCTCTCTCTCTTTCTCTCTCTCTCTCACACACACACACACACACATTCACTCACAGCTGCACGTGCTACGGCAGACACACACGTCTGGTGTTTGGGCCACAGGCACTGTTCCAGAGCTGCTTAGTGCCTATCAGGTGATGGGTCTCAGCGCTGGGTTGAGGAGTGTTAAGTAGGGGACTTTTTCTATGCTCAGCCTCCATGTTTATAAGGGAGGTGTCCTGTGTCTTTTGTGAATGAGAGGTGCGGTGATTTTAGTTTTACAAGTTTGCTTATGGGATAATAAGAAAAGAAAACAACAACTTGTATAAGGGGACAGTTAAACATGGGGGTTAAGCTTTACAATCATAAATGGTACAAACTTATCTTTTGCATTTCTTTCACAAATGATTTTGTTTATTTGTGTAACATTTTGTGATGTGTGAGGGTGCCAGACTAGTGGGCATGACAACTGGCCTTGCGTCTCAGTGTGAATGAAATGTATTCACCCATCTGACCCCAAGTTGTGTTTGTTTTCCTCATTCTCAGACCTCTCTGGGATAAATCCTCAGCACATCAGCAGGAAAATGTCATAAATATGGTAATTTGTGTTTTGGTCGGAACATGATGACCATGTAGTACCACAGTGCTGTCTTGCTTTCAATGGCTGTTTTGCCCCATGTGTTATTGTGACTGGGGTTATCTTTTCTTCCGGGCACCAGTTGGCACAAGAATATTGGCATTATTTATAGTCGGTGGTGTACGTTGGTGTCAGTGTCCATCCTCAAAGTCATCACAAAGCATTTCCTTTGTCGGTCCAGCTTAAAAAAGGTGAAACAGACCAGCATTTTTTTCATCTTTTCTTTTTTGGGTGGGAGGAAACCCATCACCATAATTTATGCCCACCATAAAAGCAACATAAAGCCTCCAAGGTGAGGCAAGGGCACTCTCTCTGCCAGACAACCAGCCCGACTTCACGAGAGCCAACCCCACACCTCCCACCAACCCCTTTCTCCAAAATATCCCTGTGGTGCACCTTTGTCATTCCACCTATCACGCCACCTTAACTCCTGGGGTAACAATGGTTCGGTGGGGAAGGGTCATCCATGCCTTGTCTTGTTGCACCGATTAGTTTTGCGATGGCATAGAGGGGGTTGCACAAGAAAAGAAGAAGAAGAGAAGTCCTGCTCTCCATATTTTTCCCAGGGCAGTACTGCTGCAGGGAAGTGCCTCCTCCTGATGGTGATGTATTGCATGTCACTGGCAATGCTTTCCCGGAATACTAATGGAATCCAGCTAGGAGAAATTTTGTGACAATAAACATCCACTGATGTATTTTTTTTTCTTCTACGTCTTCTTTTTAGGCAGGAAAGAAAGAAAGCCTTTAATGCTTGATGACTGAATGCGTGACTTCATCTTTGTGGTTGTAGGTGACGACGTGTGTGGTTGGAGGAGGTGGGGGTGGCAGGGTAGGTTGAGCTATGTGGACAGAGGTGAGGGGAAGTGGAGGTTGGAGGGGAAGTAGGGGGCTGGGGAGGGCTAAGGGACAGACACATATCTTCAACTCTATTTACAGTGGGCCCAGCTGGCTGTGGTTACCCCAAGGTCTCTGGAGGATTGGTAGTGATATGGGATCCTGAACTTACACCGACCTCACTGACCACCTTGGAATTGCATCCCTGAGCAAAAAAATAAATAAAGAATAGAAAAAAAAAAACTAAAAGATACTCTGAGAAGGAAAAGAGTAAAAGAAAAGGAAAGAATAGGAAAAACGAGATGAGAGTTGAAAAATAAGAGGAGGAGAAGAGAGAAGAGAGGGAGAAAAGTCAAAGTCAAAGTCAAAGTCAAAGTCAGCTTTATTGTCAATTTCTTCACATGTTCCAGACATACAAAGAGATCGAAATTACGTTTCTCACTATCCCACGGTGAAGACAAGACATATTTTACCAATTTAGGGTCCACAGACAAACATAACATTCAAGTAAAACAAAAAGTAAGTAAATAAGCAAATAAGAGGGCACATATAATAATGAAAAAATAAGAGCAGCAAAATGTGGTTGAAATTGTGCATAGACAGTCAATAAAAATACTAGTGCAAATTCAGGCCAATAAAAGGCTTGGGTAGTTCTGTTTGACCTAAGTAAGAAGAAAGTGGCATAGTGGTGCAAGTTATGTAAGAGCAGCAGAAGTGTTGTGTTTCAGGACAACAACACCAGTTGTAAAGTGTACAAGTGTGCAAGTGTGCAAGTGGAGTAGTGCAGGCGGCCATTTTTGGGTCCAATGTCCAGGATGTTATGTAGCTGAGGGTGGAGGGGGGAGAGGAGGGAGAGAGTTCAGCATCCTTACAGCTTGGTGTATGAAGCTGTTGGTGAGTCTGGTAGTGGGAGCCGCAGGCTTCTGTACCTCTTCCCAGAGGGCAGTAGATCAAACAGATTGTGAGCGGGGTGACTTGCATCACTCACAACCTTGTGGCCTTGGCGGGTGAGGTGGGTGGTGTAAATGTCCTTCAGGGAGGGGAGTGAAGCACCAATGATCCTTCCAGCTGTGTTCACTATGCGCTGCAGGGCTTTCCTGTTGTATTCAGTACAGCTTCGCCCCCACACAGCTGATACAGCTGGAGAGGATGCTCTCAATGGTGCCTCGGTAGAATGTGGTCATGATGGCTGGTGGAGCACTTGCTGCGCCTGAGGGAGGAAGTACAGGCGGAGCTGAGCTCTTCGCCAGTGATGCAGTGTTGGTGGTCCAGAGAGGTCTTCACTGATGTGCACCCCCAGGAATTTGGTGCTGCTCGCTCTCTCCACCACAGCACCGTCGATGGTCAGTGGCAGGTGTTGGGTGTGACCTCTCCGAAGTCAACAACAATCTCTTTGGTCTTGCTGACGCTCAGCAGGAGGTTGTTGTCCCTGCACCACGTGGTCAGATGGTCGACCTCCAACCTGTATTGAGTCTCGTCGCCCTTGGTGATGAGACCCACCAGAGTTGTGTCGTCAGCAAATTTCACTATGTGATTGTTGCTGTAGATTGCAGTGCAGTCAAGCGTCAGCAGGGTGAAGAGAGCCCGGACTGAGCACGCAGCCTTGGGGCCCCCTGTGCTCAGTGTGATGCTGCTTGAGGTATTGTTGCCAACACGTACTACTTGGGGCCTCTGACAGAGGAAGTCCAGTAGCCAGTTGCAGAGGTAGGTACTGAGTCCCAGTTTGTCAAGTTTGCAGATGAGTTGTTGTGGTATTATGGTGTTGAATGCAGAACTGAAGTCTATAAACAGCAATCTCACATATGAGTCTCTCTTTTTCCAGGTGGGTGAGGGCTGGGTGGAGGGCAGAGCAGATTGCATCCTCTGTAGACCGCTTGCCTGGTATGCAAACTGGAAGGGGTCCAGGGTGGAGGGGAGAATGGCTTTGATATGTGACATGACAAGCCGCTCAAAGCACTTCATGATGATGGGTGTCAGTGCCACAGGGCGGTAGTCATTGAAGCAGGATGGAGCAGTTTTCTTCGCACAGGTATGATGGTGGCAGCTTTGAAACATGATGGGACGATGGCTTGCTTCAGGGAAGTGTTAAAGATGTCTGTGAAGACATCCTTAAGCTCCCTGCACAGTCCTTCAGCGCACGACCTGGGATGTTGTCTGGACCTGTTGCCTTTACGGGTGCTGATGGCAGCAAGTGTCTTCTTCACGCTGTCGGGCAGAGAGGCACAGGGGCTTCCATGTAGAGGGGGGATGGGTCTCTGTGGGGGGTGGTGCTGTTTTGTGCTTCAAAAGCGAGCAAAGAAGCGGGTTCAGGTTGTTGAGCAGAGGGATGTTGCTCTCACAGCTCTGTGCTGGGCTTGTAGTCCCGTGAGGGGCCTGAATGCCCTGCCATAGGCTTTGTGCGTTCCTGCTGTCTTTGAAGTGGGTGGTTATCTTGTGAGTGTATTCCTTTTTGCTTCCTTGATGCCAACGGGACAGGTTGGCTCTCGCTGTTTTCATGCCAGCTTCATCCCCAGCTCTGTAGGTTTTGTCTCTGGCCCTCAGCAGCCTGAGGGACATCCCCTGTCAGCCATAAAGCCTATTAGCCCGAAAGTGATGATGTGTTTTGTGTGGGTCACATCATCGATGCACTTGGTGTAAGAGGTTACAGTGTCTGTATACTCCTCTATGTCTGTCCGGTTGTTGTAGTGGCTGCCTGCTTAAACATTTCCCAGTCTGTTGTGTCAAAGCAGTCTTGAAGAGCATCGGAGGCTCCCTCAGGGCCACACTTTTACCTGCTTACAAACCGGGTTTGTTCGCTTTACCCTTTGTCTGTATGCGGGCATTAGCATAACAGTGATATGGTCTGAAAGTCCAATGTGGGGGAGGGGGGTGGCTTTGTATGCTCCTTTGTGGTGACAGGAAGGTGACAGGAAGGTGTGATGCGCACTTGAGGAGAGGGCGTGACTCACTTTGCATGAGTTGACATTATACTGATTTGCACTCCGTGTTGCCTTGCGTGTCTGTGGGGCCGAAGGATTTATGGCCGTCCTAAGTGTGTGCATGTCTGATTGTCTGGAGGCAGTGTAACCTCTACCGCTGGTGCGAGGACAGCACCAAGCCCAATACTTCACCTACTGCGGTGCCACTGAATGGGAGAGAAAAAAATGCATCTCTGATGTTTTTGACCCTGCAGTATGTCAGTGAGATATTCAAGGATAAAGTCAACTCACCTTGCGTTCTGACCTCTTAGCTCATTGATTTATGGCATGCATGTATGCGTGTGTGTGTGAGTACGTGTGCTCATGTAAGTGTGCACAGTTCTGTATACGCGTGCATCCTCTCACATATGTTATGTTGCACAGCCATCTCTGTAACTATCCGCATATTTTCATTTGCCTGCCTGCCTCAGTTGAATTTATACTTGCCCTTCCTGCCGCTCAGACCAAGTGGACCTCGACTAATATCCTTGAAGGAGCAGATAATCTTTCGATGAATAATTCCTTTGTGCAGTGTCACTGCCTCTGAGCACAGGAGGCCATCAGCGAGAGTGCGTCGGTTACCTTCAGACCTGAAAATTAAAAAAGTGAATCTACATCTTTACAATATCTGGCCACTGGGCACCCGCAAATGGCAATGGGAAATTACCACTGAAAAAAAAGTCAAATAGGCCAGGCTGGCTGCCTAATCCTCTGTAGCATTGCGTTCACGTGTCATCTGCAGTGCTCCTCTCGAAAGTGAGAGAAAGAGAGAGGAAGAGACTCTGCTTATTATAATTGCCCAGATTCACCAGAGGCTTTGCCTTTATTTCCAGGCGAAAACAAGCTTGCAGATTGAATCAAAGTGATAATGAGGATAATTGCTCGGCATATTAACTCTGGTTAGTTGCATTGCTCCAGGTAAGACCTAAATTAAAGAGTGATATTCTAAGCGTGCACTTTAAGGAAGATGAGGAGGGGAAAAACACACGCACTTGACCTCGTTCCACCTTGTGCTCTCTGCCAGCTGCACCTCCTTCTCCCTTCAATCGCTGTGGCGTTCATGCATGTATCACTGTCACATTCAAACTTAAAACACATGTGTGTGCATTCAGAATCTCAGTCATGTGGAAGTGACCATGCAAGGCCATGTGTTTGTTTCTGACCATCTACTGCTCATCTCCACGGCTGTCTCAGCACAGCAAAGGATGGGTCAGGGAGTGTGGAGCAGTGGTGTGTGTGTGTGTGTGGGGGTCATGACATAAACCTCCTGTGTCTGTGCCACAGGCACCTTACTAGGCCTTATGTCACTCAAAAACACATTTAACACCCAGGTCTGTTCACACACACACACACACACATACTGTATACACACCACACTGAAGGAGTGTAACTACCTGGGCTCCTTAATCAGCACAACAAAAGGGGGTTCCTGTGGAAAGCCATCAAACTCACAGGTGTGAGTAACGGGAAACCTTGTGTGTTTGTCCCATTGGAAGATTATGGCAGGCCATTCACCATAGAGCTCTTATCAATCAACAGCAAAGAAACATCATTAGATTATATTTTTTTCTGTCATCAGCACAACTACGTTTCCTTGAAACCTCTGTTTTAAGACCATGTTATGAACCAAAGTAACATAAAGAGGGAAGGCGCACACGAATTGCCTCGCAGGGTACAAAAATATATTTCTTACAGGATTCAGCATCATCGCCCTCCACCAGAGAGGACAGAAGAACAGCGGACTCGGCTGGAGAGCCGCCTTGACACTGTGGTTCACGAGTATGATACGGTTTCAGCATGTTTATATGGCAAACGCGAGAGCTGAAACGGTTATTGGGAGTGGATATCAAATAATCAACGTCAGACAATTTCTTCTCAATGCTGTAGGGGCCGCGGTACTTGGCTTGGAAAACTGCTTCTGGAATCGGCATTAATACGAGGACTTTATCTCCAGGGCAGAAACTATGATTCCTCGCTGTGCGTTCGTATCACGTTTTCATCTTAAATTGGGCACCCTCTAGATTTTCCCTTGCCATAGCAAGGGCTCTATACAAACGAGTGCGGAAATCACTCACAAACTGCAAAAGGTTTTGGGGTTGGGCAACACCAACCCATCGCTCACTCAGCACAGTTAATGGCATGTGTAACCGGTGCGCAAACACCAACTCTGCCGGACTGAAACCGGTTGATTCCTGGTCTACTTCACGAGAAGCAAACAGCAACCACTGCACCGGCCCCTCCCCATCAGTCTCCAAGCAATAATATGACAAAGCATCCGTTTAAACGACTGGTGGTATCTCTCCAAAGCGCCTTGGCTAGCTGGATGGAAAGTGAGGATACACGGTGGCTAACCTGGAGCGACTTGAGGACTCTGGAAAACACTTTGGAAGTGAAGTTAGTGCCTTGGTCACTTTGAATTTCTCTGGGTAGACCCACAAAGGAAAAAAACTTAAGCAGCGCTTTAACAATTGATCTTGTAGTTGTAAGGAGTCCTCCTTACATAGTGATTTTCCGTAAGGGAATGGCCTCAGGGTGACGAGTGGAGGTGTCACATTATTGTTAATAGATACTGGTAGCCACTCTTCGATCTAGGGAGCGGACCAACGCAATGATAATGCACTCGAATGGCTGGCCTATAGCTGGCACGGGGTGCAGCGGCGCTGGTGGAATAATTTGGTTAGTTTTATCGCACACTTGGCAAACATGGCATGATTGACAAAACTTAGCCACATCGCGCTTAACGCCAGGCCAGAAAAAATGTCGGGTTATCCGACTTAGGGTTTTAGCTACACACAATGCCCGGCAAGACCATCATGAGCCAGGCTCATTATTTGGAAGGGACTACAATTTGGTGCACACAATCTCACTCATCGGATTGGCCATGGGGCTTCCATTTCCGCATAAGCACTTCATTGTTTAAGAAGTAACCCTGAGAGGTTGCATTTATTTCCTCGTTGAAGCACAAAGATTTAAAACAAGGCGATAAACTTGGGTCGGATTTTTGCATGCTTATTAACTCTGACTGAGACAATGCAAAATCAGGACGATCAGGCAATATTTGTGGCAACATAGAATCGAATGCAGTTTTGTGTCATTGTGCCTCGACTTCAAAAAGCCTATCACACACTTCAGGCTTAGCGATGAACGTGTCATTTAAACTCACGTCCGGCATGACCTCCAACTGTGCTACTCGCTTGTGCACGAGTAACTACATGGAAACGCACGCTCACATTCATCCGGCTCTGACACCAGAGGCTCTGCCACAATCTCTAATGGCGGATCGCCGCGGAACACTTTCCCACGACCGACATCATTTCCCAGCAAGTGTTACGTTTGGGACAGGCAGAGACGTACGGCTACAACCACTTCCCCACTGGCAAGATCGGACTGCAGAGAAATGCGGTGAAGAGGCATCTCAGATATACCCTCTCCAATGCCACGAACAAGAACGCTGCTGCCTGTGGCAGTGTTCGACGACAAGGGCAGGATCCCCTGGAGGAGAATGGACTGATTTGCACCGGTGTCATGCAAAATGTGCACTGGCACAGGTTGCGCGCCAGGCACAGAAACGGTCCCATTCAACAGAAACGGGTCATAAAGAGACATGTCGCTCTTTTTTTCAGCGTGTGCATAACGATGTTGCAGAGATGACACTGGTTTTATTAAAGCGACATCTTTGGCGGTATCCTGCTTAGTCTGTTTTCTTTTCAACTTAAAACATTCGGAAATTACATGTCCAGGTTTATTGCAGTAAAAACAACCTCGCTCTTCCTTTTAAGCTGATGACTGTTTAGTGCCATTTCGCTTTTGGTCAAAGTTAGGCGCTACAGGGCGAGGCCTAACACGAGAAGTGTCCTTAGTAACATGATGAATTATCGCATACTCGTCAGCTATAACACCAGCGGCGGATATAGTCTCGGGTTTATGCTCGTTGATGTACGTCGCAATAGAAGATGGCAGACAATTAACAAATTCCTCCAAAAGGATTAAATTGCGCATTTTTGCCATGCTGTTCACCTGCAGCGCAGCACACCAGCGATCGAACAGAGACTCCTTCACCCTGCAGAACTCGACGAAAGTTTGACCGTCCAGCTTCTTGAGGTTGCGAAATCTTTGCCTATAGGCTTCTGGAATCAACTGATAGTCTCGCAGAATTGCAGACTTAACAAAATCATAATCAGCACTTCGGTCAATTGGAAGAGAAGAGTAAATTTCCTGTGATTTCCCACAGAGAACGCACTGCAACAGAAATGCCCACTTACTCTTAGGCCCAGGGCGTGCCCTAAGCACAAATGCTTGGTGGTGCCCCCTCCCCCCATCCATTCCAACCATCCATTCCAACCATTCAGAATTTCTTAGTTAGTTTTTTTTTCTAATTGCAGTTTCACCAACAGATTTTGCCCTTGGCCTAGTATGAACCTCTTGGAAATGACCGCATAGAACAACAACTAAGTAAATTTATCTAAAGCTGTCTAATTTGGCAAAATCATATCATGTTCAGTTGCAGGGTTTTTCCAAAGTTCACCTTACCAAGAGTTGTTCCCAATCATCATTTCATTACGTTGTGGAAGTGTCACTTGTAGCGTTACTTTTTCACTACACAATTAGATCGTTTGATCATAATTGATAACAAACGCCAAAAAAGCGTCCTGAAATGCAAAACAAACTAGGCTAATAGGCTAACGTTACCTGACTATATCTCTGATGGCTCAAAGAAATAGCAAACCCAGATTAAGCATAATCAGAAATAGCATTGCTAGCTAGCAACCTGAGGAAGGACTGCTAGTCTTATGCACCGATTGCTAACGTTAAAGGAAAGTGTTGAATTGCATTCAATAACACATAATCCATATCCATATCCACAACGTAAAATAACTAGCTAGCCAGCATCAAATCATTTGCAATGTAGGCCTAACACTTGAACATGAACATGGCTAGTAGGAGCTTACGTTACAAAGTGTATTGACGGTAGTAGTATTACCTGGCATAAGCATAGACATGCATACACGCAAGGGCTACAAACCTTTTTTTATTTATTTATTTAAAACATTGTCTTAACGGCAAGTGAAGCGCGAGCATCATCCCGCTGTCTCTTCTTTTTCCTTTTTTCCGCCCGACTCTTAGTGCCTTTTCAAGGCCATGTCTACTGTCTGCCAAATTTGGGATTGAGGAATAATCGAACAGACCACTGGGAGGTGGGGGAGGGGGGCACCAGAGGGAGACTGGAGAGAGGGCTGCACAGGAGATTCACCTTTTCTCGACTAATTTGGTCTAGGCCTATATTACTTTTGTATTGCTTTTGCATATTAACATGCTTTAGACATATTTTATTTGTTGTTAATACTAGTAGCCTATTGTGGTGATTTTTCACAACCCAGATTTTTTGGTGCCCCCATGCACTTGGTGCCCTACGCGCAGTGCGTGATGTGCGTGTGCGGAGCACCAGCACTGCTTAGGCCAATTCAAATCAGTGGCTACTCGCTCAAAATGTGGAAAGTAAAGCTCCACATCATCCTCCGAAAACGGTGGAACAAGCCTAATATGTCGCGCTATGTCAAATGAGTTAATGGAGCGATCGGGTCCTTGCTCTAACTCGAGTTTACGCAAATCCAGTTGCGCCTGGAGTTCTCTGTCGCGAGCTTCATTTCTCAGACGTTCTCGCTCAAGGTCCAATTTCTTTTCCTCTAACTCCAACTGTTTTAAACGAAACTGTGCATCAGTAGGCTTAAGAGTAGGCGACAAAGGCGATTTCGGAGGCAGAACTCCCGTCTCTGAGAGCACGGTGTTTAACTTTAACTTAATAGAATCTTTAGTGCCCAATTCAGCGGCGGACAATTCAATATATGACTTGGCCACATTTAACAATTGCGCTTTGTTAAGTTTATGAAAGATTCGAAAAGACGGTGATCTAACGAAATCCTCGTCGGTAGCCATCTAGAGTAAACAATTAAACTTAGTTATTCCAAACAATTGAGAGGCAGAAAAACCACAATCCCTTACACACAGGTAATACTGTAGAACAACAAAGTAGCAAGTTTAGAAACAATTGAAGCTACGCGAAAAACCAAGCTACAAAGTAGCGGAACGAAGTGGTCACACAAAGAGCACGGAAAGCACGCCCGACAACCAAGACCACAAACAAAGACCGTCTCCCCCACGGAGAAAGGTCACTGGATTACTGCTACGAACAGCGAGCATACAAAAAGATCCAGGGCACAACAGACAAATCGGCCACACACGAATCGATGAGTACCAAGGGCGAGAATAGTGGACCTACACTGTCTAATCTCAAACCCCCAAAACAAAAACTGATTACATGCGGGGCTTCAGTGGCCTACTCAGCTCGAGGCTACGATGTGAGGACAGCAGCAAAGCAAAGCTGACCACTCTCACACACAAAGAGCCCCATACAGAGTTATCCAATTCGAAAGGAAGAAACAGCGACCACAAAAAAAAAAACACACAATCAAGCCCAGGGCACTCACCAAAAAGCAGCCAATGACCCTGAAAGTCAAATGACGTAACGAAAGGCAATGTCTAACGAGGGAGCTACAAAAATCCCGGACTAAGAGCGCCTAATTATGTTACGAACCAAAGTAACATAAAGAGGGAAGGCGCACACGAATTGCCTTGCAGGGTACAAAAATATATTTATTACCAAAAATTAGAGATTACAGTAACGACAAACAAGTCTAGGATATTCAAACGAAAATCAAAAAGCAAGCGGGTTCACAGGACAGGCAGCCAGACAGCAGCGATATGGCAAAGGCCTCTAAAAACGGGACGGACGGAAGTGATGGGGACGACTCGAAGGATCCTAAAGCCTCTGTCGGAAGCAGGGTTAGGTTGGCGTTAAATAGCATTGCACCCCTGGGTGCAGGTGTAGCCAATTGCACTTGGGCGCGAGCTTGGAGGCCTGAAAAACAAGGAGAGCTAACAAGGGGGTGCCAAAACGCACATCAAACGGAGTGACCATAAACATCCCAACAATAACCTGCTGTAACAGACCAATATAACATATATGTATCGTAAACCTGCTAATTACCAACCATTTCGTTTGAAAATTCTAAAACAACAATGTTTTTTAATACTTCAAAGTAACATTTGCTAAATTAACCTTACATCGTCAGCAATTCAAAATTCCACAGGAGCTCCAAGCGGATTTGTACACGTAGCCTTACAACACTGTTTACAGCTCTTCGAGTCACGATAAAATGTCATTTTTGGTACATAGCTAATTTAGATAAACGTTTTGTGTGGGTGCTTGCGTTTCTTTAGGAATCCGCCGTCTTGGTTTGTATAGAAATGAATATTAAGTGACACATACACGTAAGAGCTGGGACATACGTGACGGTTAGTAATGTCACATTTCTATATATGTCATTTATGTCATAAACATCTTACAGCACATGCATTGTGCCTAGAGCCATGTCACCATTGAAAGCTCTCACAATTTTAACTGTCACACATGCTTGATGCTGTGTGAATATGCAACTTAGAAACCTGTTCATAATTTCATGATGGATACTGATTATAGGGACCTGACACTGACTGATAAGTGCTTATGACAGGATAGGAGCACTATGTAGGAATTTTGCACTATGTCCATGCTACATTGGCATAGTGTTGTGGTAGTTGTATACCATTGATGCATCACAGACACAGCTCAAGGTTGTAATAGACAGGAGATCCTGCCGTGCAAACACCAATGTCCTGCGGTCAGCCCAGGGGCTGTGGATTAAAAGCAATTTCTGTAATAAAGATAATTGTTTACTAAATAAGCTGCAGGCATTGATCCAGGTGTTAGAGCTCTATACAGTCTCATTTAGACCAACATGCCACCTGCCACTCGGCCCTTGCTTAGGAGCTACCTCATGATCGATGCTTCCTTGAGAAACCATACCTCTCTTCTCTGCCTTTAGCAAAAACCAAATTGCAACTTTTCCAATATATTTGCATGCCACTCATGTCAAGGGGGATGGGGGTGCATACATATTACATAGGTAAGTAACCACTAATGGAGTTTATAAACGGAAGTTCGGGAGGAGCATGACAGAGTTTGCCACGCCTCCTTCAATCAGACAGGTTATTTATTCGCCTCCTTCAATCACACAGGTTATTTATTCGCAGTCGGCCTCTATCTGCCAAAGTTGCAGCATCGGCGTCACTCCGCTTGCAACCCACCACCTCCCCTTACGCCTTCCGTCTTCCATAGTTCAAGAATAAGGGGGTGTATTGCGGAATCCTGCACGACTCCTGCGCAGTTGACTCCTGCACGATCCCGCAAATCACTTCAGGACCCTGGCCAGAGACTTCGCCAAACATGCTTTTCTATTATGCTATTATATCTGTTTGCAAATTACGGAATGTGAACTAGTTAACTGTCATTTCTACCTTCCCCTGCTCCAGCTCAGTCATGGTGGCAATGGTGCTACGATTAGCATGCTACCTAATAGGATGCAACATTTGGGGAAATATCATGATTTATGGCTTCCATGGATATCACTCTCACTCTTTTTTCTCGCTCAGACTTTTTTTTTTAACATTTCCTGTCACTTCCCTCTGTCCTGTCCTGTCTTCCTTTCTCCTCTGTGTTTTTCTTGCTTCTACATCTGTCAGTGTTCTCTCTCTCTATCCCTTGTGCCTTTCTTTCCCAATCTCTCTTAATCACTTCATCCTCTTCTCATTACTACCCTTCCTATCTATCTCCTTCTCTTATCTCCTTTTATTTTCCCTTACTCCTCTCTTCATCTCTCTCTCTCTCTGTGTGTGTCTCTCTCTTTTCTCTCTCACTCTACTGGTAGCTGTGAATGAAGTTCTGCTTATTTCCCTGAGTCCCTCTGTGATTTGTCAGCTCCTCACCCAAGGGGAGCTTACACATCTCTAGCTGACAGTCACACATGTACGCATATCAGTGGGCAGATCCTGAGGGTCTTAAGATGTCTACGAGACGACTGCCGCACTTGCCTACTCGCTCTCGAGCGATGCACTTACTCACTTACGAATTAACCTTTTGGACCGGACCCCCCCCCCCCCCCCCCCCCCCCACACACACACACACACACTGCAAACCCTCCCACCCACCACAGCCACTCTCAGTGTGTCTCTCCTCCTAAGAGCTTTCTTAGGTAATTTATTCACGATTCCCACTGGGCTTTTCGCTGAGGCGACATTTAAAGGAGTAATTGACCTGGATTTGGTTTTCAGGACACTTGGGGTCTTCCTCCTCTCTCTTCTCTCCCCCCGACCCTCGCTGAGTTGACAGAGATGACATCAGGGCATCAGGGTCCGTGAGCGCACTACCGATAGCTCTCCATCAGCACCCCATCACTTCTCATTAGCGTTAACGCCTGGCACCATTCCTTGTGAAACTGCTGAGATGGTCTTTGCCAATGGGGCATACTTCCAGTGTACCAATTGCAGATATTTCATTTTCACTGACATATCAAAGAGGGGTGTTCTTGTCATCCTGATTTATTGCATTTAAAAAAAATGTTTCCAAACTTTAATCTGGATCTGCTCCTTTCAAAGCAGAGGGAGATTTCTAATTTGTTGTTTTATTTTTTTATACATATTATTTTGTATATAACGGCATGCCAGTGATGACTGATTCTTTGATTTAAAGGGGCGGCAGCGCTCTGTCATATGATAAGAGCTTTAGGCTTTGCTTACTTAGAGACAAGTATGCATGTAAATCTGTCACATCAGTGCTTCCATGTGAAGCATTTGCATTCATCCAAGCCAGTGTTTGTGCTCTATGTGTTTCTGTGGCATTATATCTTTCAATGTCTAATTCCTTGAATTGCACTTCAATGCAAGCAATAAGGCAACGTGCATTTATTTAAAACAGCACAGAGAAAAAATGATGGCTTTCTGTTATGCTGTTGTTTGTCTCTATATATATGCATTGCCATAAAAGACAACAACTCTCACCTAATTTGTATGTGATTTGTCACAAATGCGACCTCATTGCAGTTTCAAAACAATCTAAATATCTTGCGCCAGTGGTTGTACTAGCTCTCATTTTTGAGAGAGCCATGGGGTGCATGCACCCTCACTGCTGAATGCACCTTTAAATGCAGATTTGCTGGCTGCTTTCTGAAAACAATAAAATATTATTTCAGCATCCATATTTCAGAGACACCATTAATAAAACATCAGTCTCAGCATTTGAGTGATTTATTTTTTCTTCTCCCTTTTGCCTATCATTTGGAGATACACAGAGTTTCCATAAATCTAATGTTATCATTTGAAATTCATGGGTGTGGAATATGGCAAGTGAAAATTTAAATGTGAAACATGCTTGGCTTTGGGATAGATGGGGAGTCATCAACATGCAAATGGAGGGGGGAGTAAATGCAGAGTGTATAGTTTTGTGATTTTTGCCATTGCTCTCTTTCTTTCTCTCTCTCCTTTCTCTCTCTCTCTTACTCCCTTTCCACTTTAAGCCAAAAGGAACTGACATAGGGGCGATAATTTCCCTTCAGTAAAGAACATGTGTGAATTGCATTATGGGAGAGACTGTAAAGAGGAATGGGAGAGAGAGAGAGAGAGAATGTATCAGACAATGAATCTGGGAACAACTGGGTCTCATTTAAGAACATACAAGTCACATACATGAAAATGCAAACGATAGGGTACTGAGAATGTAGTTGGACAAGGGAGCTTTTGTGTAAGGGCATAATTTGCCTCTTATATGTGAATGGTGAGAAAGCTAATGTCGGTTATTACCAATGTGAATGACATTAGTCAACCATCTCCAGTAGCCCATTGATCTGCTTATGTGGTCGCAGAGTTACTGAGGACCATTTGGCCATTTTTTTGGGCACTGAGGACATCTATAGGCATTTTGTTGTAGAAATGCCATCCTTTTTGATGTTGTTATGGCAGAAACAGGCTAACTCCATAGACTTTATACAATGAATGGTTTCACCTCATTAGAATTACATGTGATTGCTTTTCCATAGGGTAGAAATGTATGTTTTGATTTAGCTAATTGTTTCATGAATAATTGTTCAAGTTCAGTGTCTAGTTGAAATTAATATTTTGTGGTTGCTTATATGCAATAATGTTAAATTAATTGACTAGTATACCTGTCTAAGACTGTCAGTTTGAGTTTGCATCAGCATATACTGTAGATCATATTGTGTCCGCTGTACTATGGGATGGCCTCTCTGTCTGTAATCTTTCTTAATTTTCTTAAGTTTCTTAATCAGATGTGCACAAAAACACATCACGTAAATTCATATTTTATAAACCTTCTACATACTGTCAGGACATGTGTGTTCATTGTTTGTTTATAGCTCACTGTACAGATTCTTTATCCCTCCTGTGTTTAGTTCAGTCAGTTACTTAATTTGTTTATTTTATTCACACACAACCATTAGGAAGGGTTTGAATTGCATTTGCATTCTACTGCTCTATGACAATTGACTTCACACAATGCACAGCGTGCTAAATGAAAAGCTAATGATATGTGCTGTATGCAGAAGTGCTGTATGCAAGTTTAATTGGATCCAGCATCTGTGTTTCAAGAATATTTCTTTCATTAATGTGAGTGAAAACTCAAAGTAAATAGAAATGCTATAGATGCTATGCTTTTTCGTTTGTTTTGTCATATCTCATAGTATTTTGGCTCAAATACTTTTCCAACTAGATCCTTTATTGACTGCTTTCTAAGTAGCCCTAGGTATACTGAGTTGATTTATATGATTGTATATGATTGTTAGCACACAACACAGTTTGTGTTAGCTGTTTTTGCCTGGGTCACAAGTGCAGTAGCTTCTACAAAGAAAAATACATTTCCATGTATTTTATTTATTTATTTGTAAATTTGTTTATTTATTTTCTTCCTTTTTTTCTCTGCCCCATTTTACCTTAAAGAATTTCTTGGAACCATTAATCCATCTTCAGGCTCTGAAAGGGCCATTTTTGTCAGTCTGTTAATGCATCCACAACCTCTCTAGCTGACATGTAGTGAAAGGGATGTGAAAAGGTACTCTAATGGGTCATAGTCACACTGACTATTGCTGGAGAGACATTTCGCGTGCAGTCCTGCTCACTCTCATGACCGTCATGGCAACCGAGGAACAGGAATCTAGCATTAGTATGTCTTGTCTAAATGTTTTGCGAGACAAAACAGAGCTATGGGCAGAAACGTAGATATCTTGCCCACCCTCCCTCCACCTCCCACCATTAGGCACTAGGGAACATGAAACCCTGACAGAGTGCATGACATCGACTTTATACGATTGCTCACTGTATTGGATGTAAATGCCAGCCATTATGCCTGTCACTTGAGCATTCCATTGCAAAGAGAGAAAGTTGTCATTAAACTTTCAGTCACTGAACACTAGAGAGTTGGCTGTTTTACATTAAACTGTGGTAATGGAGACCACAATTATAAAAGGACTTGGCGGCCAAAAAATACACCTCATATATATTTTGTTTTCTCCCATGAAAGCTTTAGTCTGGCATTCAAGAGAGCTGCTACTTGCCAGCATCAACACTGGTAAACTGATAATGAGCATTCCTGTACTATCTGTGGTAATGAAGAGCTTGCCAGGAACTGCCTAATATTCACCCGTGGGTCACAGGGGTCTTGTTTTTGTTCATGCTAGCCCTGCCAAAAATGATGGGTGTTCAGAAAAGCTTGCCTTGGACCCTACTTAGAGATAATTCTCCCAGACTAGTTATGTTTAGGAAGAAAATGTCAGGTGCTGTTAGATACACAAAATTCCCTTTATCAGGCATTGGCTGGTCTTGAACACAGCGTCAAGGAGATTAGGATGATTTACACCATGTCTAAATATTGTACCACATATGGCATGACATTGAAAAGTTTTAACTGGCTGAAAGTTGTAATTCAATAAGAGATATAATAAGTACAGCCTATGCTTTAACTTTTAAACATAATTATTCACACTACTTGGACATAAGAAAGACATTGTTTAATGCTTTAAAGACCCTTACTACATTCTTTATTACAAATGTCTCTTATTAGTGTCGATTACACACTGTAGACAGGGCACCTCCAAAAAACATTTGTAAAATAGATTGCCCAGGGAACAAACCTAGACCCCTGCCTTCAATGACAATGTTCTCACAAATCTCTGATATGAATTGAGCTGCCTCCATCACAATGGCTGGCCACAATTGGCCTGACTTCCCCTGGAGGGCCGGGGGGCTATCAGTTCTAATTGTAGCACTAGATTATTAGATCTGCTTTTCACAAATGGACACTCGTTTGGGGGCTCAGGTTCGCGCCACAAATAAACAACTTTGAAGTTTCCTGATGGAGAAGTAGAACACTGACCCCCCTGCAGCAAGGTGAAAAAAAGAGAGCGAATATAACATCCAACCGTCCCGACCCCACCACTCCTGCTGCTTTTTAGTGTAGGAGACAAGCTGAAAGAGTGAGTGGGTGGGTGTGAGGGAGGGTGTGTGTGTGTGTGGTGTGAGGGTTGTTAGACCTTTGAGCCAGAACTAGGGTGTTTGATGTCAGGAACCAAACTTCACCTACTCTGTCTAAAGATAGAAGGCTCCTATCAATTAGCAACCAGGCTCATTCATCCCACTGCACCTTTGGGTAGATAACTTGCCCTTGTGCTGCAGATTGAATTTCCCCCTGCCTTCCTCCTTGTCCTCCTCCTAGTTCTTCTTCATCTCCTGTTGTCCTTCATGGTTCACTCTCAAACTTTCTTCTCTTTCACTTCCTCCTCCAACGTCCTTTGTTCCTCGTCCTTTGCCATGCTTTTTTATCTTCCTGTCTTTTTTTCTGTTTTCTGTTTTCTCTCTGCCTTTCTCTCTCTTCCTCTCCTCCAAAGTGTCGCTTTTGTTCTCTCAGCTTGGTAAATGAACTGGGGAGATTGAAACAGGCTATAACAATTATAAAAGTTATAGAATTCATGATGAAAAAACACAACTCTCTCTCTGGGAACAAATTTAAAAACATATTGCCTACATTCAAAATGAACAAAAAAAAGCGATACCAAAGTATGAAAAAAATCCATTGAAAGAAGGTTAAGTTGTATTGTATGGGGCTTGTGTACAAAAGTTATGTCCGTGCAATGGCCTTGTAGCCTGAATTATTATGACCGTCATATAGGTTTAGTTTTTTTTCTTTTTCGCATGGCCAAATTTCCGTCAAGGATTCCCGGGACACTGTAAGACCGGGGTACACGAAACTTGGTGGGCATGTAACCCCACATGGATAGCATGGAACCTCCTGTTTTCGTTTTGATCTGTAGCCCCCGCTGGACTGGACCCCGAAAAGGAGGGTAGGGCAGACACAGTTTTCTGTGAATATCTCGAGAACCGTAGGGTTTAGGAGGACCATTTTTTTTTGTATGTTGATCTCAAAGGGCCATGTCAACCCATTCCATAACCACTCATTTCATGTATAGCGCCACCTAGTTAAACACAAAAAAAGTAAAATGAGGTGTTGTAATCGCAGGTATCTGTGACCTAACATAGTCAAAACTTCACAAAATTGGAAGTGTAGGATCATTATGACACCCTCTGAATGCACGCCAAGTTTCGTGGAATTCCGTTCATGGGGGGCCACACAATAAATTCATTTATGTTACTATACACCAACTGGCCTGTAGGTGGCCGAAGACAGTTTTCTATGAATATCTCGAGAACCGTAGGGCCTAGGAGGTCCACCTTTTTTATGTATGTTGGTCTTAAGGGGGCATGTCAACCTATCCCATTACCATTTATTTCATGTATAGCACCACCTAGTTAAAAATTAAAAAGCAAAACATTAGGTGTTTTCATCACAATATCTCTGGCTGACATGGTCAAAACTGCACGAAATTGAAAGTGTAGGATCATTATGACACCCTCCGAATGCATGCCAAGTTTTGTGGACTTTCGTTCATGGGGGGCCTTACAATAAAATAATTTATGTGTACATTTAGTGACTGTACACCAACAAGGATTCCCGGGACACTGAAAGACCGGGGTACACAAAACTTGGTGGGCATGTAACCCCACATGGATAGCATGGAACCATCGCTTTTAGTTTTGATCTGTAGCCTCCCCGCTGGACTGGACCCCCCGAAAGGAGGGTAGGGCAGACACAGTTTTCTGTGAATATCTGGAGAACCGTAAGGCCTAGGATGACCAATTTTTTGCGTATGTTTGCCTCCAGGGGTCATGTAAACCCATTCCATATGCACACATGTGCATAAACAGATACACACGCACACACATACAGTCACAGTAATCCTACGTATGACACATACTCACACAGTAGACATATATACGCATGCATGCACATGCACACACACAGGCACATAAACAGGCAAACACACACATGCACGCACACACACCCACACACACATAAACATAAACATGTACACGCACACATGCACACAATTCAAGAATTTCTTAGAATTAAGAACAGGCAAGATGGAGGTGGGGTTGTATAAAATGTATATTACATGTGAAATCTATGAACTAATCATGTTTAGGTACTTGTTGTCTAGCAGATACCAGTGAGAATTGACTGTGCATAATGCAATTCAGTGAGACAGTTAGAATCATATATGCCTTTCAGCGTGACTTATTTTTGTGGAAAACATGTGCTGGACTGGGCGGCGGTCATATTTTGTACCGCTCTGCGGTACATCTAGTTCAATTAAGCATTGACACTGAGGCAACAGCAACTTCTCTCAGACTAAATAAGTGCTGTAGCCTTTTTTTGTAAAAGCCACCCACATTGTCCAACATTTCGGGAAGACATATGAGTCTTGTTCTCAAGGGCTGATTCCATTTGATGCAAATACAGAATCAAACTAAATATTTCAGTGAGACATTGGATAAATTCCTCCCGCAGTTTAAAAATAAATTTGCGCAGGGACTTGTGAGGCGAGATGGTGTTGGAATAACAAGGCCTCAGAGGATGGATGTTTTTGTGTTCTCACTGCCTTAATAAATGTCGGGGCCTTCGCCCCACTACGTGGCCGCCGGCTCAGCTTCGCTGCCACTGCTCATCCAGCGGTCTAGCCATTTCCACCAGAGCAAAAAAGAGCAAAAAAAAAAGAAAGAGAAAAAAACGGACTTACCGCAATGAAACATTTATGGAATCATACAAGTTTTAGCCCTCTGAGTGCACTAATGGGTTTTGGTGGTAGCCCTCCAAGGAGTCATTGTGCATGCAAAAAGGAGGAGTAAGCACTTAAGGTAGCCAGAATGTCAGGTTTTTCGTAAAAAGAAAGGGAAAAAAAGAGGTTGAGGAATGGCTTCGAAATGTTTCGAGTGGAATTACGGTCGTGATCCGTCTTGGGCCCTATGCTTGTCATGAGATAGCAGAGGGTTCATGCATTTGCGGTGGTAAAACATTGGCGGACATGTTGTAATGTTATCTTTGCATCAGTGGACGCGAGAGTCCAGTTTGGGCTAGATTGCAGGCCGACTTGAGAGCTGCAGCTGCATGGCTGCACTGCTGAGCCATACGTTCAGAAATGCACGACAACTCTTCCAGTTAGACAGCTTTGGCTAACACAACATACATAAAGAAATGCACCAGACATTTGGTTGCGAGGCTGTGCCTGGGGTAGCATGTGTAACATACCATAAGACACCGAGAGATATCACCCGCAACAAACAAATAGCAAAATGGCAAAAACACAATTTAGCTCATCTCACTATTAGTTTGCTACATTGAAGCAACCATCAACTTAAGCAGAGAAGGCAGATGCTACTGAAACTGGACCGCATATTCCTTACATCCCCTTCTGTTTCTCACGTTCCTGCTGTGCTCGCTCAGGAAACGGAGGGAAATGAAGGAGGGGAGAGGGGGAGTCTGGGTTTGTTCCTGCCTCTGAAGGTGTTAGGCGGCCTTGCTATGGGGGGATCTAACAGACCCAATAAATCACCTGGTATTCTCTGCCACACTGCCACATATCTCTACTGATTAGGAGAACAGCTCCTGCAATGGGCCAGGATGGTTGGGGTAATGTGTGTGTGTGTGTGTGTGTGTCAGAGTGAGTGTGTGTGTTTCAGGGTGAATGTGAGAGCTGTCCCATTTCCCCTGACTTCCTGTGCTCACTGTGACAAAGTAGGCATGTCATCCTGTGAGATGGCCATGGACATGAAGTTACAGTCAATTAATAATGCAACACTCTGCAATAGCAAATGTAGACGGGGCAACATAATAGGAGAAGGAGAGGGGGGAATGTATCAATCCATTCAGGTGCTCTTCCAAGCAAGAATTTCTTTCATTCATTTGATAAATGTAAAAAAAAGCGTGTTCTTTTTTCCCTGTCTTACTTGACGTAAACATTGTGTGTCTGCACGGCTCGCTGCATTACAGAAAGTGATATATTCGCGTCATTCCTCCTGAGCACTTAAAATGTCAGCCCTGCTGTAGCGGACCACCACATTTTGTCAGAGGGATTTTGTAACTTTTTTTTTTCCCTTAACCGAGGGAACAGGAAGCCACAACAGTCAATGTGGCTGACAAGTCCTAGAGGATGAAAAAGAACAGACACTTCAAATGAATGTTGGGATAGAGCAAAGACTGTAGCTTATGTGCATGTTAAAAAATGCACCAAAACTGCATTTTAAAAAGGGCTGTCTTTCATATCTATGTAGCCTATATCAGTCAAAATCAGAGGCCACAATAAAAAAATGTGTAAATCTTATGGCAAATACATTTCACTTTGCCTCTATGCCATGTGCTGTCCTAATTAATCATTCTGATTTAAGCTGCTCTTAGCCTATCTCACTGTTTAACATTTTGGTCTGGCTTATTTGTGTGGTGCAAGCTATATTGGAAATCATTGGAAAATAATTACAAAGTCTTAACTAACGTTAACTAAATAAACAATATTAAGTATGATTATTAAAACAGTATATCTGTAATCATTGGCTGAAAGATAATATCTTCACCTTGTGGCACTAGAAATTGACAATGATGATCTACACCCACATTCGAATGCAAGAAGTATCAGTAAATGGACTCTGGTGAAAGGAACAACAAAACCTGAAACTGAACACTGATAAGAAGCCTCTGTATGAAGTTCCATAACTGCAACTCTGTACAGTTCATAAAATGCAAATACCCATACATGCCTGTTCCTTACACACACACACACACACACACACACACAAAAATGAAATGGAAACACAGGGGACGATTCATCTTGAGCTGTCTGAAGGGACAGTCACCTCTCAAATAGTGTAGAAAAAGGAGATAATTAAAATATACACTTGATATGTTTGCCCTCCCTTGACACCGAATCCCTGTCTCTCAATCTCACTCCACTCATTCTTTTTCTCTCTCTCTCTCTCTTGCCTTCTCCCCACTCATGAGAGTCATTGTTTGCCCAACTGGAATAAAGTAACTAAGCAACAAGCTCACATGCCATCCATGAAGGCTGCGGAACATTTGCTTTAATTGATTCTACTCTGAGAGTTCCTCCTCCGCGGCGCAATCTCAAGAGGAAGGTCCAAGTTAAAAGCAATTGGAAAAACCAACCAAGAGACTGAGTTGGCCCCCTGCTCTCTCTCTCTCACACACACCACATAAATGTTTCTGAGGCCTGATCCACGCAATTCTCAATCATCCTGTAAAATGTCTACGAGTTTGAGCCCGGGCCAACTCCCTTGAGATGAGATTATGTGGTTTGCTCTGCTTTTTTCGTTCAAATATGTAGCTGTATCTCCTCAGGAGGTTCACTGCTGGTCCATGGCAGTGGGATGGAGGCTTCTGAACCACCGGACGAACCACACAGGAGGTAGGCCCCTCCCCTGGTGATGCAGCTTTTAGCCGCTGGTCTCCAAATCTTCTGAGAGCAAACAAAGAGAGAATTTAGAAAGAAAAAAAAAAAAACTTCACACCAAGAAGCTTCAAATATTATTTTTCCACATGCAATTTCTCATTTGTCAAAAAGCCTACCCACCTTGAAGCATCATACTGTATGTCTTCCTTCCACATGTAATTTCTCATTTGAATACATAAACTGAACAGCCACACTGGGGAGGAAAAAAGTTGTTTTCTTTTTTTTTCTCTTCCTCTCTCACATCTACCACGACCCCCAGTGCCGTGAAATGATACACATTGTGGTAATTTTCTTGTTGTGACGATGACGATGGCCTTTAGGACAAGTAATCAATGCTCACTGAAGGCAGGAGGAGGCAATCGGCTTACTCCTGCTATGGGGCTGCGGGCGTGTAAACAGCAACGTTGCCATGTGTCATCTGGATGCTAAGCAGGACATCGGATGCCTTCCCTGCCTGCCTGCCAGCCAGCACGAGCTTGTGTGGTAATTGCCATTACCTTGGCTCAACGAGTGAATTGGACGAGAAAAAAAAAACATATAAAAAATGTCCCCCACACTAAATTAAAAAAGGATGAGTGAACCATGTTTAAAACGATGTTAAGTGGATAGTTTTCCCTTTCAGTGGCAGTTAAGTGTAACATCTCCAGAGGTTCACAGTGTTAGTGCTTGCCAGTTATTAGATATTTATCCATATTTGGTGAAGAGAAAGTAAATTGACTGAGACACAAAGAAGACGGTGGTTTTAACATGCTATAGATTATCTTTCAATACACTTATAATAGTTGCACTATCTGAGGTAGAATGAACTAATGCTTGATGTGAATGAGGGGTAACATAACATATAAACCACACAGAAAACCTATAAATTAGCAATACCTTAACATGCTGCCATGTCATTTTCTGGAATACTTATTCATTCCAATGCTATAGTGACTTCAAATTCATGGCAAATACTGTACATGAGGGAGTTTCAGGGCAATGTGTAGCAGAAAGTAACCTTGTAGTCCCCTTTAAGAATTTCCTCAGCTCAGAGGACAATATTGCAACTCTGGAGGTTTGATACACGGGGCCTTGCTCTGTAATTAAAGAATAGACACAAGACTTAGCCTTGATTATGGACACAAAATCTTCGACCTCAAAGTGTTGCAAGCTAACTCTTCCTTCTGCCAGGCCCACACACCCAAGCCAAGGCCAGAGGATGAGAATTCCCAGTCTAATCCATCATGTTTCCCACCACCGCTTGATAGAAAGATGCCATCCGCGCTCCACTAAGCCAGACTGACAGCTTCAATTGACGGAATCACAGGAGAGTGAATGAATATTGCAGAAAACAGCAAAATTAGACAGTGTAAACACATTAGCCTCCAAGAGGGGAAGAACATGAAAATGACACAATTCCCAAAGCATGCTCTCTCTCTCTCTCTCTCTCTCTCTCTCTCTCTCTCTCTCTCTCTCTCTCTATCTCTCGCTCTCTCTCTCTCTCACTCACTCACAGTGCTGA
The DNA here is from genome assembly GCF_017589495.1 of Alosa alosa. Taxonomy (NCBI): domain Eukaryota; kingdom Metazoa; phylum Chordata; class Actinopteri; order Clupeiformes; family Clupeidae; genus Alosa; species Alosa alosa. Next base: position 27,645,277 of record NC_063211.1, on the reverse strand, counting down.
TGGCAGAGAAACAAGTCAGGAACAGGCTGGTGGGAGCATGAGGAGGTGGAGGAGGAGGGGGGGAGAAAAAGATTGTATTTTTCCACTATTCCAACACCCTGCAATGACTAAAAGCTATCGGGTTGTGTGGTAGCCTTTGGCGGCTGATTACTCTTGGCTTGGGCCAAGACAGGCACGGCTGGAGATCACATTTGTATCGTTGGCAGAGCAAGGCGATGGCCACTAATGTTCACCCATTTTGTTTTATGCACACACCATTTTTGCCGTCAACTTGTCACGTAGATGTGCCGATGTCAACTGATCAACTGAAGGAATGATTCTGATTGAACTTAGACAAGCATAGTTTATGACCACGTCGTCTATTTACAAAGGTGAATGCAAGGCCCCAGGGCAAAGAAGATGAATTATTTGGGTCCCTTGCAAGAACAGCAGTCTGCAGCAGAGTGGTGTAGGGAATGTGTTGTTGTATACTAGACAGAAACCTGGGCTCAGAGCTGACTGGGATGCATGTTATACATTGTGAAATGTATTAATTAGGGCTGTCAATCGATTAAAAAAATATCTAATTAATTACATACTCTGTGATTAATTAATCTAAATGAATCGCATATATAATTTTTGTTGTGAAAGTATTTTAAATATTTAAATTCAAATGAATCATTGAATAATCAGCATTAGTGACATTAAAGTTCAAAAACTCTTTTATTATTATTTTCACTATTCAAATAATGGCCATAATAATCTATGATATGATCTAATATGCTGAGGAAATAAATTCAAAAGTGCTTCGGGAAGAAGTTTTTTTTTCACATACAAGGCATTTCAGGCCACAGATATAACCTAGGCTAGGGGACACAATGAAAATAAATTAACACTCCCCTCAATATCAACACTTATTTCTTTGCATAGATGTGCGACTATAGAGTTGATGAACTCCGGTGATATGCAAATTCCTTGCTGCAGACATTGCAGAGGACTTTATTTTCAACTCTTTATTTTTATCCAATCAATGATCCAGGCAGCACGTTTTCTTCTCTCTCCTTCATTTTACAGTCTAATTTTTACTGACTAGAATGGCTCGGGGTCAAAGGTCATACGGAATCGATTAATCTGCACTAATTTTTTTAATCAGTTATTTTTTCTCAAATTAATTAATCAAAATGAATCAGTTATTTTGACCGCCCTAGTATTAATTTATACAATTTAGCCATTTGTTTTCCTATCCTCAATTTATGTCTCTATTTGGGTCTCTAACAGCTTCAAAGTTGTGATCAAATAATTCGGAATGGAGCCTTGTTTTGTTGTTCTACTTATTGAGCCTCCAACTCGTCCTTACATGTTAAAAGAGAAATCCTGCGAGTTTTCACAGATCTCCATTTCTCAAGATCACCAAGTACTGTCGGTACGAAAAAATAAAAACAATTGGTTTTACCTACATGCCCACAGAGTGGCATAAAAACATACTTATTTGTTTAATGTGAATAACACTCCAATGGTTGTCATATTTCTTGAGACAATGAAATGCAGAATAAACACATGTGTTCTTGCCTTGTCTGCCAACAAACCTCTCTTTAATATATACTGTATATAAAAAGACATGTCTGCCAACAAACCTCTCTTTAATATATACTGTATATAAAAAGACATGTATTAGAACAAACCTCTCTTTAATATAGGCCTATATGAAAAAGAGACATATATTAGAGCAAACCAACAAAGCAATACAAACATTTATTATACGGCTCTTCACAATGCTAGTAGAACGCTCCATTGGCTTGAATGGGATTTCCCAACGTTCTACGGTAAAATAAATTCATGTAATTACCGCTGCAAACATATAATTACCGCTGTCAATGGCAACGGGTTTTGTGCTGCTGATCATATCACTCCGCAAGTATTCCGGTCACTTCTTGCATTGGAACTTCATTCAAAAGTGAAAGCAGACGGTTGATTAGCTGAGTTCTAAAGAATGTTTGAATCAAGTTCAGCGTGTGTTGCGAACTATTTGTTTCTCAGCAAAAGCCACGATGAAACGGTAACAATTAAGTGTAAAGTGTTTAGTTTTGGCAAGTAGCCGTATAAAAAGAACGCCGGGCATTATGGGGAAAATAAGTCCCGACAGGGCGAACCGGTCTTGTTTCGCCCTGAAGGGACTTATTTTCCCATAATGCATAATACATTATCCCTTACTTATTATACGGCTCTTCACAATGCTAGTAGAACGCTCCATTGACTTGAATGGGATTTCCCTATCCCTATCCCTATCTAGCGGTAAATAAATTCATGTAATTACCGCTGCAAACATATAATTACCGCTGTCAATGGCAACAGGTTTTGTGCTTCCGTGGGGAGTTTATTATTTCGTTCTGGCAAGTAGCCGTATAATAAGCGGGATAATGTATAAAACGCCGGTCATTACTGTGAAAATAAGTCCCTTCAGGGCGGAACAAGTCCGGTTCGCCCTGTCGGGACTTATTTTCCCAGTAATGACCGGCGTTCTATACATTATCCCTTACGTATGTGCAGAAATATGTTGCATTAATTGTCAGTGCTACATGTCAGTTTCATTGCTCATCTTCAGTAATTAGTTTTTAGGTACCAGTTATTAGGTTTTGTTTGTGTTTTATTTATTGAATTTGATTGCTGCCATCCTGTTCTGCACACTAACTTGTTACCTTGTTGGGCTGAAGGCATGCTGGGTTTTGATATAGTGTGGGATTTCATGCCATGCCTTTTTCTTTAAATTTTACAGCTCACTTTTTTTTTTGCTGGCGATTGCTATCACTTCTTGTGTGTGGTCCCATTAAGAACTCATTCTGAGGCAATTTCCCACAGTGGCTCTGAGCCAGAGCCTGATGGGTTTTGGTGTTTCTGCAAACGAGGCTTGCCAGACGGCCTTCCAACGGGGCAACACGAGAGGCCAGTCAGTTGGCACAATTGATAAATAAAACACCCGTCTACTGCCATATGGAGGTAAGACGGAGAAGCAGAAAACTTCTCCACCAGTTGGGCTGAGGAGTTCTTCACGATTTCTGTGTCTTATCTTTTTTTTTTTCACAAAATAAAAAAAAGGTGTGCTAGTAAATTAAATTGGCAAGCAAACACTGTTGGCACCAAAGCTTCACTTTTTCTTGAAGTTTCCCCAATCACAGATGTGGAAAACCTATGAATGTTGTGTTGGGAGAGTGGGGTGGGTGGATGAAATGGCCAAGTTTTAGAGAAAAGCAAGATTGTCCTCTTGTATTGAGCATCTTCCCTGGCCAGCTTGGTTGCAGCAACACATAGCTCAATGAGGTGTTCGATATAACTTTAAACTGTATTTGTTGAATTTGTAAAAGGCCTTCTAATTATGATGAATTAGTCCATTTGGAGGGGATGCTTGGCTTGGCTCAATGTTTCTTGATGTGAATAGGCTATTGACCTATGGGTAAAACTATAAATCTAAGCTCTCATAGTGGAGGGCGGACTCTCTATGCCACATCAAATATAATTAATATAGCACTGCGTCTTTTTTACTGCAATATTTTACAGATGTGGAAGAGAGGCCTCACAGAGTATATCTGCCAATGTGGAGCTGCCTTTGAAATATGACCACGGCTACTGTTTTGGGATAAAGTGTATCTAGCAGTGACAGATAGCCTTGGCAATTGAATATAGCTCTAAATAAAACAATGAACCGCTATTTGCAGCCTTATCCAGGAAGATCCAAAGTGTCTTTACTCATACTTATCTATTACTTAGGGTTGTCTATATATTTTAGCTCTGGAACGGCAGTTATATTGACCTTGTTGTACATAAGTCAGTATCTTCAATCAGTGCTTACTATGTATGACTTTGATTTGAAATTAAAATGTGTATAAAGTCAATATGCATCTACTTTATGTATTATGCACGCAGTTACACTACTGATTGCCTGACAATACATCCCATCCCTTTCATAAAGTGCAGGCACACTGGAGTATATAATATATCACTTTAGCTGCTGCATGTATTTATAAGACGTCACTCGTCAGGACCAATAAGGGAACTGGGAGTGGTCGAAGGAAATCGTGAAGCTTCCGCGTGCTGTTGGAAATAACAATTGATTATCAAACCCTGTTAACCTAATGAATCTGACCCCGCTAGATATGGAGAAGTTTCAGTCAAAGTAATATTACTATCCATAGTAGGCCAATGTAGGCCTACCCACAATACTGTTACAAGAATGCCTTCTAGCTATTTAATTAGACTCAACTTCCTCAAGAATAGTGTGCAAGGCCCTCCTCGGCCGACTACTTCGGGAGGCACCATTTACTGAGTAATGATCCTAGTGTGAAAGTTGGTCAGAGGCAATAGTGCTGGCCTGGACCACTATACTCATCTGGACAGAACATCTTACCGAAGCTACAGAGGGTTCAGGGTGTGCTAAGGTTAGCTGTCTAATTCCAGACTACTAATAAAATCAGTGACCCACCACAGTACAATACGATGGCCAGTTCTCCTGGTAGCATGCCTACTTTCACTGATTTAGCCCCACGGCCCTAGGGACTAATCCTAGCCGTTCCCCCTGGCACATCTTAAACTTTGAGGGATATCTAAAGAAATTCTAGAAAACTATGCGGGTCAAAGCATAACAATTTATTTGTCAGATACAAATCCAATACATTATAGAAGGTACACCTAAATGAATAATGTGAAAGTTACGAAAACAGGTTAAAGGAACATTTAGGAAACCATATGAAGCAATCAGAGAATGATCATACTAGCTCAGAGGATGATGACTTCACACCTTAGTGGAGCGGGAGATTCTGACTACAGAATGGCTCCCAGAATGGTCTGTAAACTTCACTTAAATAGGCTACCTAGTTTGTGGTTGGTTACATTGATATGGATCACATGATTGGAGGTCAGCTGATTTGGGATCACATGGTTGGAGGTCAGCTGATTTGAGAGTACTTTGATGAGACTTGAGACCATTGTTGTAGTGAGAGTGCATTAATCAAGACATGACAATGTACACATTTATTACATTTCCTGCTTCCTAGTTAGTTTCTCCTGTGAAAAAGGCAAAGGTTAGAGATATAATCAAAAGTTGTTGTAGCAGCAATATGTGACAATGGGCCCACCATGAGGTCATACCATCATGTGGTAGGGTAATTAATCAACAGTTCACATGATCAGGAGTTTGATCAGTATAGAAACATTAGGACTCCTTACATATTCACAATCACCTCCTGTTTGGTCAGCATCTTCAGCTTGACTGTTTCAACACATCCAAAATGCAGTTACTATAATGTGATAAAACATGATCTCTGCTATTTGAACTGGTTGCATCACATCCCTATCCATCCGTTTACCTTAGATTGATGTACAGGCCTCAAAGTACAAAGACAGCACAAATGGCAAGTTTTTCTGTTTGCAGAAAGTGAAACGCTGTGCCTTGCCATATTACGTGGAATTTACTTAGTTTTCACTTGATTGCGTAAATGGTGCTCATCACCTCCTGTCACCGCCTTCTAATGTAATTTGCGGTGCCCATAACTGAATGATATACAGTAATTCATTCACAAGCGCAGTTGAATGGAGTAAACTGATGGCAACATTAAAAAGAATCAAAAGTTTAGCAATCATGAAATAATACATGATAATAAGATGAAAGACATAATGCAGAGCAGTATTTCTACTCCACTTTTAAAAAAAAAGTCAAACTGTTTGTGCATGTACAGTAGGCTATGACAGATTTAATACCCTAGTCTAGCCCTCCTGTTGTGTTCATTTCATGTTTACTAGTTTTGTGTTCCCGGTCAAAAATGACCGCTGCATTATAACTTGTTATAAATCCAAAGTAACACATATCATCTAATGTTGTGATAGACCTTTGTATCAATTTGTGTTCTATTAGATATAACCAGATTTGATCTTCCATTTGCAATATAGCCTGCAGGCCTCATTGACCTGAGCTCATGCAAGTCAGAAAGAGGAAGATTCTATTGGGGAAAGGTTCCAGTGGGGGCTGGCATAGAAGCAAAGAGGGGGCGTCAGGGTGTGTTTGTGTGTGTGTTTTAATGTACATAAGCACACATACAGTCCATCTGATCAATAACTATGTGCCTGGACTCAATTTTATAGACTGACCATTTCTCACCCATTAATTTCTAATGGCCAGTCATTTTTGACCGGGAATACACATGTGTGTTTGTTATGAAAATGATCAAAATTTGTTTTGTGTGTTCAGATGCCCTGTGTTAACAAAGTCATTGAGCCTCATGGTAGTTCGAATAAGTTAACAATATTTTTTGAGAGAAAATAATTGTCAATCAGTCACATTTGACCGCGAACACAACAGGAGGGCTAGCAGATTGGGAAGTCGATGGTATTATGGAACCGCTGGCCAACAGAAAAATAAACTATCTGGAAAAAAAAAAAACGTTTTCCAGATTAGGAAATATTTCTTAATTTAGTGTGATCAAATAGAGGCACAGCCTACAATTGGGGGGTAGTGATGTGAGCACTCATTCAATGTGTGGGCGCGTCTCCGCAAGTGAAACTGAACCACTGGAGAAATGAGGGGGATGATCTGCATATCCGTTCACCAAAAGCTATGGTTTTGCCATAATCCGTAACCCATTCGCATAATGAAAGGTTCTCTTCATTGTTAACATGCAATATTTCTTCATGTGGGGTAGGCTTAGTGTCCAGCATGTGACAGCCTATTAGTTTGGCCTATAGGCAATGTTCACATCAGTCAGACAGAAGACGGGCGCAGTTTTCTATTGGTATTTCTGTCCTCGAAATCTGTGTTAAAATGACATGTTTAGCAGTCAGTATTTCAAAATGTTTACATTTTTTTATGTGAAAAACAGTGACCCATTCTACTTCTCAAAAGTCCACCCTGTTGAAATGTTTTTGCTACGTCACTATCAGTTTCTTTCACAAGTTTGTTAATTTCTTCCACATCTTAACAACATTCGGCCCAGTGGCCTCTACAATTTAAAACCTCCCACAGACCGTGCCTTCTATCCTCCCGATCAGAAAGTAACATGTCCATGAATGTGTATCAAAGGTTCAATTCTTTCTCAACACCCTTCCACCTTGATACCTGTCACCGGTTTGAAAAGAAAAGAAAAAAAAAACCTTCATGTGACAAGGTACCTAGTTATGTTGTGTCACATCCAATAACCCACAGTCACAGGTTACAGCCTTTCTTTTTATTCGAGGCCCACATTAGGCCGCACAATATTCTAAAATTGAATAACACCTATCATGTTTGGTGTCAAATTGGCTTAAATCAAATCATATCAGGCGCCTCAAAACAGTTCACTGCATTAACATCACTCGCCACCCATGGACCAGGACTTACTATTGGTTAGATGTCACCATCACCGAGACAGCCTACATGGTGAAGGGTTCAACTATATGATGTCTAATATTCTTGTACCTCAATTGGATTTGATTCTGTTTTACTTTATTTTTATTCCATTTGTGGGAGAAGGGTGTTGCCATAGATACCCTTCCCCTTCCAGAGTTACTAGGGTTAGGGACTGAAATCATCCTATGTGAAATGGGACATTTCATGAACCCCATAGCCTCATTACACAAACACATGTGTTGACAGGCAGTTAGCTATATATACCTGGCAAAATAAGATGGGAAGTATTTGCATTGCATGTACTGTATTTGCCAATTGCTATTTCTGATTTAATTCTGTCATGCCGGTGTGTGTTATACATGTTAACAAAACATGTATGGTAACACCGTTGGACTCTAAACTTCAAGAGTCCCCTCATTTTTAAAACCCCTTTAAGGTCAGTGTCACATTCAACTATCCACAGTGAATCATGTCTCATGGCAGGTCGTTCAAAATAAAAGGTTGGTTGTTAGTGCCTTTAAATTCCCTTTTTCATTCCCACAAGGATGACATTTCCTCCTAGCAGGGTCGGACTGGGTGTTGGCCCTGGCCATTTTTGACTTGACTGATCCCAGTCTCCTAAATTATGAACAACAATATCAGGCTATTTATAAGCAAGGATAATCAATACTAAGTTGGCAACGCAATATGGGGGTCTTGGCTGTATGTAGTACTCCCCATAGCTGCCTTACAATAGCTAGCCTAATATCCTACACATTGCGGTGGCTTTGTGTCCCACTGGGTAAATCGTCCACTCTAACAATTGTCAGATATCAGATTACCAGTCTGAGCCTGCCTTCAATATAGCCTTAAAAAACAGCCAGTCAATGGAATGGACAAACATAATAAAAGAGCAGCTCCTTAGGCCAGTAAATGTCCACTTCACATGACTGTCAATACTCTTACACAAACTATGCCACTGCTTTAACATATATATATCTCATAAGGAGACTTTTCAAGTGAGTCTTTATCCCTGATCTTTTCAGTGACTACTGCCATTGAGTAGCCAGGTCGTCCTAAGAGCTTTCTTAGAATTCTACTGTATAGCAAAGACTCATCTCATCTAGAAATGAATGAATCCTTATCCTCAATTCATACGTCTGATGGCCCAATCAAGGAAAGGCAATGATTGGAAAAATTGAGGAGGAAAATATAGTTGGTGGGAGTAATTTGGTTTCATTACACTTTTAACAGTATGCACTAAGAATGGACCGTAAGTATCTCTATTTGTTATAACCCAATCATCTTCGAGATTTAGCCAATGAGATAATTTGCATATATATATACCAGACCTTATTACCACAAATAGATCAGTATTTCCACAGGCGGAGTAATCACACTCATTTTCTTGTCTGCCTCATCAGCCAAATATGAATTACACATAGTTTTTCATTTTACTCCTCGAAGAAAAAAGGGGAAAAATAAATTGGGTAGTCTGTCTTTTTAGTGTTGTGATTGAATGCGAGTGTAAGACATTAACAGAGTGGCACATTTTGATCAGAACACCCAAGTGTCCTGCCTAAACATTGAAAGACAAAAACAATGATGTCACAACGTTAGCAAGATCCATTTCCCCTCACATGGCTCATTAATGAAGGAATCTGTTCACACTTGGTTACTCTCAAATATAAACTCTAGTGTAAATCAATCTTTCTATGCAAGTCTATCTATATATTATCTATTATCCTATGTAGAAATCATTTAGGTTGAAATTTCCCAGCAGATTGATAGAAATGAAGACAACAAATACTGTATGTTTGCGTATCTTTCGTATGCGTATCTTTCAAACTGTAGACTTTTTCCCTTTCCGTTCCATTCCTCTCCTACCTTGCATTCTTTGTGCTTTGCCCAGGTAAACCCTGCAATCTTTTCCCCTCTGTGTCAGTCATGTGTGAAATATGTATTTAGACACACTTCAAGTGTGAATTGGGTCACAGATTTTCACACCTGGCTTTCGTGTGACCATTAGTCACTTTTCTGGGGGGTTCATTCTTTTTTCCTCTTTTTTTTTTCTTTTCTTTCTTTCCAGGTTACTGACAACAGGACCCCCACCACCACACACCACGTACACACAAAGAGACATAGACACACACACAGACACACACACGGACACACGCACACACACGCATTGAGATGCGCTCTGCTGAACTCTTTCTTGTTCAGAGCTTTTGTTTACCTGTCCGGATACTTCACCATTCACACTGTTTTGACACTCGAAAGTAACTATTATATTTATTCAGCAATTTGTGACAGCATAGATACACGAGTCAGCCACGTATCATTATTGTTGTGTTTTCAGGGGTTCTGTTATACTCAAATATTATTCTAAACCTTGCTGGTTTATTAAAATACCGTAATATATTTTAAGCTGAAGACAAAAATCTGGGCATTGATTGAATACATCCACCCCAAAAAATAACAATTCAGGTCAGTAGTCGGCAAGTTAATGGTCCAGTGATCTGATTGCATGTCACAACTACCTACCTAACTGCAATACTAACCAGCTGCTCTCATTCAAAAATCATTCAAAAATCAGACAGCATTCTCTCAAACCAATCACCACATCAACGCTAATGCCTACTCCCACCTGGGGCAAGGAAAGGCAAAGCTGAGGCTATGAACCTCTTCCTGATCACACCAGTGTTGGCTTTTTAATGCACTCTATATATGCATGCCTACTGAAGCATAGTTCACCATCATTTACTTAAAGTAATTATGGCCTGTGGATGAGATTCTGGCCTGTAAATTTAGGCCTTACACGTTACAGATCATTGAGTGCAGTGAGGCTAACGATAGCTTTAATTAATTCATTAAGAGGCAAACCGTGTGAAGAAAAGCATCTTGGTGCTTTGGCTCTCCACTGGACTCCCAAGGAGGTAGATGCAGATCAAGGGTACCATCTCAGCAGCTGAGTGTGCTTTCAGTGTGGTCATTTTGTGCTGCTGGACAATTTGATAGAAAAAAATTCACTGATGTCATTCCCCAATTATTCAATGAACAAATTAAGTTATATTTGGAATAAATATTACCGGTGATATATTTGAAATACATGTTATACTATTTATTTCAAAGAACATGGTCCTATCTATTGCTATATAAGTCAGATAATGGGGGAAAAACTACGAACTTGCACTAGTGAAGTGCAATGTTGCACTGTTTTAATTGCACTAGAGGCCTAGTCAACAATATTGAGGGAGGAAGTCAAACAGCCAAACAGATTTGTTTGTCCTTGAGTGGTCATTTCATTAGTCTATTTCCTCATTATCCACCAACCTCAGTAGAGCCTGGGCCAAGCAAAATCCCCCCACACACACACACACACACACAGATGTCATATCATATGATTCTGTTTATAGCCTGGTGGGGGATCTGGAACCTCGTTCAGAAAGTCAGTGGTGACAGAATAAGGACTTGGTGTCCAGGGCATCAGGACTGGAGTTGTGGTGAACACCACAGCACTGTGGCTCACTCATCTTGGCATGTCCTGATCCGGACAGGTAATCAGGAAAGCTCCGAGTCAGCAGAGGACCAGCAGGCAGGCAGGTCCTCGTATCCAACTCCGGCCTACTCAGAGCCACACACAGACACACATACACAAACACATACACAAACACATACACACACACACACACACACACACACACTGACTCTGAGGTTATCTGATTACCTGTCTGGATCGGAACATGCCAAGGTGAGTGAGCAACAGTGTTGTGGCGTTCGCCACCACTCCACTCCACACACACACACACACACACACACACACACACACACACCACACACACACACACACACACACACACACACACACACACACACACACACACTCACACACACACACACACTCACACTGCGCATACACACATTGACGTACACACACTCACTTAGTGGGAGAGAGGGCGAGAGCCAAGACTGAAGAGAAGGAGGAGGAAGAAAATAGAAGACTGTAGAAGTGATGTGATTGGAAATCAACAGAAATGTAAGGAGAAGTGTATGATTTTAATTGAAGAATGATGGTGTCACAAATCATGTTTGGAGTGTGTGTTTAAAGAGAGAGATCTTGGTACTGCATCAGTAGACAGGGAGGTTTTGCGTAATCCTCATCTAACAGTGAAGGGTCATGAAAGGGAACATAAGGAGGTGCAGAGGCTGAAACAGGTGGACCATGGGGCACTGTGGTATTGTGTCTCACCTATGCCATTTACTGAGAGACTGGGGCCATCTGCACGTAGGTAAGGACAGAGAAAGCTGTTATTTCCTCCCTCATCTGTGGTGGTTAACAGGAGGTTTGAGAAAACTACATCATCAGAGACAATGCAATGAGATCTCATTTGATGATGACACTAATATAGTAGTAATATACAAGATAATAATATAATATAGTAATGTACAATTTACAATATATATTACAATATAAGTAAAGGTTTAATTTCAGTTTTCAGACTAGTCTATGTGCTAGACAGCCTGTCATAAAGAGACAGTTATTTACCTATTTGAAAATATATTTTTATATTTTGCTATGTCAATGTCAAGTAGGCCTATAAGGGACTGACATCCCAACATAAATTGTGATTAGCTCATGAATTCAAATATCGGACATAAATTAATTAATTTGTTAATAAATTCAGACATCCATTACATACAAAAGTGTGAGATTGCCCATAAATTCACATTAACTTCCAGAATATGCAGATTCAAAGACATATTTACTTCACTGCAGGTACAAATTTGATGGGCTATGCCAAGTGTTGACAAGGTGATGGGTTATGCAGTGTACCGTGAATGCTGAAAGATGTTTAAGCCTTGCTGTTCAACACAACACTGTTGCACCTACCTCAAACATTCTCCACCACCACCACCACCACCACTGCACCATCGCCATCCCCACACCCAACCTGCTCTTTCTCTTCATCTCGTGCCTGCATATTTAGCACTCTTTCTCTCACATGCCCAGAGTTGGGAGATCTCACCCTAGCACTCCCAGCCATGTCACACCCTTTTCCCACATCTCTCCAACTTGGGTTGTGTTGACGTAAGAACTTGCGTGCGCTTTTCTGGTGCCGTCACTCTAGCTATCCGTTTGCTTACTTCCTCTCGATCCTCCTCCTCTCCTCTCATTCTCCCCTCCCATGCTCTCTCCCTATATCATGTTCTTTCACCGAGACTCAGGATAAAAACCTAACTACTGGCAGTAATGTGGGGTCATACACTAGGCACTCCCTCTCGCTGCGTTCTTTCGAAAGATGACATTGTGGGCAGGCTGGTGCACGGGAGACTGCAGTAGAATTGATTCTCCCTTTTTTTTAATTAGAACACTGTTCCCTCCACCCATCTTCATTCGTCTAAGCAGTGCTACCGTCCTCTCTCTCATACTGTTCAGACCTACTCTCTCTCTTTCTCTCTCACCCTCTGTGCTTTTCATCTGTATCTCTCACCTTATTTCACTCTTTCTCTCTCTCTCTCTGACCCCCTCTGTTTCTGTCTGGCCGTTTCTGTCCTCTATCCCAGAGCCTTGGTATCTCCTCAGTGTTCACTGTTCAAGCACACACCCCACTTTCATCTTCGATCTGTCATCTCATGCTTTCATTTTTTTCCTTCATCTCATCCATTCCACTGACACCCTCTTCCATCTCCATGTGTGTAGTAGTAGCCACCTCAACTTGCTGCTAACATGCACTATACTGGTGCTTTTGTAGGGCCATCATTATATTTTCTGATATTGTTGCTGGCAAAATGCATCATTCTCATGAAATTCCTCATAAATATTTCTCATGGTCAAGAAGAAAACACAGCAGTTAGGCAGGCATCGTGAGGAGCCAGCAGCAGTGATTAAGTCTACAGCTCATTTATGCAGAACAAACGGGGGAGAAAGTAGGAAAGAGAGAAAGAAAGAAAGAGAGAGAGAGAGAGAGAGTAAGTCTAACTCCAGTTTAAATGGCATTGACTTCATTGATTGGAGTCTTTTGGGAGCCAATTTCTCTCCTCTTAAGAACTGTACGTTGTTTAATGCATGAGTACGGATGAAAGACGCTACCAAATTAGAGGAGTGAGCGCAACACTGGAATGAACTGGAAAAAAGTTAAGTTTAAGTCCAAAAGAAAAAGAAAAGAAAAAAGAATGGCTTAACCAAGGGCCGTATTATAGATATGTTCTTTTCCTGCTGCTCTATTGCCATGTTGGATCACAGCTCTTTTAACTCAGACTCCCTCCTTGCTAGTGTTTTTCTAGCCTGTTGAGCCCGTCAGGAGGTGCGGAGATGTTTTGGAGACTCCAGATGCCCTACCCGAGCTCATCCTCTCTCTCATCTGCTCAGGGAAAGATAAGAGCAGAGGGACTCTCTGCAGACACTTGCTCCCATATGGTAAACTACACTTGCATGATTATAAGGCTGTGTATGAGTGTTCATGCATTCATCTCTGTTTTAATTCCTGGTTTCTGCTTCAATTGTAGTTTAACATTGTGAAAACCAGTGATGAATCTGGCTTGCATGACACCCTGGGTGACACACACACACACACACACACACACTCACTCTCTCTCTCACACACACACACACACACATAGTGTACGCTGTGTTTCATCAGTTAAAGGAGAATTCTGCCGATTTTTCACATAAATTTATGTTTCTCGAGGTCACCGAGTATCTATGTGAAAAATCACAGTTTCCTTTAACTTGGCAGTCAAGAATCAAAAGGCTATATTAGCCATCCCATAAACATGTCAACCAAGAGTCAAGACTAAACTAAATGACCTTGGTGGTGTGCAGACACATTTTGCATTATGTTGTATTATTTTTGATTATTTCACACCATTCAGAAAAGTGCGAGTGAAACAGTGAGTGAAACTGTAGACCCGTATTCACAATAGCATACAAGATACATGTGCTTTCTTTCAAAAGAAATTAATGGTGTATTGCATATTGCATTAGTATTGCATTAGCAGGCTACCGGAGTAGTCTTCTTCCATAACCTCTGTGTGTGACCTCAACAAGTAGCCTGCACTAGGAACGACAAATAAGTGAGCGAGTGAGTTTATTCCTGCGTTTCTTCATAATCCAAAGCAGCTGTGAGAATGACTGATAAAAATGGTGTTGTTATCGCTATGTTTTGTTGTCTTTGTGCAGACCTCTCAAGTCTCACGCATTGAGCGTGAGACACACGCATTTCAATGACTTCACACGCTCACACATGGCATTTCTCACTCCGAGAAATTATTAACTTGCCCGCACAGAAATTTCTAAGGGCTATACAGTGTTTCAGGACATTAGTGCAATCTCGTCATCGTCTCCTCTTAGTCATGAAAAAAAAGGTCATTGACGAACATATTTCCTCTCATCTTGTCTGACGAAATTAACACTACTGTCAGGTGAGCGTCGTGCGTTTCTCTCTCTTGATGCATGGACGTGTATGCGCAATATAATCCATGCTTTACACTTCACTTCTTGTGCTAAAGTCTTCTCTGCAACAAAAAGTCAGTGAGTTGTTACATTGTATATTTTACAAACGTGTCACACATTGTTGCTGTCTGTGCACTAATTCAGCTCAGAGAGCTGCTGTTGAGTTACTAACCTATCGGCCAATCAGAAAATAGGATTTCTCAACCAATCAGGAAATAGTTTTGTTTTGATGTGGGTCCGCAATGTGGAGACTGGTCCGTGGAGTCGTGGAGTGAAATTAGGCCCGGTGCTTCGTCTAAAAATTTGATCAAGATACCGCGGGCCGACAAAAAAAGAAAACAAACGTTTCTGCTATCGATGTCATTAAGCCATACAATAAAGTGGTGGTATGAGCGTTCATTCAATGCAGGCGCCTGCGCGAGAGAAACTGAAACTAATCGATAACGTTGGTATCAAAGCTCCGCTTCAACCTGTTGAATGCTATTTAATTGTTTAACGACACTTGACAACAACGTAGATTTTTGGAACTTCCATAGAAACAGAGCAGAGACTGTATAATACACTGTATAGCACTGAGTATTGTATAGTCAAATTTGAATATAACGTGGCCAAAAGCTATTGTAGCCTTCTTTCTATCTGTTAAAGATCAACAGATCAGTGATTTACGCCTATCTGCTCGCCAAAAAAGCTGGTATTGTGTTTCCTGAATCCTTCAGACATTCAAATTAAACTTCATTAAAAAACATGTATTTTTTTTCTCCATTTCCTACCAATGTATGATGCTTGCATGAGGGAAACATCCCAAAACAATAGCACCAATATAATTGTTGCTGTTTTGACAAGTATTTCTTTTCTTATGCAAGCATCATGCAACCATGCAAAAGCAATTAAACTAATTGTATCTTACATTAGTAAAGCAGTCCTCTGATGTGCATGTCACAAAACATTTAAGTGAAAGTGCATATATAACAATATAGGAATAATGATTGTGATAATGATAATGACAATTTGATTTGGAGGGAGTGGGGTTGGGTACGTGTAGATGAGCCCTATGACCCCAAAGTCTGCCATGACTGGGCCTCAGGTCAAAGAAGTTTGAGAAAGGCTGGTCTATACCTGCATCAGATTGAGGTTTGCAGTGATGCGCCTGAAGGCATGGGTTGAGGACCCAGTCAGTTGCGTCACAATATGCACATTTGTTTAAATTCATACCTACGTAATCACCATGACCAAAATTGTACTTTTTTTTTTTTACTTTGAATCTTATTGACCTACCTACCGACCCATTTTTTTATTTTTTTGGCTGTTACTGCAAACAAGAATATTTTTAAGGATGGCCCAGGCCTCATGACTGTGAAAATGGCTGACATTGAACCACAGTGCTTTAAATGGGAGCCCCCAGTATCAGTCATCAAGGCATCAAAATCTGCCACAAACACTTACAACACACAACATCACTCATAAACACACACACAAACACACACACACACACACGTGGACAGAACCACCACTGTTCAAAAGACCATTTTGGGGCTAAATGTGCTTTTTCTCATTTGGTTGTTTTCTGTTTGTTTAGAGCAAAATAAGCCACTGCTGTTCACAGGGCCCATTTGGGTGAAATTATTATTATAATTTATGTTACTATTATTATTTATTATTATTTACTATTGGGTTCTAGAATAAATAAAACAGTGTGTTTGAAATAATGGAATTTGTGCTCTCTCATGAAGCTGGGTCGATGAGTTATGGGGAGCGAGTAGTTCAAGCAGACGTAGGACTTTCATGTACTTCGATCAGGGGGGAGGGGGCATGGCACTGTGACAATACCACGCCCCCTCCCCCCTGAGAAACAAAGTCTCAACTTGATGCTAACTTGACCGTTAGCATTAACGGTCTTGGCGGTGTTCCTTTTTAAGGCACCCAGTGTAGTGTCCCACCCAGGCACGGCGCCCGTCCAGGCCCACCCACTTTTCAACAGGCCCACACAAAACTTTTCTTAAAAAAAAAAAAAAAAAACTTTTAATATATTTTAATTTTTTCAAGAATTATTAAAAAGCGGCAAATAATCTCATAATCTGTGCTAAAATAGTCTAAATGTTTAGTTTTCAAAACTATTTTTAAAAGCTGGTGATGTTTCTGTGCAAGTTCAGCAGTGCCAGATTCTGGGTCGGATCTAGCTTAGCTTGTCGGTATGCTAGGCTAGCTCCAAGTGATCTGAAAGTGTGAAAATAATTTCCAGTAAAGGATAGTGAGTGGTGCAACAGTCGTTGTTTAGGTAAACGTGCACAAACGGTCTCGTTGTATCGCTGCAACCAGGAGATGAAGGAGAGCTGAGATCCATAACACCTAGCACATCTCTATGGCTTAGGCCAGGGGTGGGCAAACTGCCCAAGCACTTTCATCCGGCCCGCCGAGCATTTCATTTAGTTATCAGGCTGCTCGCTATTTTTTTCCTGCTATAGAGACGACTCTCCTTAGATAACGTTTACAATGTCAATGTCAAAACATCATGTTAAATAGAGATAACATCATGTTAAACTAAGTTAACTCTTAGTTATCTCCTTTGCAGCAGATCTAACGTGAACATTTTGCAATCCATTTAATTGGGAACGCGTCTGCACTCACTAGAGGGAGAGAGAGCCGCAGGTTCCAGCTGGCTTGTGATTGTTGATAATTGATATCTCCTTCTTATAAGAAAGTTTTAAAAGGAAATCATGAAGGCAACAGTAGTTCCCACTACTGCCCATTTAAAAACTTTGAGAGGGCCCAGCCGTAGGTACAGCACTAGCCATAGCGGAGCAGGCAGAAGATCATTGAGAAATAAACGTGAATTAAAGCGACTGTCTTAAAGCAACAGTGCACAATTTATACATTTGTTAAACAGCATAAAATTAGCAGTATTTTTAAGCAATTCATATTTTAAAACAAATACTTTTCATACTACATTAGGCTATAACAAATGTATTTTTTTATGCGTGTGCCGTTGGGGGGTTTTTGCAATGCAGCAAACGTTGTTGATATTGTGATCGTTGATCCGATTTGCATTAAAGGGCCTAATGGGTGATTGATCTTTATGAGCTCTCTTGGAGCATGTTTTACATGACAGATGACGTTGTCAATGATCAAGTTCTGTGCCCCAGGGGTAGTCGCCAGTTGATTTTGCCAGGGCTTCAGCCGCTAATGCATTTTGTACAGTTGACTAACGAAATATGAAACCATTATTCATTCCGATCGCGCATTGAAACTTTGAGATGAGATGGACGTATTTAACATACAAGCGGACACGGGTGAACTCACTCTTCTTCATGCAGCAGATTTAACATGAACTTTACCTTCCATAACACATAATTTGGAACGTAGGCTACGTGCGCGCACGAGGTTGGGCATGTCATTGTTTGCATTTGATATTTGGTATAGGCCTACGTTACAAGGAAATCATGAAGTAATCAATAACAAGGTGGTGGTGGAGTTATCCTGTTCTCGTAATTTAGACTAGCCTACAAGTTCAGGTTTGTTATCAGCCTCTAGCCTACAGTCTGTAGCTGGCCAAACAGTGGTGGCCTACTTCGCCTAGTTGTAAAATCGAATTAGTGAGTCTTCAATGTTCCCTTCTCCCTAAGCTAAGCATAACAAACCATATGCATATTGCTATTTAAAAGCCACTCTGCTAGGTGGCTATATAGTTCGTTTCTAATAGCAAACAAAAAATGTCAAGATAGCTAAATGTCATTACATCCTCTAATTGTCAAAATATTATTGTCCATAATATTCAATAAATGTGGTGTAAATGAGGCTTGAGTCAGTGGATTAATTTATGAAAAGTGAGCAGCAAGTCAGGCAAAATGGGAATTATGAAAACCGTTTAGACCCTATGGGCTAAGCCCCGAATGTTTTCAACTGCCCTGCATATTGTCGGGCAGTGTGATTGATCTGTATTGTTGAAAACCTAAAACAAATGAAATATTCGACCTCATGTTATACAAGCAGAACTAAACTATGTTTGGGGGAAATATTAGATTTCCACTTTTACAGGCTATAGGCCTTAGGTCTATTCGAGAGATGCGCTAAAGCACAGCCAGCAGGTATGGTGCGTAGGCCTAATGGAGATTCTAAATTTCTTATTTGGTCAGAACCAAGGACAGTGATCAAGGTTAGGTACGTCCGTCCTTTTTACAGTGCAACAAACTATTTAAAGAGCATCAAGCTATTCAAATCTCTATTATGTAAGCACAAATAAATATAACAGTATATTAGTCAGTAATTTGTATTTGATTTTAAGGCCCACCCACAATTGGTCTGGCCCATCCAAAACTGGAATCCTGGCGCGGTGCCTGGTCCCACCCCTGTTAGTGAGTATGTCTGCCCAGAATGTATATTACATGCGTGTTGGTCATTATCCTACTGTTTCTTCATTTCATTGGCTGAGTTCTTCAAATACAATGTCGTCATTACTACAATATATATGGCAAAAATAGAACTATGGTGCTACAATGCAACTTCAAAAAAGTATGACAGTGATCAGAACAGATGTTCTAGCATATTATACACAGTTCATCAATTTCCCAAATTCTCTTCTATCACTGCATTGCATCATTTTGTCCTACTTATTTAGTTAAAACAAAAGACGCTTCTATGCAAACTACAGCTAAGTGGAATCCCCATATTTATGTGATTGGCCCCAGTCAAATACAGGCTTTGAATATTGATGTAATGTATTCAACACCTTTCTGTTCCCAACAGTTCTGCCAACATCAGCTGCTGAGACTGTCTTTGATGTTGCTGATGTAAAAGATACTTGAGTCTCAAGACCCCTTTGATTGTGAAAATATGCTAGTCTGTTTGGTATTTAACATCTGTTAGCAATTTTGCTCTTTTCCAGGGGGAAACGGTACAATTGTTGACCCACAATTTCTCTCTCTCTCTCTCTCTCTCTCTCTCTCTATCTCTATGTCTTTATCTCCAACACACACACGGAAGAGAGAGAAAGTAAAAGAGAGGGTTAATTTCTCATTCTGTCCCTCTCTCTCTCACTCTCTCTCACCCACCCACCCACACACAAACAGTCACTTCACACACATAGTAGGCCTAATGATAATCAGTCTCTCTGAAACATTTATCTAGGCACAGCCAGAACTGTACATAGCAGCATGTTGAAACGTTTGCTGGGGTGCGGCCCTGACCCTAAAATTCTAGCATCAGTGCTCATGTCAAACATTGCCTTTCATCCTCTTTGTGCTGGTTGTGCTGGTAGTGTAATTGAAGCGAGGGAAGTGTGAGCCTTCAGGGCTGCTAACACTGAAGCCTCTGTAGAACTCTCTAATTAACTTGTAGATCACAGAACCATAAACAAGGCATCACCCCATGGACCAAAAAGCATTGTGACAGCGGACAACATCATCATTTGAAGCCCACAGCACTATAGCCAGAGAGGGTTCAAGCGGAGCGAGAGGCGCAAACATTCGACAATTTCCGCGTTCGATTATTACAAGGGGGAGGGGGGAAAATCCCCCTTTATGCAGACCAGAGTAAACCCTCGCTGCACTAATGTCAATGGAGACTTGTGGAATTTTGCCAATAAATTGGTCATTATGTCTTTCTGGATTTGTTGAGGGTTTTTTGGATTTTGTCATAATCTGTAAGTGTTTGGGATCATTTCAAGCCTAATAGTGTAATTTTTTAGTGTTCGGATTTGTAATAAAATAACTTAAAGGAACCGTATGTAAGAAATGTATTTCAATCAATCATAAAATGGCCCTGATATGTCACTAGACATTAAGAAATCATTTCATTCATTAAGACATTAAGAAATCATTTCAAATACATATATTACTGACAATAGTAGACCGGCCAGGATATTGTCATTTAAAAAGTGAAGTTGCAGCCCTCAACTGATGTTTATGTTGTGTTTTGTCATGTCATGTTGTGTTTTGGCCTGATGCGCCACCCTCCACCTATCTACTAATCACAAAGTCAGTAGTGTTTTGGCATGTGGGTTGGCAACCTCGAGTCAGGGGGGGGGGGGGGAGGGATACACCGCTCTACAGTAATTTGAAAGTGATTGCAGTACCAGTTTTGGCCACAATCTTACATACTGTATGGTTCCTTTAATATCAGACCATGCTGCTGCCAGTTACTGTCTGGTTGTTAGCATGCTAGCTAGCCTCTTAGCTAAGGTAACATTTTAAATGGAGAAGTGTAATTGTTTTGAAATGACAACTAGCTGAATAAAATTACTGTTATAGTTTGGATAGTTTATACTCAAGTGAATTTGCAACAGTATATTAAGTTTAAGCAAAGTCCTTCAACTACTAGTCACTTGTTAGCGCATAGCTGTATTGCCATAGCTATTCCCATCCACTTGTATAGCGTTTTAAGCTAGCGCAGACCTCTCAAGTCTCACGCATTGAGCGCATTTCAATGACTTCACACGCTCACACACCACACATGGCATTTCTCACTCTGAGAAATTATTAACTTGCCCGCACAGAAATTTCTAAGGGCTATATTTTACAAACGTGTCACACAACGTTGCTGTCTGTGCACTCATTCAGCTCAGAGAGCTGCTGTTGAGTTACTAACCTATCGGCCAATCAGAAAATAGAACATTGAACTATTGACAACTGGAGTATAAGCCATAAAATCGCAACCGTCCATGGTAGACTTAAAACCAGCTACGGCATGACTAAGCAATTGTACATGCTCATATACAGTAGACGCCAAAAGTTTAATGGGGCATCAACCTTCGTGATTTAATGGAAAAGTACTATACCCAAAATCCTAACATCTAAAAGCTGGTAAAGCAGACCCTTTGATTGGTAGAGATCGCCATTGCCATGGAAATGTTTATGGCACTGTCCCCGGCCCTGTCATCTTGTTACTCGCTGGAATCAAGATGGATACAGAGGCTGTCAGTACCGATGTGTGGCCGTCCGATAAAAACTGTTTTTCTCATCTTGAAAGTTGAAATTTACTCAATGGAAACGATAGGAAGTTAGTCATCCTCTTGTGCGGAATTAAAATAGAAGCATGTTAAACTATCATTTGGCTGCAAATGTTTGAAATGTGTAAGTTTGAAAAGGCTGTCAGTGGCTCATAAGATAAATAGTTCCTTAAAATATGTACACAGTCTTTGCATTTTTTGTTTTTCTGTTTTTTTTTGCTCGAAATGATATGTTGTATGATTATGAGTCACGTCATAACTGGTTAGCCTAAGGCATGGTCTAAAACTCTTTATATGGATATTTCCAGACGTTGATTGGATGAATGAATGGGGAACTTACTTCGGAAACTAAGTGCTCTCGGAGAATGGGCTGGACTGTTGAGCTCTATGTGGTGGTCACACTAGGGGGGGCACAGATTTTATTTGAGGAGGTATCGTCCCCCTTTTGCCTCCCTGCCTTAGCGACGGCTCTGTGCCCAGCGTGAACATTTATGCATAACACTTGACAATAACAATGCATATGATGTGCCAAAGGGGAATTATGTGTATGTGTGTGGTATTACAGTAAATGTGGTAAATACATTTCTCCCACTCTTCCTCCACCTCTTCCTTAATCCCTTCATCTTTCCCTCTTTTCTTCTAAAGGAAGCAATTTGGCTTTGTTTCACCGTGGGGTGGGACGATGTCTTCCTGAGCCCTGTTCAGATCCATTAGAGATGTGTGAGGATCCCTCACTGACACTCAATCCAATCACAGGGCACTGGGCATGACCTTGGCTCGCGGTGACCTTGACGTCATCCCAGCCGGGTAACCGACACCCCACAAGGGGCTCCCACCCTGGGCGCCCATCCTTCTCTAAGTGAAGCCTCTCCAACAAAATGAATTGGTCTCAACAGGCAATGTATGAACAACCTTTCAAAGGAAAAAAGTTAAAGAGAAAGGGAAGAGGTGTATGAGGAAAAAAAACTTGTATGGGAGACACAAGACCTTTCCAGCCTAAATGGAAGCTTTTAGCAGATTAAATATTTAGAAGATTTGTTGTCCTATTCTGGAGACAGCAAGATGGAGATCTAGGGAGGGGAACATCTGTTTTCCCCCTCCCTCCTTTTTTTTTGCAGCTTGGCGTTGAGTGGATCTTAATGGTTCAGTAGTCCTCCAGTGACGTGGAAATGAAAACAAAGGCTCTTTGTGTTGAAAGACACAATTGCATCCTTGCCTTTGTTTACAGTATCGTATGGCAAGAGGGGAAGAGAACCAGGCCCCAGGAAGGAGGATTGGGACCTGGCTAAGACAGCTTGTGTTATGAGGAGCTGAAGTGTGTGGTGCACGATATGACTGGCATGTCTATGAATCTAATAAATTATTAATGTTTCATTGGCTGAATGATCAATTAACCAACTTACTCTCAAGGCCTACCTATGCCTGGGCATGTGATGCTTCATAAAATGTGTATCTCTATTTATTTTCTTCTTTTCCACTTTTATTTTCAAACCAGACCACTACTTTATATTTGACACATCTTACTTTACTTAAACAAACTCGATGTGCCCTCTTTGACTGATGTAACACCAGAAAAACTGACAAATCTATGACTCAGTGTGAAGGCCCTGGCAACAAAGACAACACTAAAGATATAAGAACACTGGCCGATTTAGAGGACATACATAAAAAGAGAACACATTTGGGTGTCAATCTTGAAAAGGGCACTGTTCAAGCCAAAAAGAAAAAAAAGGTTAGAAAAAACAGTTCACTAAATCCTTTTTTCAGTTGAAGAACAATCACTTTTGGTGTGACTTCTCTCTCTCTCTCCCTCTCTCTCTATTTCCCTCTCTTCCTTTTCCCTCTCCTTGAAGGCTCCATCCTCATAGGATACAAATGTTATCCCATGGGACCACAGCCTTGAAAGCAGTGAAGCCTTGAGAATGGATATAATCCATGTCCTTGTGCGATTCTCCTGTGCTCAGCACCGGCCTGTTCTCTCTCTCTCTCTGTCATGGACACACACACATACTCACACAAACCACCATTTTATGATCAAGATATTATTCCCCGCAGTGAGGCACAAAGCCTTGCCCCAATTCTGCTGCAACACATAAAACACAGAAACACTGGGCCGTTTGTATTGTCAAATCCACACAAGGTCCCAGGGATCAATTGGTGTCTGAGAATAAAAAAAATCTAGGGCCTTTTGTGCTCTCATCTCCTTAGTTTTAATACAAGAAAAAAAAACACATATTGAGTCAATTTCCTCAGTTCACCGTGGATGAAACGTTATTTTAATCCCTGAGTCCTTTTTGGTAGCCTGACGAGCCAGACCCACATTAAAATGTAGGGTCTGGGCTCTCACCGTTCGCAGTGCTCAGTCCGAGGGGCGGGATAATCGGTTGTCTTTCAAATTCCCTCTGCATGCAATAGGACAGCTCTGAGTCCCATGTGTTTTCCCACCAGCGGAGCTAGTTGGCTAGTTCAAACTTTTGCCAACTTAAAACAAGCTTAACTCGTGTCACACCATCTTCTTTGTTCTCAAGTAGGCAGGGAATTCAAGCCAAACCGTTGCAACTCTGCCATCAATTATTATGTTAAGCCCGCCTAACGACTCTATACACGATTTGATTGGCCTGATAGTTTGAAATTTTAATTTTTCGAGCTCACAAGCCAACGGAGAGTTGTTAGACTAGCCCTGGAAGCAAATGTAATTTCTAAGCTACCTTTTTGGCATATGCTATAGGCCTTCACTTGACTTCTGCTTATTGATGGTGCAGTATCAAAGAAAACACAACTGCCACTCAATAGTTTGATGTCATGGTTTCAATTGTATTACACTGCTCATTTAACCTTTTATCAGTGTAGCGTTTTAACTAGTTGAATAAATTAATTAATGAATGGATGAATTAATGCATAAAGAAGCAAACAAACCAACAAGACCTCTCTGTCAGCCTTATTGTACCATACTACTGTATGCTTACCATGTCCTGCTTGTCGTTTTTCACTCTTTTTTCACAATATGTATCACTGATGTATTGTTCTATTGTTTAACCAAAACTATTCTATTGCAGCCAAAACTATTCTCCTTTCACTGGTGCAACAGTTATACTCGTTCTTGATAAAGAAGCATGCCTAAAGGTTATGGAATGCCCAAAGGTGCCCAAAGGTGATGGACTTTTCTGCTGTACATTATTTCCTCTGTGGAGGTGGATGGGGTTATGGCAACTTTCTTGAGATAGAGAGGATATGTGGCTTTGGTGGGGGGGGGGGGGGGGGGGGGGGGGGGGGGGGAGTGAGGAGGGCAAGAGAAAGGATCAGATACAAAGGTAGAGCTGATCTTCAGACTTGCATTGAAGTTAGGCCCCAATGGACATATTCTCCTATCTCTCAAGCAGGAGACCTCTTGAACAGGAACACTTCACAGAGAATGAAAGAACCTGTTTAATTCAGCCAGTCTTCCCTTCTCAAGCAGATCACAACCTGGCCCTCCCCCAACCTGAAATAAAATCTGCGTTAGACTCATCAAGAGCTGGCTATTACACAGATCTTCACCTCTACCATCACCTCACCCAAACAATACATGGATTACCCCCACAAAGAACCAAGATATTAGCCTGGGTGACCCCAGAAGATTCTGTGAGCACATCTGAATTTGCTCGACAGATCAGTCTTGCAGTGCTCCCATTTGAGTCCATTTCCGAATCATCAAAACCTTTTAACACCCATAACTTTAGCTTTATGTTGTATGAGCATGTAGCATATACAGTACTGTACAATTGTGTTTTCACAGCAACAACAGCCCTGTAATTATATTGACATGTGTTTTTGTCTTTCTTGTTTGTATGTTTATTTGCAGTTACAGTAAGTGCTGATTAAAGCAACATGATATAGTTATCATTTTGATGCTACACTAACTTACAATATGGAATCTCTGACATTGTCAATACACATCTGGTAAACCTGGTATTGTCCTTTGTAATGGTTCTATTGTGTGTAGGTGGATGACCCTTTTTGTTGATTTTAGACAAATTGGGAACCCTTAGTGCTAAAATGGTAGGCAGTATGTTGAAGATTGATGAAAGGGGGAATTTTGACATAGTGTTACCATAACGTCACAAATTCCATTTTATCATGTGAGGTGTGGACAACATCAGGTATCCAGTATCCACCTCCTCTTCCCCATCATTATCTGTTCAGAAAGGGATTTTAAAATCAATTTAGCCTGATAAAAATCAACCAATACTCCATTCAAGGAAATTACTGATGTCCCCAGTTAAGATAAGAAAGAGATGCTAACCAGGGAAGTTCATCTTTGTGCAGGTTACCTCCTCCTCTATTTATTATTGAGCAGTTGTTAACACTACAACACTGGTGATAGCACCGCAAGATCAGGGAGGGAAACCTGGTGGAGCAATGTGGTCCATGGACAAAAAGGAATACCTTTTCCTGGTTTAGAATGCAGGGATGGTGTTTGTCTTTTTGACCTAATGTTCAATATATGATGATGGACACAGACCATCCATAATCAATTATTAACCATTTTGCATTTATTCTGTATGGCCAAGTGGAACTGAAAAATATGTTCCATGTTCAAAAATATTTTTTGGTTATTCTCAATAAGCGTAAGGGTTGTGAAAACATCAATATGTTTTGCACTAGGGCTTGAGACGATAATATAGAGATACATATAAGGTGAGATGGTTTTATAATGAAAAAGGAAAACTGAATAAAGTTTGGCTTTTCATTTTTTCAAGGCTATTAATGAAACATTACCCTTGCTTTAAGGCAACCAGTGCTCATGGATCTATATTTTCATTAGGGTTGGCACAATATTATTATTGGAAAATTGTTTAAGCTAGCTGTCGTGTAAAGTGAACATATTTTCAGAACACTCAAGGGCAGATGTGCCAACAAGTTAGCAGCCAATGTAGATATAATCTCACGGCAATGCACACTTAAAAACACGGCTGTGTAAATAAGCTGACTGCATGTGTTAATATTTTCCTAGCCATGAGGGCTAATAAGGCAGGTGCTTGTGAGCTGAGTGTACATTGCTACAATGGCAGTCTGTTGAACCTTTACTAAAGGATTCTTCCCTGCACTATATGACATTTGCACAGCCACCATGGAACGATATGCTATAATATATCCTGCAACATCTTCATCACTGTCTTTTAAAGAGTGCTGTGGCAATGATTGTCCCTTATAATGAAAGGCTGATGGAGGGCAACTGGGAGGTGGGGTGGAATGCTGAAAATACAATTGTACCATGAAAAATGCTCTGCTTACTATTCAGTGATGCTTATTTGTACCTTCTGCCCTGAGGGCTTGTCATCTTCAGGTCTCAGGTTATGTTTTGCCTCCGGCAATGCCTAACAGTGGCAGACAAGTCCTGTTTAGGGAGGCCTCATTTCCAAGTTTTTTTTTTTTCTACCAGCACTCTGACATTCCTGAATAGCACTATATGTTTGGTTTGTGTTATAGCGTGCCAACCACTTACCAAGCAATAGCTTTTGGACAACTTTCTGTTTATCAGAAAGCCATAGATTAGTTTAGAAGGCTGTCAGACACTTTTCAAACTAATATGGAATAATTCAGCTCTTGAATTTGTTTCAGCAAAAAGAGAACTACCTACCAATTTCTCTCAGGAGACGTTTGTTCTGACAGGAAGAGACAGCAGCAAAGCCATACATCACTTAAATGTAATTAAACTAAATAAAACTTGTAAACCGGTAGTATACAAACATGACAGGTGATCCTCACTAATCAAATCACCTTATTTTCACTTGATGCATCAAAAGTGTATTGTTAAACACTGCACTGATAGATGAAACCTGATGAAGACAAAACCTCTGTCAGTTCCCTGTGCGTCTTTCTAATTACTTTTTTTTATTATAAAAAGGAGGTGAAATGTATTATCGTTAGATGTGCTACAGTGCTCACCAAAACACCCAAACACTCTCATTAGAGAGACAATGATCAATGCAGCTCTTTCATTAGCCAAGAGTGAATACATATTTAAACATGTGGTAAGACTTAGTTTAGGGAACACATGTTAACCATTAACTAATAATGTATATTAACTAGTGTATGTGTGGGGATCTACACAGACAGGCACACAACTTATGGCCTCCTTACACCAAACAACTTTGACAAGATTTGGGAAAGATTCTTGAAAGATTGTAGTCTTTTAACTAATGCCCTCCATTCAAGCTTTACTCAAAAGACTACAATCTTTCAAGAATCTTTCCCAAATCTTGTCAAAGTTGTTTGGTGTAAGGAGGCCAATAGCTGCATCACATCCACACAACACCCAGAATCACATGATGTCTTGGGAAGTCACATGACCAATTAGGAAGTGATAAGTGTTTGCTGGCTGCAAGTCAGATTCTGGACACTGTTGTGCTTGGGCTCCCTTTTCATGCAGGTACTGTTGGTCATGGTAGAGCATGTTTAATCACTGCCATTTGAATTTGAATACTTATTTACTTTATTTTATCAGGGTAATTTCTAGAAGCGAAGTGTGTCTACTCTTCACAGAGGACAGGCTTCTGCATGGAGTTTTAACATTGTTGTGATCACCTAATTGTGACCTGAGCTGCTGGGCTGCTGGGCTGCATTGGTAAATTCCTTAATATGCAAATTTTCCATTGAAGTTTTATACTTGCATTGGCACATGTTTTAAACTACTTTTCCTGTCCGTAGCAACGGAACGTTCACCTTTTTTTTGTCTTCATATGTCAATGAGCTGTGGGGCAGTTGAGCATACTGAAAAGTAGGCCTATATTTTCTATGTTTGAGTTGACTATGCTATGCTGTTTAATGAGACTGGCAACTAACGTGCTTGTTTTCTCCTGAAAAGGGACCAGGCCAGCCACTGTTTTCCTGTAATTAGTATACGCATTTCTTTATTGTGTTTGTTTGTTTGCTTGGTTATCTGTGACTTTGCCTCTGGGCCTACCACCCATGTGCCCCATTCATAGTAGCATTGTACATTAACTAGTCGTGCTATTGATGCTGGTGGTTCCCCTCCCTAACTATGTCTTCTGCTTAGGCTATCCCTGTACAAGGCTGAATCCACACTGATGCTTTGCAAGGGACCTGCTGATGTTGCCAAGGGACCACATTAGGAGACTGTCTTGGTGTGTACTATAACTACAACACCAGTGTGATATTTTGTAGTTATATCTAAAGACCTTAAGTGTGTAGTGCTTGCTGTGTAGCATGCTTTGTCTGGTGTTGGGTTGCTGTCTCCTGTTTTTCTGTCTCACCAGGGTCCTCCTGAGCAGGGGTTTTGCATTGGCGGATCTGACCTTCCTAGACTGAGGAAAATCCACCAGTTTATAGCAGTATTTTAAGATCTATCCTTATAACTTTTCTACACCTTTTGTACTAAATTGTAATAAATTTGAAATACATTTACATATCTGCCTTTTGTCAACTGTCCCTTTGCAGGTGTAGCAGGTAGACCTTGTCTGCTTGCTTGCTCTTTCCTCCTGGTCTCTCCCTGGCCCTCTGCTAATGTGTGGGTGGGGCCAATTATTCAATCAGGCCAACCATGCGCTACTTAAGAGCTCTACAGCAAGTAGCTCAGTAGGTTCCACTCGTTGTCCCTCATCTGAGCGCTGGGCTCTACCGACCGTCAGGTATGTTGCTGCCCTAATGTTGTAGACTAACCATGTGCTTGGTGTAGCTAAACTCCATTTTTCTGTAGCCCTGTAGATGGATGCATATGCTGTCATCATCTGTTGTCCTTGGGAAAATTGGTATAGATGTATTTTTTTTTTTTAAGGATATTTCTTTGGCCTTTTTTATGCCTTTAATGATCGTGACAGTGGAGAGTGACAGGAAGCGAATGGGAGAGAGAGCAGGGGTGGAATCCGGAAAGGAGGAGTCGAAGGAGGTGCCCCAGCCAGTTGCACCACATCTGGGGCCAGGTTTGATGTATTTTGTTTGCCTTCCAGGTAGCACGGCTTTTCTATCCGCGTTGCTCTCAGCGTACAGTAGGTCATGCTGCTGTCTTGTCTTAGTTTCGTTTTGTTACTGTTTAGCTTTGCTTGCCCTTGGCAACTGCCTGCATTGTACTTGTACCCTTTTGTTTTACTTCTACTTATCTTAGTTATCCACTGTCTGTCTATTCCATAGAGTCTGGGGGCAACAACCTTTAACTGTTTGTTAATTTGGCAGGCAGGGTTCTTGCTGGTGGGAGGCTAGTCAGTCACCTAGTGGTGGTGCAGTAAAGATGCACATTTTGGTGTGAATTATCAGAATGTTTGCTGTGGTCTGCGGTGTTACTATGGAACCTGTATGTTAGTTGTGATCATTTTAAATAAACAAAAGTGCAACAAGAAAACATAATAATTTTTGTACCTTCCTAACCCAGACTAGTTTTAATGTCTTTGTGCAGCTATCCCCCCTTCCTTTTCCCTGGCTTCAGTTAAACAGTCCATCCAGGAATTCGCGATGTTGCGATCGCAACAATTAACGCAAATTCAGCAAATCCTCGTGAATTCTGGGCGACCTCGCAATTTTGTCCAAACACTGCAACTTTTTCGCAAATTTGACCAATCATGGTTTCCCCGTACAATTTCACCCACCACAAGAGCCCCTCGCGCAGAATATTGACTCCGATGCCACACTCACTTCTGCAGAGACGGCCCTATAACTTCCCTCCTCTGCAGTTTTGATGACTATAAATAGAAGGCTAACGTTAATGATCTGCTTTACTTGCATCTGTTATCTCAACCTAGTGTTGCTAACCTGGCTAAACTATGAAAGTAAGTTAATTAAGGCCTACTTGGTTTACTGACATTTGAGTAGGCTACAATATGCAACCCATTGGCAAACGTTTACACCTGGAGATGTCCTTTTAGCTCGTGTCATGTTTGCTAGCTTGTAGGCTCAGTTTGTGTGGTGCAGTGCTACCAAAATCATAGAAATGAATAACATTGTAAGATATTTACCTCTTCTATGATCCAAGAATGATTTCATACGAGTTATTTTTTAACATTTATTTTAACTAATGACAGAAAACATTCCGAATTCTATCCACATATCATAATGCACTATGCAAAAAGTTATTTCCAGTCGTAGCCGAACACCGTGAGATGCAAGCGTTCCAATCCACTTATCGATAGATATCGGAACTCCCCCTATTACCGTCGGTCCCGTATTTCCACCGTCTTGCGTGTATGTGTCATTTAATATCAATTTCTATACAAACCAAGACAGCAGACTCTAAAGAAGCGCAACCACCCACACCATGGGTGTATCTAAATTAGCTATGTACCAAAATGACATTTTACTGTGACTCAAGGAGCTGTAAACAGTGTTGTAAGGCTGCGTGCACACAACCGCTTGGAGCTCCAGTGGAATTTTAATTTCACGACGAGAATTCTCGGTCTAACCGTTCATGTGCCATTGAAGCGGTGTAAATAGGCGACCCATCAGGCCAGCACTATAACTCCGGCGTGGTAAACAAAATCGGATATTTCAGGCAGTAAATCCTCCCATTAACAAACAAACCAGATTTTGTTCAAATCTACACACCTATGCCTACTGAAAAATGTCAGGTTAATTTAGCAAATGTTATTTTGAAGTTTTGAAAAACGTTGTTGTTTTAGAATTTCTGAACAAAAGTGGTGATAATTGGGGGTGTTACGATAGATATGTTATTACGCTACTCTCACGTCCTTAAAGTGGCAGGCAGTCAGACTTACACACCACCAATGTAATAACATTAAAGAAAAGTGTAGTCTAATAGTTTAAATCAATATGAAATTACTAGATACTTAGTTGGCTATTAGTAATTATGCAAGTCACATAATATGAATTATTAAAAAGATATTAACTTAATAGGCTATGAATTAGCCTACAACACAAATGAATGTATTGAAACATGACATTATGCCATCTCTTTAGGGGGCTGTCTTTTTTGGACAGTTCTACAAAAGGTTATACTGCTTTGTGAATTACCCCAGTCAAAGTATTTACACAAATAAAGTAGGCCTACTTTGATTTTCTGTAACCCTTACTATTTACCTTTACTTTTTAATAAGCATCAAGATGATCCGTGTAATTTTGGTCTTACTAACCTTAATTACCTTCAATTAAAAAATAATAATATAAAAGATATAAAAAATCACAACTATTTTTGCAATTTTAACTTCCTCTCGCAATTTCTTCGCAACAAACGGCTAAAAACATAACTTACTTCCATAATTTTTATAGAAAAGTTGTCGCTTTGAAATCAGGCATTTTAGATCAATCTCAAAAACAATCTCAAAAAACTTGGTTATGTTTTCACTGGAATGGTTACGAACCTGTGTGCAATGGTGCAATTATGTGTGCTCTTAACTCATTCCCTGGGTGCTAGGCCCAGGGTGGCGTAGTCTGGCTACAGTGATGGGCTGTTAGTGCCGTCCTCCAAAACCTCGCCCTGCTACACAGGGAACATGTAGAACTAGTAGCCACACTACATTCAGGGAAAGATCTGTGGGTCCTCCTGCCCATCAGGGGGTGGCATAGTCAGACTGTAAAGAAGGTGTACCGCTTGTCGGGTACCGCATTTGTATTAGTGCTAAACACGGTATGTATTACTCCCCCACATTGGACTTTCTGACCATATCACTGTTATGCTAATGCCTGTGGCCTGAGGGAGCCTCTGATGCTCTTCAAGACTGCTTTGACACAACAGACTGGGAAATGTTTAAGCAGGCAGCCACTTACAACAACCAGACAGACATAGAGGAGTATACAGACACTGTAACCTCTTACATCACCAAGTGCATTGATGATGTGACCCACACAAAAGACATCATCACTCGGGCTAACTGGAAGCCATGGCTGACGGGGGATGTCCTCAGGCTGCTGAGGGCCAGAGACAAAGCCTACAGAGCTGGGGATGAAGCTGGCATGAGAACAGCGAGGGCCAACCTGTCCCGTGGCATCAAGGAAGCAAAAAAGGAATAAACTCACAAGATAACCACCCACTTCAAAGACAGCAGGAACAAAGCCTATGGCAGGGCATTCAGGCCATCATGGACTACAAGCCCGCACCACAGAGCTGTGAGGGCAACATCCCTCTGCTCAACAATCTGAACCGCTTCTTTGCTCGCTTTGAAGCACAAAACAGCACTTGCCCACAGAAGACCCTTCCCCCTCCACACGAGCAGCCCCTGTGCCTCTCTGCCGACAGCGTGAAGAGGACACTTGCTGCTATCAACACCCGTAAGGCAGCAGGCCCAGACAACATCCCAGGTTGTGCGCTGAAGGACTGCGCTGAGGAGCTTAAGGATGTCTTCAGACATCTTTAACACTTCCCTGAAGCAAGCCATCGTCCCAATCATGTTTCAAAGCTGCCACCATCATACCTGTGCCGAAGAAAACTGCTCCATCCTGCTTCAATGACTACCGCCCCATGGCACTGACACTCATCATCATGAAGTGCTTTGAGCGGCTCGTCATGTTTCACATCAAATCCATTCTCCCCCCCACCCTGGACCCCTTCCAGTTTGCATACCGAGCCAAACGGTCCACAGAGGATGCAATCTGCTCTGCCCTCCACCCAGCCCTCACTCACCTGGAAAAAAGAGACTCATATGTGAGATTGCTGTTTATAGACTTCAGTTTTGCATTCAACACCATAATACCACAACAACTCCTCTGCAAACTTGACAAACTGGGACTCGGTACCTACCTCTGCAACTGGCTACTGGACTTCCTCTGTCAGAGGCCTCAAGTAGTACGTGTTGGCAACATAATCTCAAGCAGCATCACACTGAGCATGGAGGCCCCTCAAGGCTGCGTGCTCAGTCCGCTGCTTTTCACCCTGCTGACGCATGACTGCACTGCAACCTACAGCAACAACCACATAGTGAAATTTGCTGACGACACAACTCTGGTGGGTCTCATCACCAAGGGCGACGAGACCCAATACAGGTTGGAGGTCGACCTTCTGACCACATGGTGCAGGGACAACAACCTCCTGCTGAACGTCAGCAAGACCAAGGAGATTGTTGTTGACTTCCGGAGAGGTCACACCCAACACCTGCTACTGACCATCGACGGTGCTGTGGTGGAGAGAGTGAGCAGCACCAAATTCCTGCACATCAGTGCACATCAGTGAATACCTCTCCTGGACCACCAACACTGCATCACTGGCGAAGAAAGCTCAGCGCCGCCTGTACTTCCTGCGGAAACTCAGGTGAATAAGTGCTCCACCAGCCATCATATCTACATTCTACCGAGGCACCATTGAGAGCATCCTCTCCAGCTGTATCGCTGTGTGGGGCGGAAGCTGCACTGAATACAACAGGAAAGCCCTGCAGCGCATAGTGAAAACAGCTGGAAGGATTATTGGTCCTCCACTCCCCTCCCTGAAGGACATTTACACCTCCCACCTCACCCGCAAGGCAACCACAATTGTGAATGATGCAAGTCACCCCGCTCACAATTTGTTTGATCAACTACCCTCTGGGAAGAGGTACAGAAGCCTGTGCTCCCGCACCACCAGACTCACCAACAGCTTCATACACCAGGCTGTTAGGATGTTGAACTCTCTCCCCCCTCCACCCTCAGCTACATAACATCCTGGACTTTGGACCCACAATGGCTGCCTTGCACTACACTTGTACACTTGCACACTTTGCAACTTGTTGTTGTTGTCCTGAAAACACTTCTGAACACACTTCTGCTGCTCTTGCATAACTTGCACCACTATGCCACTTGCATACTTAGGTCAAACAGAACTACTTCAGCCATTTATTGGCCTGACTTTTGCACTATTATATTGACTGTCTACTGTATTGCACAATTTCAAATTTTGCTGCTTTTATTTTCTTCATTGTATGTGCCTTCTTATTTTTACTTTTTATATTGTTTACTTGAATGTTATGTTTGTCTGTGGACCTAATTGGTAAAATATGTCTTGTCTCCACCGTGGGATAGTGGGAAACGTAATTTTGATCTCTTTGTATGTCTTGACATGTGAAGAAATTGACAATAAAGCAGACTTTGACTTTGACTTTAACTATTAGGCTAAGAATCATTGCACATTTTATTAAGTCTTTATTGAACAATTTATTATTCTTACTCAATAGTAGGTTATTTATTATTGGTAAATAATCAACCAGTTGGTCTTGATCTTCCTGGTATGGATTAAAATGTACAGAGTTTATAGACTGTTATACCACTGCTTGGTTGAATTTCCCATTGCCATGTGTTCTTTAGAAGCGGCGGTCATATAGGTTTAGTCAGATTTTTTCTTTTTCTTTTTCGCATGGCCAATTTTCCGTCAAGGATTCCGGTGACACTGTAAGACCGGGGTACACGAAACTTGGTGGGCGTGTAGCCCCACATGGATACCATGGAACCATCGTTTTTCGTTTTGATCTGTAGCACCCCTGCTGGACTGGACCCCCGAAAGGAGGGTAGGGCAGACACAGTTTTCTGTGAATATCTCGAGAACCGTAGGGTTTAGGAGGACCACCTTTTTTTTTTTTGTATGTTGATTTTAAGGGGCCATGTCCAGCCATTCGATAACCACTCATTTCATGTATAGCTCCACCTAGTTAAAAACAAAAAAGTAAAAATGAGGTGTTGTAATCGCAGGTATCTGTGACTTAACATGGTCAAAACTGCATGAAATTGGATGTGTAGGATCATTATGACCCCCTCTGAATGCACGCCAAGTTTCGTGGAATTCCGTTCATGGGGGGCCATACAATAAATTAATTTGTTACTGTACACCAACTGGCCTGTAGGTGGCCGGACACAGTTTTCTGTGAATATCTCGAGAACCGTAGGGCCTAGGAGGTCCACCTTTTTTATATGTTGGTCTTAAGGGGCCATGTCAACCCATCCCATTACCACTTATTTCATGTATAGCGCCACGTAGTTAAAAATTAAAAAGCAAACAATTAGGTGTTTTCATCACAATATCTCTGGCTGACATGGTCAAAACTGCACGAAATTGAAAGTGTAGGATCATTATGACACCCTCCAAATGCATGCCAAGTTTCGTGGACTTTCGTTCATGGGGGGCCATACAATAAATTAATTTATGTGTACATTTAGTGACCGTAAACCCAGAGATATCTTGAGAACCATAGGGCCTAGGATGACCAATTTTTTGTGTATGTTTGTTCCAAGGGTCATGTTAACCCATTCCATATGCACACACATACATTCACAGTAATCATACGTATGAACAGTTTTGGGCAAGTTACTTCAAAAGCGTAATGCATTATTTATTACTTGTTACTGTCATCTCAAAATAAGTCGTTACATTACAATATTACTGTCTTTGAATTGTAAGTCATTACACTACGTTTACATTACTCTCACCAAAATAACAGGAAATATGGATTTGGTGTTCTCAATAGATCTTTATGTGTTCAATGCAGCTCATTACACGGCAGGAGGTGATGTGGTATGGCATAATGACTGAGCTAGGCTTAAGGCTAACAAAAGAACAATATAATGGTTGCAGTTATGGCTCATGGGACAATGTAGGCCCCAAAGGCCAAAGGTCACTCACAACTTAATATAGTAAAATATAGCCATAGTGAAATTGTATGTTGACTTTAAATGTTTCTCATCATTGCTGGTTGCCTTTCCTTCCACTTACAGTGGTGTAGACTTAATGCAAATAGTTTGAAAATAATGGCTACAATCTTTGTCTGTAAAAGCAACATTTTAGTTATTCTCACTGCTTGAAATGAGAAGTAGGCTTATAGCCTAACCATGTTAGATCTGTTGCATGAATGGCAGAGATAACTCAAATTCCCTTTCTACAGTCATCTAAACAAGGCAATCAAATTCCAGGACCAGCATAAATGACTTTTTTGATTCTTGGATAATCTTCTCTGGTGCCAATTGAGCATTTCTCAATTTTGGATTAAAAAGCAAAGTAACTTCAGTTACTGAGAATTGTACCGAGTAAAATATTACTGAAATTGTATTGGTAATGCCTTACATTACTGCATTACAGCAAACAGCAATGCATTACTGTAATTACATTACTTTTTTAATGTATTACTCCCAACACTGCGTATGACACACACACACACACAGTAGACATATGTACGCATGCATGCACATGCGCACACACACAGGCACACCCACAAGCACATGCACGCAGTGTTGCCAACTATTTCAAATGGAAAGTAGCTAAAGCCAGCTCAAAAAGTCGCTAGATGACGTCACACACTAATTTGCATATCAATTACGTCACCAGGTCAAAAACCTGTCACTGTCCCCTTTACACCTGTTTGCTTTTCTCTTAGGCCTACTGAAATAGGCAACTTTAAGAGCCTAATTTAAATATATTTAATTTAATATACTTGTATATTAGGGTAATTGATACACTTTACACTTCTGTACATCTTGTCATAGTATACACCAGAATGAACATTAAGTGGCTGAAAATCAGTCATTTCCAACCTATTCCCAACTGCTGCATTTGCTTTGCACAGCTTGAAGTCTGATTATAACTTCACTATAGGCTACACACAATTTAACCTTACAACAATGGCTATATTTTGGATTTGGCCTATTTAGTTAATGTCACTCAGACAGACAGACAGAATTATTTTTCCCTCAGCCGACGGTCACACTTATACCTTTTCTTAAAATAGTTATATATAGATATATAGATATATAGACTTATTCTTGCACTGTTGCACTGTTGGACTTACTCATTTGCACTATCACCGTGACACTCACTCACACAGAGCACCTTACCTTACTATGCACAGAGAATCACAGACTCAGTCCCTGCCTCAGTCATTGCAAGCGCCTCTTGATTGATTAATCACCACTATGTGGATACTGTTTTTAGAATTGATTTAGATTAAGTGTTAGTTAGTATAATTTGTATTTTAGTATATTTAGTATATTCTTTATCTTCTACTGTCCTTATTGCTTAGTTGTGTTTTTATATTATATACTTTTAATTACTTTTTCTGCTGTTAGTGAATATGTGTGTGTGTGTGTGTGTGTGTTGTGTGTATGCTACTGAGACCTTGAATTTCCCCTGGGGATCAATAAAGTATCTATCTATATCTATCAGTCTGTCCTGCATTGATAACATTGAGGCTACATAGCCTAAACGAATGCTTTAGGTTTTTTTGTATGCTCGATTTTGAACTATCTGCTTGCGAATGAAGTTGTAGCCTACCTTCCTTTGTTGAACGGTGCTGGAAAGCGTGTCCCTGTTTCCCTGTCATCATGTCATTGCTCTCGTCTTGTTGACTCTGGTTGTAATCTCACCCGAAGTTGCTGCACCTTCCAATAACAATGTCTGAGCTGTTAGATCTATAGAACATCTACTTCCGTGGATAACATGGGCTGATACTACATAGGCCAGTCATTACTTTTATAATCATGGGGCAACGCTTTGGGTGAACTCGATGTAGGCTAATTCACAAATGAAACAGGCATGAGACTCTTACACAGCACAGCCGAACTCACTGCTCTCTCAGAAGAGTAAAAAGGGACGTTACATGCCATCACATCAGAGTCTCAAAAAGTCTCCAAGAACGCCAGAAAATGTAGCTAGATTTGTCGCTAGTCGCTTTTTACAAAAAAAGTCGCTTGGGGGGTCTGAAATCTCGCTAAATATGGCGACAAAGTCGCTAAAGTTGGCAACACTCCATGCACGCACACACACACACACACACACATAAACACGTACACGCACACATGCACACAATTCAAGAATTTCTCAGAATTATGAACAGGCAAGATGGGGGTGGGGTTGTATAAAATGTATTTTACAAGTGAAATCTATGAACTAATCATGTTTTGGTACTTGTTGTCTAGCAGATACCAGTGAGAATTGAGTGTGCATAATGCAATTCAGTGAGACAGTTAGAATCCTACATGTATATGCCTTTCACCTTTTGCTTTTAGCCAGCAGCCAGACCAGCAGATACCCTAACTTTGCTGAATTACTGAAGCTAAGCAGGCTTAGTTAGTACTTGGATAAGAAACTATAAGTATAAATAAGTATATATACTCTTTTGATCCCGTGAGGGAAATTTGGTTTTTAATTTAATTTTGCATTTATCCCAATCCGTGAATTAGTGAAACACACTTAGCACACAGTGAGGTGAAGCACACACTAATCCCGGCGCAGTGAGCTAACTGCAACAACAGCGGCGCTCGGGGAGCAGTGAGGGGTTAGGTGCCTTGCTGAAGGGCACTTCAGCCGTGCCTACTGGTCGGGGTTCGAACCGGCAAATAAGTCCGAAGTGCTAACCAGTAGGCCACGGCTGCCCCAACTAGCCTGGGTGCCATTCCGAACTTAGTCCCGCCAATCAAATCGGGCTTTACCTGTTGCTCGATGATGGACAGGTGAGCAACAGGATACGCCTGGTTTATCCGATTATTTCATCTGAGAAAACTTCATGTTTCACTTTTAGATTAGGCTTATGTTTGAAACAAAACGCTAATTAGTGTTGTAGGCTAGAAGGATTGACAAGGCAAAACTGCACAAATTAAAAGACCAGAAAACAATGTTAAGGCATTAGGCAAAAAAATTGTGTAATCAGATTACAGTTACATTGTTGGGGATTACCTGATAAAATGTAATCATGCAAACAATGCAACATTTTTTATTTTGATGCCCCCCCTAGCTATCTTTTAATTTGACAAGCAGTTCATTCAGATGAACTAAGCCACAGCTTTTTAGACTCATTTTTTTTAAGATATAGTTAAGAACAAAATGTTTCATACCCTGGGCAAATATTGATTTTCTCTTGACCAATATGTTTGTTCTTACTTAAAATGATGGGCCTGTTCACATGATGTAATTCCCACACGCGTAAAAAGTTGCAAGACAATGTGGTAAAAACATGGAATCAATTTTTTTTTTAATCTTTTTTTAAATATTTATGAAAAAATCGACGTGTTCAAAATTATCCATACCCTTTTTAAACAATCACTGGAAACATCTTTATTTACCACCATAACTCTCAAAATGGTTCATATAATACCCACCAAGCCTCTTCATGTCTCCACAATGATTTGTAGACTGCACCTTTTTAGCAGCAATCTGGGGTTTGAGGCAGGAAGCGATTATTTGCCATCACTTTGGCCTTGTGCTCACTTTTTTGGATCGGACCGTTTTGAGGTCCGCTCTAAAATATTGATATTGTTCTCTGTTAACCATTTCTTGCCTTGTTTGGCTGTATGTTTTGGATCATTTCATGCCCATTTGTGGTTTAATGTTCAAATGCTGCCTTTTGGGGGCAGCCATGGCCTACAATAAAGTATTATGAACTGGTTAGGGCTTAGGCCTTTGGGTTTGCAGTTTTTGGCTTCACTAATTCCGCTTTTCCCAAATACAGTTGGGATAAATGCAAGATGAACCAAATGTCCCTCACTGGATCAAAGATATACTTTCTGTACTAACTCAGGCATACAAACAACATACTATTGGGGCAGGTCTCTTGGCACACTGCCTGATCTTTTCCTCCTAATCTTAATGTAGCCTCTTGTTTTAGTGTTACCGTTTACTTTGAGAAAATCACCAGGTCCCCCTGGTTGAAAAACATCCCAAAATAATAATTTTCTCACCCCCACAATTGAAATGGACATGGTGTCATTTGGGTTTAATGCGAATCTCAGGCCATGTCTCTGGGTCACAAAAATCCAGCGAAAGCTAAATTCTTTGTCCAGCTGTGCCCTTATAAAGGTTAAGCTGAGTTGTGCATGTTTGGAGAAGAGTGGAGAAAAATAGAATGAGAATTCTTTCATCAATTCTTTGGTGGTGTCTTTTACTTAATGGACATATTTATTGAAATAATCCTAAAGTAATCAGATTACGTTACATGTTTTTGGTAATCCAACTGATTACGTTACTGATTACAAAAATTGCCATGTCATTTGTAGTCAGTAATGGATTACATTTCAAAGTAATCTGACCCATCCCTGGAATTGAGTATGACTACGTCAGGCTAATAAGAAACCTCCTTGGAAGAGTAGGTTCCTTCTGGAAGCGGTGTTGGTGGCTGGCCAGTAGGTGGCACTCTTCCCTGTGGCCAAAAGCCACCAAACAAATATCAATCCCAATGTCCTTTTGCAGTGACAAGGACACTGTACTGCAGGAGATGTTTTCCTTTGCATGAATGTTAAATTGAGGTCCTGACTTACCATGGTTGTTAAAGATCCCATGGCACTTATCGCAAAGAGTAGGTGGTTCCCTGATTTGCTTTACTTATACACACATACATAAAGTCACACACACAAAAACACACACACACACACTACACATGCACACACACATACATGCACACACATGACACGCACAAACACACACACAAACATTTAAACACACATACACACACACACACACACATGCACCCACACATACAAACACACCTACATACACAAACACACTCACACACAAAAAAACACACACAAAACACATACACAAACACAACCACACACTCTGCAGACACTCAATTACAAACACACAAAAAAGGAACAAAGTAGGAAATGAACACAATTTGACAAGTGTGACTTATTTTTCTGGAAAAAATGTGCTGGACTGGGCAGCGGTCATATTTTGTACCGCTCTGTGGTACATATAGTTTGTTACCGTTTCGTTGTGGCTTTTGCTGATAAACAAATAGTTCACAACACATGCTAAACTTGAATCAAACATTTTTTTTAGAACACAGCTGATCAACCGTGTGCCTTCACTTTTGAATGAAAATCCGTTGCCATTGACAGCGGTCATTATTTAGAGGTCCTTAGACGAAAATAATGACCGGTAGAACTTTGGGATATCCCATTCAAGTCAATGGAGCGTTCTTCTTGCATTGTTGAACCCCAGCGGGGTGTTAAACACACCTTAACATTGCCATCCTGAAGAACAGCTGATATGAAAGCTACCAGCAGCTTGTCAGAGAGATCACTCAGGGCTTATTAAAAAGACCTGCTGCTTACCAGAAGCTGTCCACCAAGCTGCTGCTCTCCTCGCCAGCTGCCCTTAACCAGCATCACTGTGGTGGAGCAGTGATGACGTTATCGACTGACCTGGGGTGCGTGTCTAGAAAGCGTAGTTGCCTAACTTCTGTCGCAACCTTTGTAGTTAGAATTGTGGTTCTTGGATTTGGTTTTTCTAGAAAGTATAGTTTGAATTCTCAATCGCAAAAAGTTTGGTAATTGGAACTAGGCCTACAGCCCCTGAGCAGTCACACTTGGTAGTTCTGGTTAGTGATGTCGTCAGTGTCAAAGGATAGGACAGGAGCCTAACCAAAAATCACAAAGTGGTTGTGTTTCTCGTGACTCAATGATTGTGCTACAGTATACTGTTGTTGGCTTAATGTTCATTCAAAGATATCAAAGAGAAAAAGGCCTAGGCTACTGACTCCCCTGCTGGGCTCATTTTTGCTATTTATGTTAATTTCAGGCTAGTGTTATCATCTTCACAGAGTAGTGGGAACCGGATAACCTCGCAAGTCGCAACCTCCTGTAGCCTCTTCTTTGTTGTCTTCATGATTTCCTTTTAAAAGTTTCTTATATTAAAAGGTGATACACAATGACAAGCCAGCTGGAATCTGCCACTCTCTTTGCAGGGTTGCCAACTCATGTTTTCAGCATCAATCTCACGCTGTCACGCCAAATCCATTCTAATTTTTTTTAGTTTATTTTCTGTTGATGACTAGACTAGATCACAGCATTGTTTCTAAATGACTGGAGACGAGTTAAGGCATAAATATGTCTTTAGACCATACATGGGCAATATACGGGTTGCGGGCCAAATCCGCATAGTGCTTTAATCCGGCCACTGTGTCGCTGTGTGAAATTACAATTTGCAACTTTAATCACTCAAAATAACAAATTTTAAACAGCCGGCGGCATAAACAATTTCTCAAAATGAGTGCAGTAAAAAGGGAAAAGTGGACTCTGAATGTCGAGCATTCAATAAAGAATGGACGTCAAAATATTTTGTCACAAATGTCGGATCAAAAGTAATTTGTCTGATATGTTAGGAGAGCATCACTGTCTTTAAAGAATACAATATTAGCAGGCACTGGGAAGAACACTGGCCTATTGCATAGGATACAGGACAGGGTGAGAGAGGATGACCCCAACTCAACTCTCATTTTCTTGCACTGTATCATTCATCAGGAGGCCTTGTCTAAGTCGGTGGTAAAGCTTGATCACGTCACCAAAACTGTGGTGAAACTTGTCAATTTCATCAGGGCCTAGGCGCTTAACCACCGCCAGTTTATCCAGTTGTTGGAGGAGAGTGAGGCAGAACACACTGATGTCCCATACCACTCAAACGTCCGCTGGCTGAGCCTGGGCACAGTACTACGCTGTGAGTGGGACCTGAGAGGTCAGGGTGTTTCTGGAGAATGTCGGAAGGCTGGTGACTTTCCAGAACTTGAAGATTCCGATTGGATGCTTGACTTTGCCTTTGCTGTGGATTTAACGGGCTATTTGAATGACCTCAATCGGAAGCTGCAGAGGAAGGATGTGTTCATGCACGAACTGAACCCTACATGCGTGCATTCAGAGCAAAGCTGATCCTGTTTTCCAGACAGATGACAAACAAGAGCTTTACACATTTCCCAACTCTCGCCACAATGAAGGATGTGCCATCCCGATTCACTATCAAATACACCACTGCACTCGAGGATCTGCACACTGAATTCAACAGGCGTTTCTGATTTCGGAAAGATTGAAAAAGAGATGGAGCTGGTGTCCGCCCCCTTTTCCTTTGACAGGGACCAAGCGCCTCCGGAGGACAGTGCGATCCCACTCTCAAGGAGAAATTCACCTTGTCATCATTAGGGCAAGTACCCTAACATGCGGAGGCATGCGCAAAGGATGCTTGTCGATTCGCGATTGAGTGCACATCTAATGTAACAGCGGTGTCTTTGCGGAGACATCCTCTCTCCAGTTTCATTTTTGCTGTTGTTGCGAGCGATATGGGAAATACTTTATACGATCGGCTTCAGAAATTAATGGGTTTTCCTTGGCCTGTGCTAAAACTTTTCACCAAGTTGTGTGAAAATTGTAGTTTTTGCGATGTTGACAAACATGCGTAGCACATGGAAGCTCTTGATAGCGCATGCCACTAACGTCTATAAAAACAATATATTTATGGAATAAAACTAGACGGGTACCTCGGATTAGCATTGCTGTTTATTCATAAACTGCAATTTTCAGCAGCCAGCGGAGGGCATTTGGCCTACTATGCTTCCGGACAATATTTTGCGTCTCCCATAATTCTGAAGCAGTAGGCCTACGGCACCGCTAAATGAAGAGGAAACACTGAGAAGAAAGTTAATGCTTTAAATAGGCTACATCAATACAATATATAATATGTGAACTGAAACTGGACGGGCCATAATTAACCTCTGACTAGTTTAGGCTACTTATTGTTAAATTACAATGTAAGCGGCAGCCAGCAGGGGAGGATACGTCGCAGGATTATTTAAAAAGCAAATGTGCGTCTGCCCTGATTCTAATACAGTAGTGGTATTAATTAAACCATGGGGGGCCGCCATGCTGAAATAAACGTT
The DNA here is from genome assembly GCF_017589495.1 of Alosa alosa. Lineage (NCBI taxonomy): Eukaryota > Metazoa > Chordata > Actinopteri > Clupeiformes > Clupeidae > Alosa > Alosa alosa. The sequence goes on along the minus strand of NC_063211.1, from coordinate 27,601,025 downwards.
GGAAACACTGCATGTTGTCCTTTATATTTTTCAAGCAAACATACGTGTGATGAAGTTGATTTGTACTTGTGTTAAAATGTTTTAAACGATTTAAACAAAATATGTAAAAAAGAATGACTATGTAAAATATGTAAAAAACAAAAAAATGAATAATCACAACTTAAATCAGCAGAATATGTTTTTCATTCAGTGATGAAGGTCTCCCTCTGGTAGCCTCAATTAAATTAGATAATTCCAAGCCAGATTGCTTGAAATCTGTATGTTAATGTAACCTGCACACATACATTTGCAGTTTTGTTAATAGTTTTCTGTCTTGAAAATAGCTACAGCTGAAATGACAGTTGAACAAGGAAATGTAGGAAATTAATTCTTGAAAGTAAATCCAGATATTGTAACCTTAGAGTAGCAGGTCAGACTGGCCTAGCAAAATAAATATCAGGCCTTGAAATAGGCTGGCAAAGTCAAAGTAACTGTAGAGTAGCCTTATACATAATTTGCATTGAATTAATTTGTACCATTTAATCATGTAACTATGTTTAATTGCAATTGTCTAAAGTGTGGCCCTCCGCTTACTTTGCCAAAGTAACTGTGGCCCTCAGACTAAAACTGTTGCCCAGAGGGGTGGTAAAAGGCTGCATTGGGATTGGGTCCCGCCGGATCCCACGGGACCCAACGCAAATCTCGCAAGACCGGGCGGTTTGAACTTTACTTTTGAAAACACTGCGTGATCGGGATGTAGCCTAGTGCTGTAAAATTGTGCTGTGGCTCCTTTTAAAGAGAGCTCCGTCTGTCTGTGGAAGAGACCAGAAAGAGAACGCTAAACTGTTTCAACCATATTGTTTAAAATCAACACAATAATAAACCTGGCAACTGACTTTTAATGCATGCTGGGAACTAACTAAAACTAAATCATGAAGTGTTGCAACCTCAACATGAAAGATGCTTCCGAATCAGCAAAGCTCCGGTGCTTTATTGAACTAGATGTACCGCAGAGCGGTACAAAATATGACCGCCGCCCAGTCCAGCACATTTTTTCCACAAAAATAAATCACGCTGAAAGGCCTATATGATTCTAACTCACTAAATTGCATTATCCACACTCAATTGACACTGATATCTGCTAGACAACAAGCACCAAAACATGATTAGTTCATAGATTTCACATGTAATATACATTTTATACAACCCCACCCCCATCTTCCCTGTTCATAATTCTGAGAAATTCTTGTGTGCATTTGTGCGTGTACATGTTTATGTTTATGTGTGTGTGTGTGTGTGTGTGTGTGTGTGTGTGTGTGTGTGTGTGTGCGCGTGCTTGTGTGTGTGTGCCTGCGTATGTGCCTGTGTTTGTGCATGTGCATGCATGCATACATATGTCTACTGTGTGAGTATGTGTCATACGTATGATTACTGTGAATGTATGTGTGTGCGTGTGTATCTGTTTATGCACATGTGTGGACATGGAATGGGTTAAGATGACCCCTGGAGGCAAACATACGGTAAACGGTAAAAATTGGTCATCCTAGGCCCTACGGTTCTCGAGATATTCACAGAAAACTGCCCTACCCTCCTTTCGGGGTCCAGTCCAGGTGGGGCTACAGATCAAAACGAAAAACGATGGTTCCATGCTATTCATGTGGGGTTACATGCCCACCAAGTTTCGTGTACCCCGGTCTTACAGTGTCCCGGGAATCCTTGACAGAAATTTGGACATGCAAAAAAAAAAAAAAAAAAAAAAAAAACTGACTAAACCTAGTATGACCGCCGCTTCGCTGTGTGGCGGTCATAATAAACCAGCAATAAAGAAAGATTTTTGGAGTGCGACCATTCTTTGATTTTCAGTTAGTTTCCTGGATCACGCACCCACAAGAAAACAAACAGGAGAGCGTGGTGTTTAAGGACATGATTGTATTTTGCCAATGATGCCTTGCAGTGGTTTTTTTTTTCTCTTTTGTTGTATCCAAGGCTTGCTCTTCATGTAGAGTTGCTCATCATCAGACATTTATTTTTGTAGGCCTAATAAAACAAACCTCAAGGATGCATTATGGCAGAGAGAAACAGCCTCCTTTTATTAAGTATGCATTGAATATTTAGTTTTGAAGGGAAGGGTTTTAAAGAAATGTTCCACATTCTCAATATGTCTTCCATCAGGTAATTTAGTTAGGATTGCAGTAAATTAAGCCTTTTTTAGTTGTGCCTGTGGAGAATGAGAGTATGCTGGAAACCAATTAGGCCTCTGCCTGTTGCCCCCCATTGGAAACAGCATAGCAAACACATTTGCTTTATATATTTATTGAACTGAACACTGTACCATGTGCTAAACTGTCCTCTCGTTTATCTCAAAGGGTCCCCCCATCTCATTTGCCTCCCTTGGAGCTGCATTTTGTTTTGTTTTTTCCTGTTGATGGAAAAGAGTCTTATCCTGTGTTCAGAACATTCATTCACTGGTGTTCCAAACTACTGGTGCTCGAATGACTATATGGTCGTAATTTACTAGCCTATTTACTATAGTGCACAATGTAGTGAATGTTCCAGATGACAGCTTACAGTACAGCCAGGCTACACAGAAAGCATAGCTGAAGCAGGCTGAAAAAGGAGAAGTAAAGACCTATTTTTGAAAGTCTATGTAGTAGTCTATTCCATTGATACTGAAAGCTGGTTGTTGCAGCATACGCTCTGCAAATGTTTTCGTTTCAGATGCACTTTCAGTACAAGGAACAGTGACTGGAATTTGTGTAGGCCACTCTGAAGGTCAAACTGGTGTGATTTTTGACCTTGGAAACATACCGCTGCCACAGGTAGGCTGAGCTTTCATGTAGTCTTCTAAATATTAACATGTAGGGTCAGATTTCTAGAGAAGAATTAAATGCAGTACCAGGATGAATGCAATTTTCGGCAGTGTAGGCTTTCAAATGTAATTTAGCTGAGCACTTAGCTTAATGCTACACTGGAAGACGGAGCTTGGATGGTCTCACACAGCCTTTATTTTTTAGTGGACATAACTTTATTAACTTAATAGCTTGCAGATCAATCACCTCTCTGATGTGTTTAAAGAAGAACATTAAAGTAACCTTTTTAAGAGACGTGTAACATATGGAGGGCAAATTGGACATCTTTAAAAGATGGTCGCCTTTAAAGCATTTAAAATGTGTCAAAAGCCTTATTCTTTGTGCATGTGTGTGCTTACTTCCTCTCTTTGCTCTTGTGGCAGATTTGTGTGTGGCAGGGGCGCAGGAGATATTTTAAAAGTGAGGGGGACCAAATTGTGAACACAAACCTATAGTGAGATCAGATATCGGATCGCCACCTCTGGCCCACTTTCGACCATCATATTTTAAACATGCCAGAATATTAAGATAATACCATTGATTGTTTTCAAAATATTTTTTGATAAAAATGGTCAAAACTGTGAGATGAGCACAACGCCAGATCTGCCCTCAGACCAGCTTCTTGCTATGTGCAATTCTACTTTTTTTTTTTTTTTTTAGATTTATTTCACTACTTGGGCCAATGGTAGAATACTCTAAAAGCAACATGATGTTGATATTTTATGAAGCCATGAATGAATCATCATGCCTATGATCCAAACAGACTACATGATCAAATAGCCTAGGTAGGCCTACAGTACCTAAATTGTCTGGCATAAACCAAATCAATCCCCTATAAAACAAATCCTCTCCCACTATGTGTCCGCAGTTAATATTTATGCAATATTAGAACATGTTGGCTTAACAAGTTACCAGTCCAGAACAAACAGAAAATTGCAACAGAAAGTTGCCTTTATAATCAACTACTATTTGTTCCAACAGCATTTAAACAAAGCATTTATAAATTAAAAAAAATATATTACATAAGAAGTAAAATAAAATACTGTTACTGTAGTAACTGTACCACATTATCCCAAGCTTCAAAGAGCTCCACACGTCTGTGACAGGCAGACGTGACACCGCTAAATTCTCAGCTTGTTTATACCCCACGCTGAACGTAAGAAGGGCCCATCACTCTGGGGTGTGGTAGCCTACTCTCTGGGATTTAAGCACCAAGATAACTGAAGTATCCAATTTGTGTCTTGAAATTATTTTTGAAATTAATGTCTTAGAACAAAAACGTTGGGTATAGACTTGTATTTTATAGTTAGGCTAGTGAAAACGAGTTGATCAGTAGGCTAGTTGAGTTTGTTATCAATAAACATAACAGCTAATGTCATGTTGAGCAGGAGACTAGGCTACCATAAATCCTCAAATTATGCCCGGGATTGATTCTGTTTATAGCCGGACAAATAAAGGCAGGTTCCCATATTTGCCTATACCATACCAACAATTGCCATCAGTCCACCAGCACTAGAAGACATGGCTTCGATTTAAGTCAATGAAATAACACCTCTTCTTAATATTTTATTATATTGTTGGTTGGATTAATAAAGTCGTTTTCCTACCATGGGTCTCCAACACACGTTCTCAAGCTTATTGTCTTGCTGCCCATTTCGAGCTAATTGCCAGAGGCTGAAGCCTACTACATTTAAACACAATTGTTGCGTGACTCAAGGCATTCCAGCCTACGAATTTAATAAAATGTGGCCTACTAAATCATGCATAATTAAACAATAACTCAATTTAGGCTACTTGGCTGCGCAAAAAGGTTTCTATTACAGCACAACCCCTATTCAATGAATGGCTTGCCTTGTCTCGCAATAAACAGCAGTGGAAATTCCGACACTTTTTCAACTGCGTGAAACATAACAGTAAACCATCAAATATCTCCCAGATTTCAGTGCCCATCAGTCCCAACATTTAGCAATTTAATCAAACCGTCAAAAAGTAAATTAAATCCCAAACCAAACCGAAAATGTTATGCTTTTGATAGCCTACCAGTATGCCGCTCCAGTTGTTAGTAGACAAACTGGCTTCAGATATCCAACAGAGTGAATATGAGAGTGTGCAGTCTTACAGTACTGTAGATGGCTGTGGTTAGTGATGTGATGTTGTTTTACATAGTTAGCGCAAACCCTATAGGTTATTATTTATTTAGTGTACCTATAAGGCTTTTTTCCCTTATCAAAAGTGAGGGGGACGACGGCCGTCTTTTCAGCACTGAGGGGGCATATCCCCCACGCCCCCCGTGCCTCCTGCGCCCCTGGTGTGTGGCAGTGTTTGGTTCTAATATTTAATTCCAAACAATACTTACATAAAATAACTTTTAACAAAGTTAAAATGTCACATTTTGCTTCTGTTATAAATTACAAAAGCTGTATAATTGAATAATATTGAGAACTAAATAGGTGAATCATTTGGGCATCTGACTTTTCTTTATTTTATACATGTGAATGTCTGTATTGTATTTTCCAGTTTAAATATACAGTTTGATTTTGATCATCCATGAACTTTATAATTGCCTCTTATAGCAAAGAAATAATATACTGACCCACATATCTACACACAACACACAAATGAATGCACTCACTTACACTTACAACTGATTCCACTGCATGTTTTGCTAGGCATGATGGTACATATATGTGACACATTTTTGATTTTTTACCATTTTTTACAAAGAAAGATCTGCATAGAAAGGGCCATTTGTCCACATTGATGTTCTTGTGATGTATTTCACCAAAACTTTTTATGTATAGGAACCTGGAGTTAATTGGTCCGGTGCTCAATTCATTCACTGAATTGAGTTTTTTCACACTCTTAGACCACAACTGAATAAGTTAAATAATATTTTAACCCTGCATTTACATTTGCATAGTTGTTTAAAACAAAGCCCTTTTAGAATTAATAAATTACTTTTTAATTTAATCCAAAATATTGTCTTTGTTTCCTTTTCAGAGGCATAATCCAACTGTGGAGCTGAACAAATGTATACTATACTGTACATGTCATGGGTGATTTTTAGCTTGTGAGTGTGATTTCAAACTTATAGTAAGGGCTCAGAATTATGTTGACTGTTCATAGCCTCCGACAAGGCCTTTTGTGTTTCAGTTCGTGTCCAAGGAGGCCCATGAAGAAATTGTCTGACCCTGACTGTAATACTGAATTACCTCTCTGTGTATCAGAATGCACCATGGGAATCGTGTTAACAAGGCGAAAGCCAGGCAGACATGGAGCATGTAGAACATAATCTTATGCTCAGCATTAACAATTAAATATCAGATGCCATGGGGAGTTCTCTCTCAGCTCATTCCACACCCTGCTCAGAAAGGAAGGAGGAGAAAGGCAAGGGCTGATGTAAGGTTAGAGAGAGAACGAACAAACGAAAGAAAGGAAGTGAGGAATGAAATGAAGATGGATGGAGGAAAAGAACTGCATATCACATGCATCTCGACCTCTTCCCACACACATCGTAAAGAAAGAGTATAATTTGTTGCCGGGTTATGAAAAAAGTTAACGGCATTTTCAGCAGCGGCTTGATCATTTTTATTCCATGACAGTGAAGGGGTCAGTATACATGCAACCAGAACAAGCAGAATATGGGGGTGGTGGCCACTGATGCAAGGCATTGGGTGAGCTTTACTTTAAAGTCCATTTAGGGCAGTTTGAATGAATGCCAAATGATGGCAATTACAATAATAACGACCATAAATATGCAAATGATTGTGGACTGACTGTTTTTTGTATTGTTTGCTGATGAAAAGTTAAGTGTTTGTGGAAATTGTAGTTTTGATTTATGTGTGTGGCAAACAATTTAAAATTTCAATAACACTCTTTATGAGACTTTGAGCAGGGCTTTTTAATGGCTTTTGTTCACATAAGACATCGCTGGACCTTGTTAATGCACGCACTGTGTATTTGTTTGTTTATTAATCAGACTGAAAGTAGGGGTTTGACATTAACTTGTGAGTTATTTTGCTTTGTCAATAGCATAATTATGATGGCAAACTTTTACCATTTGACCAGGGCATCTGGGAGGATTGTGCCTACAAAATGGAATGTTTAAATGAGTAATATGGTTTTAAAGGATCTTTCGATACCTGCGAGTTAAACTTCAATTTAAACTATGAATTACAGCTTACATTAAGGATATCTCATTTAATATTACACATTGGTTTGATGAGCACAACCTGCCCAGCATCAAAAACAAACTACTAGAAATGTGAAAGACTATGATTAATGGTTTGTTCTTGATTCTGGGTGAACCAAATCCCTTCCCCTCTCCCTCAATAGGCACTTGCTGTAATATATTATATATATATATATATATATATATATATATATATATATATATATATATATATATTCAAGAACATGCAAATGACTCATTGCAAATAACTTCTGATTAGAGGACAGTTGGTGGTTGCAGCAGAAATGTTTTCTGATTGCAGCTCCACATTCTGATTGCAGAGCCTTGAACAGTCAGATTGTAGGTACCTTTCTTAGCAGTTTAAAAATATGAAATGTGTCCTAATTCAAGACTGCTTATTTGTTTCTGTGTGAGTTTACAGTTTACAAAATGATGATGAAATGCACCTTTCCATCATGACACTGAAATCTCATGCCACCACCTTCTGTGTGATTATCTCCATCCCGCTTTACATCCACAACAGTGGAGCATGTGGCACAGATATTGTGCTCAGGTAATAAATAACCCACTGGGACATCATTTATCTTAGTGAGTGGTGACACAGAGGCACAGTCTGTGTAAGTGTTTATATCCAGGCCCTAATTGGCTTTAATGAGATGCAGGAAGAGGCTGCACGCTGTTGGGCCAAATGTAATACCTGACATATTCATGACACTGTCTGTATCAAGCACACATGACAATAGAGCAAGGGTGTAAACCCCCCCCCCCCCTCCCTTTCTTAAAAAATACTACCAATTTGATGCTCTTTAACTAATTAAAAGGTGCACTGTCACTTTAAGAACGTTCTTATAATGACCTTTCGCCAGCTCCATAGCCTATGGTAAATCCACAAATTCTAGCATTGTTTGTCTGTGTCATATTTATAGCACATTAACAATGATATGAATAATATTAAATTGGTATGAACAAGCCTTCATTGCTTTGGATATGGAAGCATGTAATGACATGATGCTAGCTAGACATTTACTGTTTGCAATTAAAAGTGAATTATGAGCCTGGTAGCCAGCTCTTTAAGTGGAATGTGTTTCAGTCGACATAGCATGTGCTTCTTGTAAATGCTTATTTTAACCCTCCTGTTGTGTTAGTTTTATGTTTACTAATTTTGTGTTCCCGGTCAAAAAAGACCGCTGGATTATAACTTGTTATAAATCCATAGTAACACACATACATTATGTATTATCATAATGTTGTGATCCTTATCATAATGTTGAGACCTTTGTATTCTATTGAATATAAACAGTTTTGCACTTCCATTTGCTATTTATGGCCTGCAGGCCTCACTGACCTGAGCTCATGCAAGTCAGAAAGGGGAAAATTCTATTGGGGAAAGGTTCCAATGGGGGCTGGCATAGAAGCAAAAAGGGGGAGTGAGGGTGTGTTTGTGTGTGTTTTAATGTACAGAAGCACCATCATGCAGTCCATCTGATCAACAAGTATGTGCCTGGACTCAATTTTATACACTGACCATTTTCTCACCCATTCATTTCAAATGGCTGGTCATTTTTGACCGGAAATACACTTGGGTGTTCTTAATGAAATAAAACACTCAAATTGTTATAAAAATGATCAACATTTGTTTTGTGTGTTCAGATGCCCTGTGTTAACAACGTCAAGGAGCCTCATGGTAGTCAGAATAAGTTAACAATATTTTTGAGAGAAAAGAATTGTCAATCTGTCACATTTGACTGCGAACACAAGGGAATTTAATTATTGAAGACTTCAAGACTCACCAATTACACTACAAAGACGCAAAGACCACTCTTTATATTCTTGTCCATTTTCAAAATCACAGTGAGTGAGTGCAGCCTATGTTAAAGTGCCCACTCACAGTTATACATGGTCAGGAGCAGGAACCGGATAACTCCGCAATTTTCTTTAGCCTAGTCTTTGTTGCCTTCATGTCTTATTTTAAAAAGGAGATAATCAACCATGACAAACCAGCTGGAACCTGCCAATGTATCTTCCATTCGTGCATGCTCAAGATGCATTCCCAATTAAATGGAGTAGCATAACGTTGAAGTAGATGTGCTGCATAGTGGAGATTGAGAGGACCCAAAAATCATCCTTGAATGTAACATGCTGTTGGTGCATTTTGAGATTGTAAACATTCTCTAGGAAAAGTGAAAAGCAGTTTGAAGAGCTATTCCTATTTATTGGCTAAATTTTGGGGCTACCTCTGTCCCTTTGGTGCTTGCCTTCTCTGAGTCTGCCACGAACACGACATGTATCCATATGCTTTGACACTTTCATGTGAGCTTCAGATAAATCCCCTTCATTTTCAGACACTCAAATGATAGTAGCCTATAGCATGTCTTAACTGGTTGTCCTAGAGATGTACACTTTATGAGAATATCAAAATGAATAGGCTATGTCTTCACAACAAACATGATAGGAATGAGTTCGCTAAAATATTGGTAGTGACAATTTTGTCATCCCAAAATTGGTGGGGACAAGTCACCATGGTCACCATGCAAACCTACGCCACTGGAATAGAGCAATCATATCATTAATCATCCAGTGTTAATCATCAGGTACAGGTTACTGTAAAGGCTATAATGTAGTGTATGGTATCATATGAAAACACTCTGGTCTTTGCCTTTCCAGTGATTATTAGTTCAGGTCCAAGTCACTTTGTCCCCTGTTAGTAATAGAGATCAGTTAACCTTCTCATCTTTCCCTATTTGTCTATATCTGTCCTTTTCAGAGTGTATAGCTAGAGCTGAAATTGACTAGCTCATACCTGTCTAAACTTTGGGTTTAAATGATGAATATGCATTGCTTTGACCAGACTATAACAAGGCCTAATGTTCACGTTATCTCCAGACTGCCAGTGAGTGTAAAGAACTTTGTTGGCGTTGCATGCATCGGTTGTGGAGACACAGCTGTGCGCAGTTTCACGCGAGTCATCATTGCCCTTGACATTTTCAGCCGGTTGGAAATTTGGACTAATTTTATTTTTAATTTTTATTTATTTTATTCATTAATTTGTTTGTTGTATGTCTTGGTGTCACAGGTACGCTGGCGACTACGCCGCTCCGTCCGCTATTGTCTTTATTAGTATGTGTGTCAATGACAATGTCTTAGCCTATATGTGGAGCGCTTTGGGTTGCACTCTGTGCACGTTAAATGCGCTATACAAATAAAACTGACTTGACTTGACTTGACCTATGTTACATACACAATCCAATGACTGTTTGATTAGCTCGATTGTGTTTTAAGCCCCCACCATCGACTTCAAGGCAGCACTGCGACTGTCGACTTCAAGGCACCTAACCCTAACCCTTGCGTAACCCTAGTGCCTTCCATGCTGCCTTGTGCATTTGCTTAATTGATCAACAAAAATTGTGTTGACCTATAACCACTTTGTCAGGCAAAGGTCTAATGGATATCTTTGATTTCTTTGGTTGACAAAAGCAAGGGTGACAAACGGGCTGACAAAAACCAATAACCTGCATTTGTTTATTTAATCATGTGTGAGGGGGAAGGGGTGTGTACTCAATGCATAAGAGAGACACCAATGTGCTGAAAATCTATCAGGCAGAAAGAAACCTTTGATATACATGGTGTAGAGGTAAAGCTTTCGCACCCAACACGATATGCGGCACCGATAGCGCACTCAACTTAAGAGGCTTTTTCCCTTTTCTTCTAAATCTGCTCACCGTGCTCTCTCTCTCTCTCTCTTTCTCTCTCTCTTTCTCTCTCTCTCTCTCCCTGTCTTTCTCTCTCTCTCAAGAGCGGACTGTAGCTAAACCTTTTGCTGGGTTCTGTAAGAGCTCAAAAGCTAATTCCCTAAAAGCTAATTCCCAGGATTGCTTAATAACACCGCTAATGAGCGCCTAAGCCCCCAGATCCCCGCGTTCAGTCACTCAGCACTTCGGCTTTGATCCCCCCAACCTCCATCTTGGGACGTCCATGTGGGTCCGTGCTACCTGGAACTAATACCTCAAACACAATCAGCCATGGATGTCCATGCCAGAGACTGTCAAGAGACAGTGGAAAAGAAGAGGCGAAAAGGGGTATAGGATGATAGGGGTGGGGGATGGGCATAATTAGAGCATTAGGACCAGAATAGCTTGAAAGAAATGGGCCAAATTATTTGTTTCAGTTTTGTCAAAAAAAAGTTCAAGTTTTATTTATCAGTAATGAAAATTATTTTGATGAAAAATTAAATAAAAATGAAATAAAGTGGCAAGTGCAAAACAATATTGAAGAGGTGTCAGCTGAACACATTATGAGGGAGTGAAGTGACACTTCAGCATCCTGATGGTTTGTGCACAAACAAATGTGTTGAAAACCACAGAACTTGGGTTGTTTTTAACACATCACTGTGTCCAGATAGGGACAACACATTTGTTTTAAGTGGATAGAAACTGTCTCTGAATCTGCTGGTACAGGCCAGAATACTCTTGTACCTTCTACCAGATAGAAGAAGGGTGAAGAGACTGTGGCTGGGATGACTGGGGTCAGAAAGATCCGCTTGGCCTTTCTCCTGCAGCGCTGGCTGTAAAGGTGCTTGATAGTTGGTAACTCAGTCCCTGTAATGCGCTTCACTGACCTGACCAGTCCTTGAAAGCTTTGCGGTCATGGGCGGTGCTGTTACCATACCATGCTGTGATGTTGCTAGTCAGGATACTCTCAATGGTACAGCGGTAAAAGTTGGTCAGTACTGTATCTCACTGTCCATACCAAACCTCCACAGTTGCCGAAGAAAGAAGAGCCGCTGTCTTGTTGTCTTGGTGACCATACCTATATGGTGTGACCAGATCAGATCCTCGCTGATGTTAATTCCAGAGATGGTGTTACCCAGCCATACTGACTGTGGCCTGTCAGGAAGTTTAGGTTCCAACTCCACATATAGAGGAACTGATGTTTAGGTCTTTAAGTTTCCTGATGAGTCTGGATGGAACTATGGTGTTAAAAGTATAGTTAGTCGATGAATAGCATTTGCCCATTGGTGTTTTTCTTATCCAGGTGAGAGGGAGCAGTGTTCAAAGCAAATGTATATATACTCAAACCCTCTTTTGTGTATCATATTAGGCTACTGTATATTTAGCAATTCATCAATATTTCATAATCAGAACCTGATCATGATCTACAGTAGGCCTATTATGACATTTTACTTATTACTATTATATCCACAACATGACATATTATGATGTGAAATATTGTCAAGAATAAACTCTAGAACTCTAGCACTGTAATAATGTTTTTTTTTTGAGATTGAAAGGATCAAAATTAAATTAAATAATTCATAAACACTTTTATCTGCATCCTTGGATACTTTCAAAAGCTTACAATGAAAATTAACAGAACTGTAATAACCCTGCATTTTTATTTCACCCCTGGACTCATTTACAACGATTCCAGACCACTGTCACCCCCCCCCCCCACCCAAAAAAAAAAAAAAAAAAAAGAAGAAAGAAAACGAAGTCCTGAAAGGTCCATGCATAAAGATGAGTTCATGAATACGAATGATGAGAAATGGTGTCGATGTTGTCGTGGCCGTGGTCACACTGATGATTAGATTAATCCTCCCCACTGACTCAACCCACAGGAAGGGGACGGTGGACAGAAGGTGGGCTTCCCTCGTTGGCTGTTTGTTTCAAAGTATCAGATGTCATAATGGAAAAGACACGGGGAACTGTGTGTCCCAGCACAGACATTTCAGCATGTTGCATCTGGGAACCCCCGCTTCAGACGCCAGTTGAGGTCTCACAGCCCCCCTATCCTCCCTATCTAGCCACCCCTCCCTCGGTACCTCTCTCCCTTTGTTTAAGTTGTACTCCCAAGGCCTACTCTCCAGTTGGCAGCTGTCTGTCTCTCTTTTGCTTGCTTGCTTTCTTTCTTTCTGTCTCGCCCACCTCTCTCTTTCCTTTCCATCTCTCTTAGTCTGACCTGTCATTCTTTCTACCTATCCTTCTCTCCTTTTTGCTCTCTTTCTGTCTCTTCCTCGTCCTCTCGCTCTTGTTCTCTCTCTCTCTCTCTACCTCTGTCTCTCCCCTCCTCCCTCCCCCTCTCCCTCCTCTGCACTCCTTCGTTTGCTCTAACAAACTCTCTCTGTCAGGGCTTACCTCAGGGGTCAGGCCCTAATTACTCCCTGCTGCCCCACGCCAGCGAGACGGCTGTCCGTTACCTCGTTGCCGCCAAGGGTGGCAGTGCATCCACGGGGCCATTATTTGTCAATCAAAACCCACCGCCCGACAACAAAATGCTGCCGGTTGGACGAGGACCATGGACACTGTTTATTGGCACTGAGAAATGTCAGCCAAAGTGCATTTTTATTGATTTCCTTATTTATTTTTATCCCTGGTTGTTATTGTGTGTGTGTGTGTGTATGTACAGTATGTGTATGTGTAGGAGATACAATTCCTAACAGTATTCTGGGGTAAAGCGGCTCTTCTTCCAGATCAATCTTGAAAGCCTGAAATCTTGAAAATAAATTCTTGGTGGTGTTTTATTTGTGTAGAAATTTAAGAAATGTATTTGTATTTCATGACCTGGTTGCATGCAGAGCATTGCTTATTAGCATAGTTATAATCATTGAGTAGAAACACACAACAGCTTTTCTATCTCTCCACACGTTAATAAGTTTAAATTTTTATTTGAAGATGAGACTGTAGCCAATGTTAAATAGACCGAATAACAATGTTTTTTTAATGATTCATTCTCTCTGGAGCATGTGCTACAAAATGAGAAGTCTGCCTCTGCTTTCTTGCCTAGTTCTAATGTTCTTAGAATTATTCTTCAAGGAGAGTGTGTACTAACATAGATAATAATATGTTATGTGAAAGTTCTGACTCATATACTTGTTAATTGCTGTAGAACATCTCATGAAAGTATTATTACAATATGTCAATAGATATCTATGCCAGAAGCAGAAATGAAATAATTGAAATATGCCCTGGGATATTGATGAGGGTGGAAAATGTGTGAACCCCCGACCCCCCACCCCAAACAAACACACACACACACATCTTTGGATGAGATGAGCTGCTAAAGCCGGTACGGGTAGGCCCCTTTATCTTCCCCTAACTGCAGTTTTCTTATGGAATTGTGTCATATTACTATAGGAAATATGGCCCAAGGCTAAAAAACCAATACCAGAACATACACAGCTCAAGTAATTGTACAATGGTGCACTATGGGATTGTGTTGTGGGTCGAGTGTTCTGTTACCCAGCCTTATCCCAACCCTGTTTCATTTTCAACCAAATGCACTCTTCAAGCTTGTTATTAACTCATTTCTGAAACATCAAATGAACATCAATGAATCCCTCGTCAAAAGACAAGCTTCACCACTTGTGTGATAATTTTGACGCTAGGATCAAAAGCGATCCACATACGTGTTAACTTCTGCTCTAATGGTGAAAATCAAGCAATCTCAGATGTGCTCAGAATTGGTTACTCTCTGTATGTGATTGATGACTTATTTTACAATTGATTTTCCCCAATCTTTGTAGTGAATCAATGCTTCTGAGAGTGTACTGCTTGACTGTTTGGCGACCAATGGTTCATCATTGCTACATTCATTGTAATTTAGCTCACTGTGGTAAAAAGGGGAAAATAATAAAAATAAGCATTGGGGTCAAATAACTTATGTTTCACAGCAGTGACTTGTCTCCCTTGCCAGACAAGTTTGGTTATGAATAATGGATGTTTTGTATCAAAGTGTGGAAAAAGAAGAGACCACACACAGGGGCTGGATGATATCATACATGTATTAAAAGTGGCGAAAAAAATATTCCAGGCCATGAAACAAAAGGTAACAAACACACTTCAACTGAACTTTATTTTGGAGCTACACATCGTGCAAAACATCTTCAGTTAGACTAAAGACGCCGAGACCCCTTGTACCTACGTGTTTTGTGTCAAAGACATCTTACTTTGAATGGTTAAGAGTAAAATGGTGAGCAAAAAATCTTTGTGCTGACAGTTAGCAAAAAACAGGCATTAGATCCTGAAGTGTTTCACTGGCTGAATTGTCATTACACTGACCATGTCTTACTTGTTGCCATTACCATGCAATATTTAGCCAAAGGAGTTCATCTGTATTACATTTTTTTATTGCACGCATAACATACAGTATCTAATTAAACACAATTGCAGAAATATTTATTGAAAATTCTGCTTTTCCTCCCATTCTGTCAGACTTAGTGTATGGAAGAGTGCTTCAGAATAACTGGACCTCTGTTGGCCTTACACCCCAAAGGGAGCCAAAAGGATAAAGAGGCTTCTGTGCCTAGTGTTTTATGATTGTTTGGCCTTTTACTTCTACTGCAATGTATATTGCAGGCTGGTACTGTTGCTTTCTTCCAACACTGTCTAACTATCATTGAACATAACATATCAACTGATTTGTGGCATGGTGAATTTTCTTAGGAGTAGGGTCTATATTCTTAGGCTGTTGCACTTTATAGCAGCATATTAAACTCAATAGACATGCTTTCTGAGTGTCTGTGACATGTTTTAAGGGTGAGAAATAAAGTAGAGAATTACTACTGCAGTGGGATTTATAGTGGGATTTGACTTACCTGTCACTCTAGAATAGGGAATGCTTGAAGATACTGAAATGTACAGTAGTGCATTGTTGGGTAGATGGAATCACTTTTCCCATTTCTGAAAGTTATCGAAAAAAACTAACATAGTAAGCCAGAACATGGTACAATTACCAGCTCAGAAGCAACTGGATGAAAGAAATGGATAGGAAAATCATAATCAGAATTTCAGCTTTATTAACCAGGTTTGCATTTAACCAACACGGAATTTGACTCCTGTTAGTCTTTGCTCTCAAAGTACAACACTCACTGAACATATAAAGAATAAAACCAGAAAAGTCAATAGGAAATATAAAAATGATATAGTAGTATAACAGAATATGGCTATGGGTTAGGGTGGGATAGTGCAATTGCCCGGGAGGACAGCTGCAAATTGCAAATTGCAAATATAATGCAATATCAGTATAGTCTGAGATTTAAGATTTAAATATAAATATAGTGCAAGGTAGTTCAGTGCAATGATAATGCATTAATAACAATATGTAATTGTAAGATTGAAGTATACATGAGGTAGATGAGCAGAACAGTGTTGATTGACTTTGTTCAGTGTAAGAGTCGGGGCAATTAAAAATGTAATTGTTGTGATCTATGTGGCGTATTTGCCAACCACTACTCCCATAAATTTTCGCGAAAGCAAAGCCCCTGAATGACCGAGGCACATCTGTCTGTTTTTCAACCACAGGCAATCCTTAATTTCCCTCTAAACATTTAACTTGACTGACTAGGAATATCTCAAGGCCAATTATCAGTATTTTCAAAATGTCTGAAGCATACAGCAAACCCTCCCATAACAAGGATCATACACACACTAAATATGCCTTTATTGTTAAAAAAAAGCCTAGGTTGTACAAAAACAGCACTCAGATATGCAGCACCGCAAACGCGACTGCAAATCTGAAATGACAGATTTAGTAAAAGGGATGACCTACTGCCGGCTTACTGTCATTGGCTTTCCCCCGCGGATTAATTTGTCATGAACATTAGGGATATCATCCTTCAAGTCAGCGTATGAAAGGCTTGGGATTGGCAGATAAAGGGCATAAGGGATTTGCAGGCGGACAGGAGGAGGGATGGGGACGAGAGGGAGGGAGGAAGAGGGGAGGAGGAGAGAGCGGGCTGGCGAGAAACAAGGGGAGGGTGTATAAATTACTAGTGTGTCGGGGGGAAACTTCTCCCGCACTCGGCTCGCCACCCCTGCCTCTCCTCATGGTGACGGACACCTGTCTGGCTAATTAAGCGTCCCTGGAGGCGGGACCGTAAAGCATGACATGAGACAGCAGTAAAAACGAGAACCGTGACAGCAGAGGGGATGGAGGGATGTGTGTGTGGAGGGAGAGGGTGGCAAAGTACACCCACCCTAACGCCCCTCCCTTCTTTATCTCCCCCTGCAGATCAATAGTGATACAGTCCCTGTGAGACCAGGAGATGGACGTCGCTAAGAGCATATTAAGTGACATTAAATGTTCTATGGTGCCATGTCCTTGGCTGTGTTTGACTAACCTGTTCACTCTGAATAGCACAGTGGAGCAGGGCAGATTGGTGAGCGTTATTAAATGTCTAACGAGCTGTGAGTATGTGATGTACATCTGTGGCCACGACTTTCTCCAAGACATTCTGCTAGACCCCCAATAAACCGACCGGGTTGGTAGGTTGGGGGGGACGGGGGTCACATGCATTTGTGTGCTAGGGGTGGAGTGACCGGTGCCAAGCCTAGGATTCTGCTCCCATGACATTGTCTCTTCAGTCTCATAAGTAAGCAGAACACACTGTCAGATGCCCCCACCTGAACTTTCCCCCTCACACACTTCACACACACACTCACTCCCTACACACCGTGATCCAAGTGGGTTCAGTGTAATTGCACCTTGCCGACTCCTACAGATTTCCCTCCTCAACCTTACCCCTCCTCACACAGATCCAAACACAATGCATCAGGAATGCTAATTGAGCACCACTCAGAAGCCACTCATAATGAAACCCAACAGGCCGGCTTTGCAGACGCCACACTACTATGATGGTGCCTGAGGACTGGAGGGCAGTTATTAGAGGAGAGGTGGAGATTAAGGCATTCTCCAAATGGGGATCTCGAGCACCGAATCCACCCCGGATGAGCTGGGAGTGGCAATCATGGTCATTTTCTAGATGGACACCATTGACATATTGACATGATTTGACTCGACCTTGGGAACTGTCGGTATGTTCGAGAAACCAAGACGATCTATGGCTACACCCATATACCCCATATATTTTGATTACACAGATACAACAAACAGACAAGGTACATAGACAAGGTTACATAACAGACAAAAGAAAGACACACAGGTGCATGGACAAAGCAGAGGCAAAGCTAGAGTGGTGGACAAGATAGATAGATAGATAGATAGATAGATAGATAGATACTTTATTGATCCCCAATTGGGGAAATTCAAGGTCTCAGTAGCATACAGACATCACACACAACATGCACTTACAGCAGAAAGGGTAAATATAAGTATATACATATAACAAAACTCCACTGTACAATAGAGAAAGTAGAAGATAAGAAAAACTAACAAAACTAAAAAACTAAATATACTATATTAGTTAAATCAAAAAATGAATGTCAATGAAGAGGGGAAAAGTGGGAAAGTCTGTTAACAGGAAAAAAAAGTTGCAAGAATGAGTTTTGAGGGCCTGTTTGAAGGATGAAGACTGTTGAAATTCAGAGGGAGGGGCAGCAGCTGAGAAGGCCCTCAGCCCCAGGGCTGGAACTTAGTCCTGATGGCCATACATGGACGGACCTGAGCAAGCGGGTGGGGGTGTGAGTGTGTGGAAAACACATTCTTTAACTTTGTATGTAGATAGATAGATAGATAGATAGATAAAATTGATATAAGGTCTCAGCAGCATACAAAAGACAAACAATTCTTTAACAGCAGAAGAGTAATTAAAGGACAAGTAAGCAGTAAGGACAGTAGAAGATAAAGAATATGCTAAATATACTAAAATACAAATTATACACTTAATACAATATATGAAAATATACTAAAATACAAATAACAAAATTACAAATTATACTAACACTTAATCTAAATCAATTCTAAAAAACAGTATCCACATAGTGGTGATTAATAAATCAGAGGCTTTGCAATGACTGAGGCAGGGACTGAGCCTGTGATTCTCTGTGCATAGTAAGGTATGCACTCTAAAAAATGATTCAGAGGTTAGTAGATAAAACTTAAAATGAAGAACATTTTCGACATAAAAAAAATTAAGTTTGCTACTTGTACATGTATAGGTGAGTTGACAATTTATTTTAAGGAGTTTGTAATACTGAAAAGAAAGAAAGCTGTCTCAACTTATTCATATATGGATTTTCAACACACAGTCTTGCTTTCACCTAACAATAGAAAGTATTAAGTTCCTGAAACTTGTAAATCTCGCGGACCAAACTTATAAAGCTAATAACACGCATTGAACGTTCAGGACCTTCCAGACCACGCCTGAGAAGTAACAGAAATTATGGCACAGGATCCTGTAGCCTGCATCGAACATCACAGGTACGTGCAAAGTAGTCTAGCCTACTATTTTTGTGTTTGTTTTAAAAGCAACAGCTATCAAACAACGGCACACAGTGCATCAAAATCTTTGTCATTGACACTCAAATGAAATTAACGCTACAGCTTGCCCTTTTGCTAATTTGAATATTTGAAAAGATGGATTTTAGCTATCTACAGACAGTAGCTATCGTGTCTTCCAAGCTAGCTGCTGCTTGCACGGTAATTAAACCATTTGAAAAGATGACTTTGGTAGCTGGCGCCTTCAAAGTTACCTGCAGCCTGCCCTTTGATCATTTGGAGTTAGTAAAGGTAAATTTAGCTGTCTGGTGTCTTCAAATTTCACCGTGGCAGCTGTATTCACTTAACATTTTAGCATTGCTAGTTTTAGCACTGCACGTGTTTGAGGATCATATTTGGTCGCCCTAGTTAAAGCCTAACATTGTCACTATTTATGAAGGTTTGTGGGCCATTTGACATTCTTAGCTTAACCTGAACATAGGCCTAATAGGTAGGCCAACACTTATTTATTTTTGAAGTTTGAGAAATATTATGTGTCAATCCCTGCAAACCATGTAGATTTTGTTCATTTTGTTGTTTGTCTTGAGGTAAATTTTCTAACATTGTGCCTTTCTTTTATACAGATAAATGACCTAATTCAGGCGGAGCTCTACATTCATTCATTGCACAACTGGACCAGTTGCCATTGCTTTTTAAAAATAAACAATGCTTTCAGAAAATTTAAATTGCTGTGTGCTTTTATTCAGACAGAAGTGAAGTAAGTTACTATAACTTAAAAAAGATCCATGCAAATTGTTACCTTTTTTTTTTTAAGTCATTTCAACTCAAGTTGTTTTGAGTAAATATTGTGAGACTTTTATAGTGAGAAGAACTCAATTAGTTTAGCACAATCAACCTGATTTGTCCTCTAAAAGTTTAATTAAGTTGAACCAACTTAATTATATTAATTTGATCATATAATATAAATCAGTTGTTCTAACTATATAAGTCTCACAATATTTACTCAAAACGGCTTGAGTTGAAATTACTTAAAAGATCCATGCAAATTGTTACCTCAATTTTTTAAGTTGAGTAAGTGTATTATTTTTTAGAGTGTGGTAAGGTGCTCTAAGGTGCTCTGTGTGAATGAGTGTCATGGTGGTAGTGCAATGGTGATAGTGGTCATGGTGATAGTGCAAATGAGTAAGTCAACAGTGCAACAATGCAGAAGTAAAGTAAAGTCTATATATTTAACTATTTAAGAAAATGTATAAGTGTGGCCACAGTTCGGCTGTGGCATGGGAGGAGTTATGCATATGTGCTAATGTGCTAATATAGCACGCAAACAGTGAGGCATAAAGACAGTGGTACAAGTGGCTAGTGGACAGACAGTACCAAACATGGAGGGGATGAAGAGGCAGACAGACTATGCAGAGAAGTCTATCTCTCCTCTTCCCTTAAGTGAGGCATTGAACAACTTCAATGGCCCTGGGGACAAATGACTTTCTCAGTCTGTCAGTTGTGCAAGGCAGTGAGTCTCCAGCTGATCAGGCTCTTCTGTTTAACAATAGTGCTGTGGAGTGGGTGACACTCATTGTCCAAGATGTTGATCAGTTTGTTCAGGGTCCTTTTGTCAGATAGTGAAGTGATACACTCCAGTTCAGCTCCCACTACAGAGCCAGCTTTCCTTACCAGCCTGTCAATTCGCCCCGCATCCTTCTTCCTTGTGCTTCCACCCCAGCATACTACTGCATAGAAGAGGACGCTGGCAACAACAGACTGGTAGAACATCCTGAGGAGCTTACTGCACACATTGAAGGACCGCAGCCTCCTCAGGAAGTACAGCCTGCTCTGCCCTTTCTTGTAGAGTGCATCAGTGTTGGCAGACCACCGCCATTGGAGCTGGAGCAGGGGAGTCAAACCTGTTGTAGAAGTGGTTCAACTGGTTCGCCCTGTGCAGGTCCCCCTCCACAGAGCTGCTGTTCTTCTTCAGGCCAGTGATAACCTTCATGCAGTCCCATGTCTCCTTCAAGTTGTTTTCCTGCAGCTTCTGTTCCACCTTCTTTCTGTAATCCTCCTTAGCTTCCTTCAGCTTGAATTTGAGTTCCCCTTGCAGCAGCCTCAGCTCTGCCATGTCCCCTCTCTGAGCGCCATCTTTTTCCTGTTGAGAAGGGTCTTGACATTGCTGGTTATCCAAGGCTTGTTGTTGGGAAAGCAGCGTACAGTTCTGGTGGGAACAACAATGTCCATGCAGAAGTTCAGGTAGTCAGTTGTGCACTGTGTGACCTCCTCCAAGTCCTCTCCATTCTGTAACACACTCCAGTCAGTACACTCGAAGCAGTCTCTCAGAGCCTCATCCACTTCGGGTGTCCACTTCCTGAAGGTGCATGTGGGAACTGGTAGCCTCTGTACTTTGGGCTTGTACATTGGCTGGAGATGAATGAGGTTGTGGTCTGACTTTCCCAGTGGGGGGAGGGGGTTTACACTGTATGCATCTCTCACGTTTGCATACATGAGGTCTATTGTCCTGTTTTTCCTTGTAGGGCAGTCAACATACTGGTAAACATTAGTGAGTGTGGAGTCCAGTGTTATGTGATTGAAGTCGCCAGAGATCATAAAAAAGGCGTCAGTGTGTTTGGTTTGAAGCCTTGCGATTGTGGAGTGGATGACGTCACACGCTGTATCCGGAAGAGCTCAAGGTGGAACGTAAACAGACAGCAATTGCGTCGCGAGAACTCCCTCGGCATGTAGATGCGGGACGGAGACTAACCGCTAATAACTCCACATCCTTACAGCATACAGTCTCCTTTACTGTTACATGTCGGGATTGCACCATCTATTGTTAATGTACAGCCAGTCCGCCTCCCTTCTTTTTGCCAGAAAGTTTACAGTCTCTGTCCAAACGAGCTACACTGAAGCCAGGCAGCTCAACGTTAGAAGTGGGGATATGACTTGTTAGCCACGTCTCCGTAAAGCATAACAAACTACATTCCCTGTACAACTTCTGGTTTCTTACCAGGGCATCCAGTTCGTCAGTCTTATTAGCCAGTGAGTTCACGTTTCCCATCTGTCGATGGAACCGAGGGCTTGTATCTCCACTTCTTCTCCCGACGCCTGGTCTTCACTTTTACTCCTGCTCTGCAACCCCGAAAGCACCACAGTTCCTCTGGAATGTTGTCGCGAACACAGCCAGCATTCCGTTGTAGTGCGATCAGCTGGTTCCTTGTGTACACAAGCTTGCTGTCACTGGAGCGTTGTAATATGTCCGTATCCATAGGATAGAATAAAAGCACTCCTCAAAGTGTGTAATCCAAAACGTTGCAAAGTAAAAAGTAAACAAAAAGTAGACAAAAGACGTAGAAACAAACACTAAGACACGGAGCTGCTGAGTAGGCTGCCACACCTGACGGCGCCGGAACCGGAAGTATGTGAGAAGAAGTGTTTTTAAGTTGATCCTGTGTGTTTGACTGGGAGCCAGTGGAGCATGTAGAGGACAGGGGTGATGAGGTCACGGCGGCAGGTGGAGGTGAGAAGGCAGGCAGCTGAGTTCTGGACGTATTGGAGTATGTTTGGTAGTCCGTAAAGATTGCTGTTTCAGTAGTCCAGTCCATGCAATGTTACGGAGGTGAAAGAATGCGTTTTTGGTGATGTGATTGACATGTGGTACAAAAGAGAGGGTGGGATCGAAGATGGTTCCAAGGTTGTGGATGCAGGTGGAGGGGGTGACGTTGGAACCATCAATGTTGAAGGAAAAAGTCTGGGCATGTCGGGTGAGGGAGTTTGGACCAATTCTACCAATTTAGTCCATATCATCATAAAGTTCATGAACAATGTTACAGCAGCAGTCCATTTGGAGCTCTAAATCTGAATTTAACTTAAAGCTTTTAACATGACAGCTGTAACAATGTTGTTATGTATAATATAGGCCTACTATTTACTGTTTATTTAGATTAATGGTCACAGTATCAAAACACTGGCAACAACCTCAAGACTTCAGTTCTCCCTCTCGCCTGTTTTTAATATTTCAATTGTCAGCCAGCATTGATTTTTAATTCACGTTTTAGCCTGAGAGGAATAATAAGTCTTGGTTGGTTTGTTATGTGTATTCTATTCGACAAGATTGCAGCTAACTGATGTTTGGTGGTTTGTGCTGGACCTAGTAGACCAGATTCATCAGATTTGACTGTCTGCTGTGCATTTCACCCTACTTGTCCCTACCTGTGGTTTTCAACCAGCTCAGTCCCACTGTCAGTTACTAACATTTCCTGAGCTATTGGGAGTTATTAATAACTTCACAATAACTGAAACAGCCTTCTGCTGCCATTCAGACATCAAGCTCCTTGCCTCATCACCCTAGCAGCTAACACATCAAGGCTTTCTAATAATAAATTAACTATGATGTTTGTTCAATATTTACAGTTATAGTCTTATAGATTCCTACACAAACACACACACACACACACACACACATAGTTCAGTGCCATCAACAGACATTCCTTAGAGCTTTTCATGTCAGACATGTGCAGTGTGTTTGTCTGTTTCTCTGAAGATGTATATTTAATTTGGAATCTCCTTGTGTTCATAGTGGCAAAATGCTGCATTCCTAGTCCTCCAGCACCCCATCATTCAGCGCTGCAGCCCCTCCACAATGGAGCGCTCCCCTGGTCTCGTGTCAGACATAATCCCCTGCTTCCTTACGCAGGAATTCTGGGATGGAAAAAAAGTGAGGGAGAACAAGAGTGAGAGAGAGTGAGAGTCCATGAGGGGGTGCCGCTATCTCCAGCCTTCATTCGCTCGATGCAGGGAGAAATTAATCCGTGAATTGCACTGCGGGAGTGACTGCCGCTCCTCAGACCCCCTCTCTCAGCAGGGAGAGGGAGAGAGGGGGAGGGAGAGAGGGGGGAGGGAGAGAGAGGGGGGAGGGAGAGGGGCCCTCGGAAGAGACGGATCTTTTACCCCATCCACCGATTGTTTCCTCTCTGAACTGTCACAACATATTTTTAAGACCTGCTTTCCCCGTTCACTCAATAAACCAGCGCTGTGAGTCTTAAACACACACACACTCATTTATACATGCACGCACGCACACACACACACACACACGCACGCACGCACACACACACACAATAATTGCCTTGCATACGCACCTGCATACCGCATGGCACACATCATCATCATGGCAAATGTTTTTACATAATTCTACAGACATATGCAGTAAAAGGACACTTATGCATAACTTGTATATAACCCAGCAGACTCCTATCTGTAGACACACAGTAGAAACACAACTACTTGTAATGACCTTATCCACTCAAAGAGGAACCAGAGCCATAACACAGTCCCCATGTGGGATGCCATTATAGTTTCAGAAGAGATTTTATTACAGGAAGATAATGTCAGCAATTTCCATTATATATCATTTCATAAACTAAAAAAAAAGAATGAATTTGAAAGAATTTCTGTCTTATCATTATTTGACAACATAATTATAGAGAAGAATTGTTCTGCCAACCCCCGCCATCACTCCTGTTACCACCAACGTTATCTGCCTCTCTGTTTGATTTTCTCCCCCCTCCACAGAATTAAGTGTATAGCCATGACATAATGATTTTTTGTGTTAATGTGCCATAATTACTTTAATTTCTAGTCGAAAGAACAACAGCAAAGTGACGGTAATGGGGCAGAGATGCTACATCTTGTCTGATTGATATTATTAGCCGTGTTACTGTGAGTGTAAGGGAGTGTAATGGACTGAGTCATCGCACTCCAAATAAGCCTCAGATATATACACCCAGCCTGCGGGCTGGTGGCTGAGAAAAGAACACACGTCCATACACACACACACACACACAAAAAGAGTCTTAAATGCATTTGCCAGGCAAGCTGCCAGCGCTCAGCATTTCTCGGCTTCTTCAGTGTCATCACCCCTTCTATCTCGCTCTCTTTTCATCTCTTTCTCTCTCCCTCCATCCGAGCTTCTGATCCGTGTCATTTAATAAAATGGGAGCCGTCCTCCAAATGTTGTTCCCCTGCATTCTGGCACATTGAATCATGGTGACACGATGCTCATGTTAATTTTGTGTCTTTTTTCTCTTTCCCGTCTCTCTCTCTCTCTCTCTCTCTCTCTCTCTCTCGGCTGATGGAGTTATGAAGAGGCTGCTGAAATTAAAACTAGTCAGCGAAGGTCTGTGTGCTCTGCAAAGGTCAGCCGTTACAGCATCCTTCATTATATTCACTCACAAAGCAGCCTCCAGTCTTCACACCCATTCACCTTCTCGCTATCTTTCTTTCCTTCGTTACTTTCCTCTCTTTCCAATTCACTTTCTTTCTGCTCTCCTCTCACTCCATATCAACTCTCTCCTCTGTCTATTCCCCCACCCCCCCCCCCACACACATCTTCCTCTCTCTGCCCCCCACCCTCTCTCCCTCTCTTCTGTCACACAGGCGCATCCATGTCCCTTGTGACTTTGTGTTTCTTATCCTTAGCTTTGCCCAAAATCAATACTGCAATTTACAGGGTTGTCAAAACATTCAAATACAAATGCCTGCCGCATGGGTACAGGCAAGGAGGGCCAGAGCACTGGTGGTGGTGGTGCTGGGGGGACAAGCTCTGGGGGGGCCTGCTGGAGGATGGAGTGGTGCACAACGTCCACTGCTGAAACAGCCCCCCACCCTGCCACCACCAGCACCTCCTCCTCCAATTTTTCCTCCCGCTACTTTTAACAAGTCATTTCCTTCAGCGAGACATTAGTTTTCATTAGGCCGCCTCAGTGGTGACAGAAAATCAAAGGGGAGCCGGGGCCGCAGCGTCCCCAGGGACAGATTACATTTTGACGTGTGGCTCTCAAGTGTTACGGCTGAAGGTGAAAATAATACAATAATCAAACCATTATGAGTCCATCCATTGCAGGCGCCACCAAGCCCCTGTGTGCTGTGGAGGCAGGGCAGTGATGGGGTGGGATGGGGAGGGGTGAGGTGGGGAGGGTGTGACCAGTGTACACATCCGTTCTATTGAAGCATGATGTTTGGACTGTGCTACACATTCCCACCATAAATATGCTTCATTCTTTCTGTTGGAAAACATCTGTGGAGAGGCTATGATTCAGAGTGATGGCTGGTAGCCTTTGCTTTCCTGGATTGAAATTTAGCATATGGTGTATCGTGCAGTTTACTTTGGCCAATAATATTATAGAGCTAAATCTGTTTTTGTAGGAAGGGACTAATTGGAAATATTCATATACATACTCATGGGAGGCATTGTGAGTGATGCATCACACATACTGCAATAAGCCTTAACCTTTGCATGGACAATAACATTTGCATGGACTGAATAATCTAAAATTTGAGAGGACTAAACTCAATCATAACCATTAAAACAAAAATAAAGTTTTGCTTAAAATATTAAAGGAAAGTGTCATCTTCAAGCTTATGGCTTTTGGAAAGCAGGTTGTCTTCTGCTCATCAACTATTCACAGTAAGATACATGTCCAGGGGTGTCTAAATGTTTTCATGTGACTGTAGTATATTTGTCAGGCAGTACACGATCATGCTGGGCATTTGGGTAACTGTGAAGGGTCTCCTTTATGGTGTAGAGAACACATTCTAAATCAAACCACACCTCATTGAGAGACACCTTGAGTTAACCATGTAAGATCTGAATTTGTCGATGAAGATAGATTGCTGTCACCTAAGGAAAGATTTGAACCAGTGAGCAGCGACTGAGAGCAGACGACTCATAACAAAACAACAGGAGAGCAACAGCAGACAGATCTGCACATGCTGGTTCAACAACAAACAGAAACACTAATGGAAAACAATTTAGAAAGATGAGGAAATAAACATGTAAACAACAGCTCTGGCGTTCTCAGGTATACATGCAGAGAAAAGTGAGGTGAGATGTACACACAGAGCATAGAAACAAACTACAGGCTCTCTACATGAGCATGCTGTATACATCTGAATACGACATATTATAATTATCACATATATTTTTATTGACATATTTGTTGATGACTTCACTTTTCAAACATCCTCATTTCCTTCTGCACCCCCTAACAGGAGATTCAGATTTGTTCCGTTTACTGAGTGAGGGCTTATGTTTGTGTCATTGTAAAAGGCCTGCCAGAGAACAGCTGAAGAACACTTGGCCATACTGAAGGCTTAAAAAGTGATTGAGTTTACCAGCGAAGGGTCAAAGCATATGTGTCCAAACAAATGCATGCATTAGAAAAGGTCAGGTTTGCAATGATAGCACTGCATATTATCAATACAGTTATGCATATGATGTGCTCTAAACATGAAGACAGAAATGAAAGAAACTGAAAGTAAAATGAGTTCATTAGCACCGTGTCCATCAGTCCTCAAGAGAGAGAGAGCAACAGACTAGACTCAACATTGATTTGGCAAATACCAAAGAGTTGTTTGAGCATAGAAACAAACTGCAGGCTCTGCAGTTGTTTGGTACAAGAAAAGAGTTTAAAAATAATATAAAGCTTTTTCCTTGTCACTTACTTTAAAGACACTACAGTATCTGTATGCATTCAGGAAATAAAAAAACCCAAATAACTATGACCTTTTAAATGAATATGTTTTGATGCAAACAGAATGATGAACAAGACAAGACTGTTTTAGACCATTTTCAACGACTATTTATGCAGGATTCTTATTGCCCTTAGAGAGAGGCACATGTCACTTTTGTCAAGATTTGATTTAGGACTCCTTGATTTTGTGGTCGATCATTTAATGCTTTAACTCAATAGATGTAGTTGGTTGGAGTGTAAGCACAAGTCACATTTAATCTTAAACGATATTTCAAGTGAGAAATGTAAAGCTATTACAAAAGGTGCAGTAATCAATAACCTTTTAACGTTCACACGTTGCTGTTACATAGGTGCTTTGTGGGAGACTTGCACAGAAAATAGGTTGGAAAATACCATGGGTATTGACTAAAGAGTGTGTGTCTGTGTGTGCGTGGTATGAAACCAAATGTGAATGCCAAACTAAAGAAAGAAATCAAGCACTGCAGGGGCTACTCACCATTCTGTTCTGAAAAATGCCAAAACGTACTCCTACTAGAGACCCCTGTCCTTACATTTGGTCAGTAAAGAAACTGCTAAAATCTTGAGCTGAAACCATCATGTACAGTAGGAGGACTGAGATATGGTAATCGTCTACCTACCTGAGATATGGTAACCATCTACCTATACCTGAGATATGGTAACCTTCTACCTACTGTACCTATTTAAAGCAAATAGGATCAGGGTAACACTTTATTTTAATGTGTCGCTGTTACAGTGTAATTAGGTAATTAAACCTAATTAGGTACAGTGGTACAACCTGTGTAACAACATGTACTATCAGGTACTATCATTGTACTTGCATAATGTATTTGTGGGTACCTACATATAGTTGTTACATTGTAATACTGAGTGCTTTTACAAAACTTTGCCAACTTGCCTAAATTTTCATCAAAGAGCTGACCGGAGACCTGCTGGATGGGGTAAATCTGGTCATGATAGATTTGATATACAAATCATTCTTAGCTCCAGTCAAGGCCTCATTGTCTTCTTCATGTAACAGTTGTGCTGTAACACTCTTTGATGCTAAATCTATTACAAGTTAATTACTTACATTACATATGACTTCGATGTCTTGGAACAGGTCTACTAATTCACTACATAGTACATATATCAACTGTGTTGGTACACACTTATTGCTCTTTGATACAGTGGCATAAACCCATTAAAATGAAGTGTACCAGTTAAGTACTTACAATTACATATTACATGTATGTTGTGTCATTGGTGTCTTGGAACATGTCTGCCATTACCCTACATACTGTAGTACATGTATCAACTGTGTTGGTACACATTTATTACTCTTTTGATACAGTGGAATAAACCCATTAAAATAAAGTGTACCAGTTAAGTACTTACATCTACACATTTACATCCTGTCAATGATGTTATGCATCCTGTAATTGATGTGTTGAAACGTGTCTGCTGTTACACAACACAGTACATGTGAATTAGTAGACCTGTTCCAAGACAAGACCTGTTCCAGTTAATTCCACTGTATCAAAGAGTAACAAGGTTGTAGCAGCACAGCTGTTACATGTACACTGAAGACAATGAGGCCTTGACTGGAGCTAAGCATGCTTTGTATATCAAATCTATCATGACCCGATTTACCCCATCCAGCAGGTCTCAGGTCAGCTCTTTGCCTCTGATGAAAATTTAGGCAAATTGGCAAAGTTTTGTAAAAGCATTCAGTATTACAATGTAACAACTATATGTAGGTACCCACAAATATATAATGCAAGTACAATGATAGTACCTGATAGTACATGTTGTTACACAGGTTGTACCACTGTACCTAATTAGGTAGGTACACTGTAACAGCGACACATTAAAATAAAGTGTTACCAACTATGGTAAGGTAAGGCAATAGCTTTGTTACAAATATTGTTGATGTTTTGAGTGTTCTTAAAATCCAGGTTTATCTGTCTTCTGAACTATGCCCATTAAATATGTAATCTCTGGCACATTTGACAATTTACCTTTGTTTACTTTTATTTGCAAACCAGATTTTTGAGTTCTGTGCTGTGGTTTCCCATCATCTATTTCAGACTTATTAATTTGAAATTAAGCCAGGTTCATTCAGGCATGGATGCCTGTCCAGTAGTGCTTTTGCCACAACCAGTTATTGCTTTGCAGATTCTGGATAAAATGCTCTTAGCTAACTCTTCCAGAAAATCATTTTTGAAATTAGGTGAATTGAAGAGTGTGCCATCATGTTGGTACACTTCATTGCCTCTCTCCATAATGAGCTGAGTATTGAAAGACAATTATGGTAGGTTTACAGGAAACTTGGAAGGCCAAGATTCTGATCTATCTGCACATGGTCCATGTATTGATAAATCTGTATTCTCAATCTTCAATCTGAACAGGGCCAGATCTGCCTGTGCCAGAGCCCCAGACGAGATGTTCCTTTGCCATAACAAAGCCAACAGGTTATGTCATAATAAGAACATCAACTGGTGCAGATCTGGATTTTTAAATAGCCAGTATAATTAATTAATGACAATGTCACTCTGAAAATTGTATGTAGCATTTGGATCAATACCATATTCCACAGGTTTGGGTACTTCACATTTGTCTTTCAAATACTGAGAAGGGCCCACACACTAAACACAGCACTAATGGGGTTGCTAGTGTAGACTTCATCCAAGACTGATGCAACTACGGTTCCACCCACACCAAGACTGTGCCCCAACAACTCCTGCAGAAGCTCATCAGTGTATACTTGATACGTTGTTTTCTTCCAGTCGTAAATATAGGATGGAGTATGATTATAGGATGGACAGTATAATCCTTTGAGCTTAGTTGCTCAGTGTACTCATAACTCACAAGAACATGATATGGTTGCACAGCTGCTGATTGTGGCACCATTAATTCTTCTTTCAAGTCAGGAAGTAAATGTGGAATATGCTTTCAACTGTTATATTAGTTTCGAAAGTATAATGGGCCAAAACACACTGTGCATTCTAATGACTTTCTATTTCAACAGCCAGTATGCACAAACCTTTTCAGTTGTAATTTCCGACATACACAGGAAAGGTGTTAAATTCCTTGCGTAGGAGATTCCCCACAGTGGCTGATCAACAAGCATGCCTATTTAGTATTACACAACATGACACACAGGATACAACAGACACACCATCTTTCCTGGAAGTTCCGTAATTCTCAAACATTTTGATAGCAGCTTCCTGACGCTCACGGATTCTGTTCAGTATACCACAATCAATCTAATGTGAGTGAAAGAGACAAGGGAGCATGTGACAGATGTAGTGAGAGAATAACAGGGAGAGAAGCCTGATTGGTCTCTCTTTGTGCTATTTGTGCAGACCTACCTATCAGTTTTCTCTGTAAGTGGGCCTTACAGTGAATGTCTCTCTTTCATTATCCATCAGACTCAACTAAATTTACCTTGGTGTGCAGACTAATTGTGTCATGTCTGTGAAACTATAGGCCTATATTCACAATATTGAAATTAAAATGAAATATGCTTTAATTGTAAGCAGTTTACGGTGTGATTTACTTTACTAATTAAATTAGTAGGCTACTACAATTGTGCAAAATTGGATAGATTCCCCCTCCGTTTCTAATACAACCTTTGTGTGTGAGACCTTCTCAGCAATCAGGCGCTTGCACAAAATAGACAGTGCGTCCACTCTGACTCACATGGTGATATGCTATAATTGACGTGAGGTGAAAATGAGTGATCCAATTCCAAATCCAAATCCAATTTGCGCAATGAAAGGCAACAAATATTCCGATGTTTTTGTTGTGAGCCTTTTTGCCGCATCCCATGATATGCCGCCCTGAGCTTCTGTCCATGTTGTCTATATCAAAAACTGTGCCTGAGTCTGAATACTAGTTGGGCATGGGAGCGTATGAGAGTTCTCAGAAAAGCTTCACGTTGCAGTCTATAACGTTTCAGTAGTTCATCTTTATTTTGAAACCTACAATTGCTTACATTGTAAGGTCATCTCATGAGTATTCATATCACTTGAGAGAAAGTATGCTGTGGAGACTACGGGCTGTATTTTGGGCACCAGCGCATGGTGTAAAACTCGTTTTTCACCCGCGGAAAGTTAAATTTGCTATTTTGCACGTTTATTTTTTAAACATTGCGCCCAGGGGTGTGGCAATTAACAACCATGGGAGGGGCCTGGCGCGTTGTCTAAAAATCGCTATCATACACCGTCTAAACCTGGTCAGAAGTCAATGGCGAGTTGTTCTTATGCTATTTTAAGAGCGCATGTCAACAGTCATTTTGGCAGGTGCACGCACCATCCTTCTATCATTCATGAATGCACACCAGCACACGTCCATGCAAAGCATTACAAATTGCACGATTACAATGGGAAACATAATTAGAATAAAGATATTACGAAATACTGTACATCTCATGATGAGTAGTTATTCACCATCATTTGCAAATTGGTAATGACGGTTAAAAGTGATAAGGGGAGAGGCGAGAGACATGTATGGAGCACAGCTGAAGAAGAGATATAGGCAACTCCTCTGCAGGATAAATGTTGTTTTGACTGATTAAATGACTGATTGACTATATGACTGATTAAAAAACCTAGGAACACCCTTGTTGCGCCATGCGCTCCACGTTTGATAACGAAACCCCTCCCAATGTGAACTGGACATCCTACTAAATTTGAATAGACTTTTGACGAGTGACAATGCACTTTAGAATGTCATGATAGGGCCCTGCAACTGATATGGTAATAAGGGCAACAAGCTCTGCTGGAGAAATTGTGCATTATGCTATTTCAAACTGTGGGAAAAGGTAACGATAAAGCACATGGATTTGTTTACAAGCTAGCGAACAGTTAGCATAAGTTTGGCAGAACTATGTGGATGTTACAAGGTAAGAAACACGATTTAAAATGAGTTTCTTGTTTCTCACTTCTCTTTCCGGGACGGTAGTCTCAATGTTGCAAGGTTGGTTTTCCACCTGGGGACGCTAGGGGCAGCGGGAAAAGTCACCATTTTCACCGGAACAGGTCATTTAACCATCCAAATGATTTCTAAACGGGTTTATTACGTTGAAATAGTTGCCAAGTTCCCCTTGAAAGGGTAAGTTCCTTTTTATGGTGTGTGTTTCCTATGGGGATAAGCCATAGATGAAGAGTAGCCAAGAATCTGGGTCTCCCTGATTCATTCACTCCTGAAAAATGTAAGGTTCATTTATCAAATGTTATTTTGAAGTATTAAAAATCATCAATCAGAATTTTTTTAACGAAAGGGATGGAAATTGGTGCTTTTACGATACATTTGTTGACAAATTTCCAGCAAGTTTCCTGCCTGGAGTTTTCGCGTCGCTCTGCAAACGTCACCCAGTTCGTTGGTCAGATTGGTGAATGACTATCCAATTGCGTACAGAGTCATTTGAACTATGCCCGTTGATCACGTCTTTTGTGCAGTAGAAAATGCTCAAAATTAAAAGATTGAGCTTGGTCTGGTGATAGCCAGACTAGTGTATCAGCACTTGTAGTAGAAAGGTTTAGTAATGTGATCTCTAAATGTGTATCTGAAGAGTCTGTCTCAAAGAACACTTTTTTTTTTTTTTAAAAAGCGGTGATATACAAACACACACGCATAGCTCCAGCATGTCTGTCACTGGCAAAGGCGGTTTTCCCGCCACAATGAAAAGCTGGAGACTTCGCTCACTGCCATGCACAACTGAAAGGCTGAGGAAGTCATTTGTCCCCAGGGCCATTGAACTGTTCAATGCTTCACTAAAGGGAAGAGGAGAGATAGACTTCTCTGCTTAGTCTGTCTGCCTCTCCACCCTCTCTATGTTTGAGTACTGACTGCCCACTACTGCTTTACTACTGTTTTACTACTGTTTTACTAATGTCCACAGCCTAATGTTTTTACTACTGTTTTCCTGCTACACTGTTTTTCATGCTATATTAGCACACATGATCAATGGCTTCTGCTACAATACTGAATGGCTGTAACCCTATTACCTCAACCTGTTCTTGCACTGACATAGTTTTTTATCCTTGTCTACATTATACTTTACTCTCTGATTTGTCCATATTATTTATGCTGGTCTCTAGACCTTATTATTGCACTGTTTCACTGTTGTTGGACAGTGGTGGAGGAAGTACTGAAACTCAGTACTTAAGTAAAAGTACAAATACACAGAGAAATATTTACTTTAGTAAAAGTAAAAGTACCACAATGACAACCCTACTTAAGTAAAAGTAAAAAGTACCTGCTTTTAAATGTACTTTAAGTATTAAAAGTAAAAGTATTTGCATAATGATTTATTCTCTTAATATCTATATTCTAAAAGGAAAAATCAGTATGGGCTGTGGCATTTTAATTAAGCTAGTTTTAGGTTATACTCGACTAGATAGTTTTAAGTTAATGCAATTGTGCTTACCATCTGTGGCCCAGTTTACATTCTGACCTACAATTCTAGAGACTGTAATTCTGGTTAGGCTATCTACTAGGGTGATCTGCTGAGTAATATCATTCAGCAAAACACGAGAGCCTGAAGTTTAACGGGGTAGACAAAGGGAAACGTCGGGTGGATCCTAATGCCAATTATGCTGATTGAACAGAAAAGTTGCTGAGAAAGGTGTCTTTATGATTAAGTTCAGTTTCACTTGCGCAGACGCATAGACATTGAATGGCTCCACGTTAGTACCCCCCCAATTGTAGGCTATGCATCTTTATTTAATCACACACAATTAAGGAATATTTCCTAATCTGGAAAATGTTATGTTTTTTCCGGCCACCCGGTTCATTAATAGTCTACCATTCATTTTGTGCGCAAATGATCAGGCGTAATGACAGAAGCATGGGCATAGCCTGTAACCGCTGATCAGCGGATAGCAATCTCATCGGAGAGGAGGCCCTAACGCTGCAGATAACAGACAGAGAAAGGCACAGCACACAGTTGCATGTACAGTGTAGCCATGGGTCTGGTGAATATAGCCTACCGAATGCAGATGGCTACAAGCTCACGCTTTGCCTGGTATAGACTAGAAGCTTATGTTTCTAAGAATGCACGTAGCGCTCCAGAATCTTTGGTAGCAACCCCCCGGTAAAACAAATGTGTTTGTCAGAGAGAAAAAAAAAACTGATTATAAAATGTATCGTAAAAAGGAACGATGGTGTTGTAGAAATGTAGCGGAGTAAAAGTACAGATAATTGCTGTAAAATGTAACGAAGTAAAAGTCAAAAGTATGCACTATAAATTTTACTTAAGTAAAGTACAAATAGGTGGAAAATTTACTTAAGTACAGTAACGAAGTATTTGTACTTCGTTACATTCCACCACTGCTGTTGGACTAATGATGGACTACTTTTTTGCACCTTCATCATGACACTCACTCTCTTGAGCACCTCACCATGCACACAGAACTACAGGCTCTGTCACTACAAGCGTCTCATGCTTGATCACCCTCATAGTACAGCGGTTAAGGCCAGATTTTTACCTGAATCGTTCAGTTTTTGCATGAAAGCACGAAACTTGGTACAGTTATAGTACTACCCCTAGTGATCAAAAATTGAAATGGACCCCAACACATAGCGCCCCCTAGTGGCCCCTATCTTGACTTCAAATTTGGCCACCAAAATATGCCCTTTTTTTCTACATTTATAATGCTATGCTGCTTTTAACACATAATATGACATCTATAGCCATCTTTCAGCATTATGAAATATATAATGAGACAATCATGCAAAAATAATGGCAGACATGTTGGATTTTAAAGAAGTAGCCATACATTCTGACACTGAGTCAAAAACTGGGGTGCGTTTAGGCTATGTGTGAAGTTTTGACTGTGTGACTAAACCCTGCACTTGCCTGGACTCAATCCTTCTAATTTGCCCCCTAGAGGCTGGCATGCTAGCAAGGAGGCTAAAACCCATGGATGCTAGCGTCTCTTTAAGAAACATGCTTCCTTTTGGGAAATTAGCTATTTTGTCTTCTATCCTAGAGTTAGATAAATTAGTACATAGCCTACACCCAGTCATAGTTAGATAAATTAGTATATAACCCAGTCCAACACATCCTACTGTTAGCCTAATTCAATTGAGGTGGGTGGGGCCAATTAGCATATGCTAATTTAAGGATTATAGTGATTGTTTGAAAAGGTCCATTTTGTTTTATTGTAGTTTAACATTTTGCATCCCATAAAATGATTATGCCTGTCAATGAAGCTAATTTAAATCCGTAATACCTTATGAGTTTAGCTCCCTCCTGATACATTAGGGCTCATGCTAGTCAGTGAAGCAGCACTTTTAGGACACTTGCTAGTGCGTTCAGCGCCCAGTCCTTGGGTGTGCTTTGTGGTGGAAACACCAAAAGCTCAATACAGGTAAAGTTGAGGTTGTTCTGATATAGTTAAGTCCAAGACTTGCTTGAAGACCACTTTCTCCAAAAACTTTGACAAGAAAGGAAGAAGGGAGATAGGTCTGTAAAAACAGGAATGGTGGCAAATGATACTTTTTCCATCTTTATCCTCCGTGACTGATTTTTCAGCAGTTTCACGTTTGGCTAGGGTCAGTGTCACTACTGGTAGCATAAGCCAGTACCTGGAACCTACAAACGTTGCACAGGTAGTCCAACACCTCCAGAATGGCACACCAAAACGTTCCATTGCTAGAAGGATTGCTGTGTCTCCCAGCACAGTCTCAAGATCATGTTGGAGATTCCAGGAGACAGTTGCTCTAGAAGAGCTGGGCAGGATGGTAGAGGGTCCTTAACCCAGTAGCAGGACCAGTATCTGCTCCTTTGTGCAACAACAAACAGTGGGAGCCCTGCCAGAGCCCTACAAAATGACCTCCTCCTGGCCGCTGATGTGAATATCTCTGACCACACTGTCAGACTTCATGAAGGTGGCCTGAGGGCCCGATGGCCTCTGGAAGGACCTATGCTCACTGCCCAGCACCATGCAGCTCAATTGGCATTTGCCATAGAATACAAAATTGGCAGTTTCGCCATTGACGCCCTGTGCTTTTCACAAATGAGACCAGGTTCACCCTGAGCACATGTGAGGTCTAAAGATGTCTTGGAGAATGTAATGCTGCCTGCAACATCATTCAGCATGACTGGTTTGGTGGTTGGCCAGTGATGGTCTGAGGAGGGATATCCTTGGAAGGACGCACACACCTCTACGGGCAACTGCACCCTCACTGCTCTTAGGCATCAGGATGAAAACTTCTGGGTTCCTCCTGGTGCACAACAATGGCTGGACACATGTAGCGAGAATGTGCAGGCAGTTCCTGGAGGATGAAGGCATTGATACCATTGACTGTCCCCCCACACTCCCCTGACTTAAATCCGAACACCTCTGGGACATTATATTTTGGTACATCCAACACCGCCAGGTTGCAACACCGACTGTCAAGGAGCTCAGTGATGGCCATGTCCACATCTGAGATCAGATACCCCAGGACACCATCTGCTGTTTCATTAAGAGCATGCCCCGATGCCATCAAGCATGTTGGGGCCATACGAACTACTGAGTACCATCATGAGTTGCTGCGCTGAAATTCAAGCAAAATGGACTAGCTTGCCACGTCATTTTTTCCACTTAGATTTTCGGGGGGTCTTTTAATTCAGTCCTCTGTGGATTGATCATTTTCATTCCCAAATAACGAAGTGGCATCCTTTTGTTCCTAACATATTACCCAGTCCATATCAGTTTGAATCCTACCTCACAGGATCGTTTAACGTATCATGGCTTGGAGAGCTGTCCACACCTCACCATCCCACCACAGGGGTCTCCCAGGGCTCACTACATGGGCCCCCTTCTCTTTGCTATCCACACCACTTCTTTGGGACAGATTATTTATTCGCACAGCTTCTCATACCACTGTTATGCAGATGACACATAGCTTTATCTGTTCCACCTAATGACCCCTTGGTCTCGGCACGGACCTCGGATTGCCTTTCAGACAAATCTTCATCGATGAAGGCACACCACCTCCAGCTAAACCTCTCAAAAAACAAACTGCTGGTCCTCCCAGCTAAACCTACTGCTCCCACCTACTCGAATGCCCTCATACAGGCATATATGCTACCCCCCGACCATTGCACTCTTTAGACAAACATCGTCTAGCTCTGCCACCGGTACGCTTAGGTCATCAAACTTTGTTCATCTGTTATTCCTCGTTGGTAGAACGCGCTACCAGTTCCTACTAGAGCAGGGACATCTCTCTCCATTTTCAAAAAACTCCTGAAGACCCAGCTTTTCAGAGAATATCTCCTCTCGTAGCACTACTTACAAATAGCTAATTCTAGCACTTACCACCTGACTTGACTGTATAAAAACAGCACTCACTGATGCACTTTTCCCTTTTCTACTCTACCTTTTTGAATGTTTTTGTTTTAAATTGTTCTAGAATTGTTGAGAGAATTTTTTTAAAAGTGTTAAACTGTTTACCAGGTTGTAAGTCGCTTTGGCTAAAAATGCGTCAGCCAAATGTAATGTAATGTAGATATCCAGCATCATGTTTTTCCCCCATTGATATCTGATGTGTTTTATTTTTTAAAGTGTATACTTTTTTTGAGCAGTGTATAGTAAGAGTTAAGGTTTGCTCAGAAAGAGAAGAAGGTAGAATAAGAATTTATTGATGATGTAGGTAGTTACTTCAATTAACCAAGATATAGAATAATTGTCTTATTTTCTTACACATAGTGGCCATATTGGAATCTTACCAGATTATACTTGATGCCTCGTATATTATTGAGGTTGTCATGTGATAAAATGACTGTTCAAACTTTGAAATTGTTTTTGAATGATATTTCTATCATGAATAACAATAGAGATGGTCTATATTTTCACATTTGGTATCCGCCATATTGGATTTCAAAATGGCCAACATCAAGTTTGTTTGGAAATCATGTCAATAGCTTCCTTGACCCTAAAAATTGAGTGTTAGAACTTAAAATACTTTTTTTATCTTGTTTAATTTTGAAGTTGTATCAACAATTCTATTAAGAATGGTAGCCATATTTGAATTCAAGATGGCAGCCACTAGGGGGCGCTATGTGTTGGGGTCCATTTCAATTTTTGATCACTAGGGGTAGTAGTATAACTGTGCCAAGTTTCATGCTTTCTGCGAAAACTGAACGATTCCGGTGCTTAGCCGCTGTACTATCAAGCACACTGGATTTTTTACATTTATTTATATAGTATATTTAGTATTTAGTTTTGTTAGTTTTTCTTATCTCCTACTGTCTCTATTGTACAGTGGAGTTTGGTTATATGTTTATACTTAATACTTATATTTACCATTTCTGCTGTAAGTGCATGTTGTGTGTGTGTGAGATCTGAATGCTACTGAGACCCCCCTGAATTTCCCCTCGGGGATCAATAAAGTATCTATCTATCTATCTGAAATCATGTAGTGATTTTGATCTGGTATTGTTGGTGTTTAAGACCTCATGTCAAGACTGAGTCAAGTTGGACAATGGAAACTTGTTTATTATGTGTGTCTGACGTCAAAGAAAGACGTGATATGCGGTATACCGGTTTGTAGCGTAGTCTATTTAAAGTCTGCAATGTAAGCTATAAATGCGTGCATGTTAACATCAGTGCTTACTAGCTGGTAAATTGGAAATGCTTGGCCTGTATGTATGTGTGGCAGGATGGCCACCAATGCTTAGCCCTCACTGAGACCCCAGAACTCAGGCCCGTCCACACGGAGACGCTTTTTGGGTTAAACACACAGGTTTTGCATCGTCTTGGCCGATTGTCCAAACAAATCCTGTAAACGCACTGCCCGAGACCGCACTTTTTTGAAACCTGGTCCCAGGGTGGAAAAATCTGAAACCGTAGCCCTTGCGAATTCGTTTGGACAGCGAAACCGCATACTTATGTATTGATGATGTCATCGC
The DNA here is from genome assembly GCF_017589495.1 of Alosa alosa. Classification (NCBI taxonomy): domain Eukaryota; kingdom Metazoa; phylum Chordata; class Actinopteri; order Clupeiformes; family Clupeidae; genus Alosa; species Alosa alosa. The sequence continues at coordinate 27,561,410 of NC_063211.1, read as the reverse complement.
CACACCTCAGCTGCCCTGGACTTGACACTTATAGTGTTGCCTAACTATACTAGTTTTCATACATGACATGACTCAGTATAGGATAAATATCACAACAGGTGCTGCGCAGAACCAATAGCTTATCATGACTTGGTGGACGGTGTAAGTTTAAATTATTTGTGCGTAGTGCCGGTGTCATTCATTTATTTTACATGTCTTGCCATATTCTTGATACGGTTCCAGGGAAGACGGAGGAAAAAAAGATCGGTTTGGTACGTGTGGACTAGCCCTCAGAATGATCCCCACCTGTATACTATAAGAGGTTACCCCAAAGTAGGCCACTCAACCAAATGAATGAAACAGATGCAGGATTCCCCAAATACAATCAGTTTATTGATGTCAGTTAAAAATCAAGTCAGCACAGTTTTTTTTAAAAGAGCACTATAGCCCAGTAAAACGCTTTGAATAAATAGGCATCAATGCAACCAGGTAAAAATGGCTTCCACAGTTTTCTACCCACTTCTATTCTATCCACTTTAGTAGGGGTCTAATCATACACTCAAACAACATTTGTATGCGCACACACACACACACACTCACGGATGTCGGAAATGACTGTAGTTGAACATTATTTTACTTTTAGTAACTTTACCACATAATCATTTGTGAAAGTATTTTTTGCCCAACAATTTTGATGTGAAATACAAACAACAAATCAGTTGTTTAGGAAAAGGCTTATAAACCAGTCAGCACTATTATTAGTACAGCATTCCCATAGTGGCTGGCCGGTCCAATGAACCAGAGGTCTATCAGGCTAAAATGACAGGAAACAATTTTCAGTGCAGTGGCCATACGCTATTCACAAAGTCAACATGGTCTAATAATACTAGATGAATTCAGCTGAGATCTGATAACCCACATGTGAAACTGAGGGATCCAGAACATGCATGCACAGTACACATCACTCTTGTACAGTAACTACCTGAGCTGAGTTATGAAGGGGTGTCTCTTGTGCTTTTTGAATTGCTGCACTTTAAACTATTAAACATTGTTCCATCAGAAAGACCAAATAAGGAGTGACCAGTGCATGGATAAAAAAGAGAAGCAGGAAATTCTTGTATCTGGATGTTGACAAAGCGGTTATCGTTCTTTCAGTCTTTTTTTCTCCCCTCCACTTTTTTTCTTCTCTCGACAGAGAAACACTTTTCGCTACAAAGTGCTGCCTTTTTTGTTGCACTTGTTGTGGAGATGTCGTCACGTTCAAAGTGGAGAGTGGCTGTTTGAACAGCTCAATGTGTTTCCACTAGACACGGTGCCATTGAAATCTGTCAATTTTCCCCAGCTTTCTTCCGCCGTCCTCCCCGACACACACACACACACACACACACACACACACACACACACACTCCAGTGTGTCCCCAGCACGGTATCTCTCAAACGGCATGTGGTCCTGCTCTGTGTGACTGATCTGTTCCTCTGTGGGTTCTGATGAATTTTGCATGCTCTACCCTTTGAGAAGAGAGCTATTAAAGAGTGGTTGAAGAGAGGGAGGGGGAGGAGAGTAGAGGGAGAGAATAGGAGGAGTTGGGGGCTGACTGAAAGTGCTTTTTGCTGGGCTTTTAATAATAGTCATATGTTTTGATGCGAACGGAGATGACTTAATTTTACCTCTTCTTACGTGTCACTTCACAAAGATGTGCTGGTGTGTGTGTGTGTGTGTGTGTGTGTGTGTGTGTGTGTGTGTGTATGTACACGTGCGTGTGTGCGCGCGTGTGCCTGTGTGTGTGTCGATTGTGTATGCATGTATATGTGTCACCAATGTGTGTATATCTACTATGTGCACTAATGATTCTGATCATGTCAGTGAGTGTATGTGCGTGCATGCATGTGTGTGTGTGTGTGTGTGTGTGTGTGTGTGTGTGTGTGTGTGAACAGACATATATTCCAAGAAACCAGAATGATGCTGTAATGTCAGAAAAAGCAAGGTTTCCCAGAAAGATTTAGAGCAAAGTCATTCTGTCTTCTCACCCTACCCCAGCTGTGTGTATGTGTGTGTGTGTGTGTGTGTGTGTGTGTGTGTAACTGTGGGTGTAACTGTGTTTAGAGAGACAGAGAGGGAGAGGTAAGGGCAGTGATAGTGTGTATACTGTACACAAAAAGCATCTTTTTACCCTTCTTGTAAAGCAGACCTTTTAACCTACCTTTTTAGCATAGCAAGAAAAACAGGAATATTTAACATCTCACCTTAGACCTGAATTTAATGACTGTATGAATAAACAACAATATGATGCCCTACATACCCACAATTCCTATCTCTTATGCATATATTATGCCCTACATACCTACAATAACAATCTTTATGGTAAATAATTACTTTGTCCTGACGTCTTAAATTGACTTTGTCTTAAGCTAAAATTACAAGCTGAAAAAATAACAAATAATTAAATAAAAACAACTTCCATCCCTCTTTCTTTCTCTTACTGTCTTGGTCTAACACACACATACACACACAAACACACGTACACACAAAAATATTTCTGGACTTGAACTGCTCCAGAAAGTTTGCTAAATGAACTCCCCCATGGCAGCCATGTTGTATGGATCCATTGTCAACTCAACCGGTCTTACCGTGGCCATCCGGCCTGAAATCCAGGGGGAAGCCCTCTTCTCTCCTCCGACTTGACCGCATCTGTAATCCCTGTTTCTCCGAGCTCTACCGATTCTCCACCATCACTACTCCAACCCTCCTTGTTAGCCGCGAAAGACAGAGCAAGTCTATTCATTACATAGCAGGTTTGATGAATGAGCAGGGCAGACTGTAAGGGAAAGCCAAGGTGTAAATGTTCAACCTCTCATAAATCATATGGACGGGGGGAGTCTAGACCTTAACCCAAACACACTCAAGAATGATGAGATGCCGTATACTGCTGTATCACAACAGAACAGGGCTTGAGTCGAGGGATAGCCTTTGGTAGCCCACTTTTTCCCCACTCACATGTTTAAAGTTAAAAAAAAAAACAGAAATATGAGGGGGAAGAGAACTAACTTTCACTAATAGTTCACAAAAATGCTCTTGGTTTATAAAAAAGCTGTTGCACATTCACTACCCAGAAGAAGATATTTTGGAAACACTGAACCAATACTGAACTTATTTTGAACTCTAAAAACTCTTGTTAACTAGTAAGGCCCAAATTCTCTCTAGTTTACTTGTTCATATGTTTCATATCTTCCTAGTTAACTAGTAATGCTCAGCATGCTCACTAGTTATGTGGACACTGAAATGTGCACTAGTTAACTAGTTTAAAGACTTCTATATTTTACTAGTCAACTAGTAAGGTACAAAAAATGTTTACTAGCTGACTACTGAATGTCAAATTCCCCTTGTTAACTTCTATGTAATTTGGCCAGGCGGCAGGCATTTATTCTGATATCTTGATATCAAGGCCAACATGCAAGCCATTTTTGTCAACTAGTTAACTAGTGAGCCATGTTTGTGCAAACTAGTTAACTAGTGACAGCATTTATGCCCACTAGTTAACTAGTGAACACATGTTAGCTTCACTAGTTAACTAGTAAGGGCAAGAAATGTCCACTAGTTAACTAGTAAAGGCCAAAATGCATACCAGTCAGCTAGTTGAAGGCTTTTGGGTCTCACTAGTTAACTAGTGACAGCCAAAAATGTGCACATGTGTACTAGTGAAGGCAAAACTCCTCACTAGTTAACTAGTTGAAGTAGGTCAATGTCACTAGTTAACTAGTGAACCATAAATGGCTTACTAGCTAGCTAGGTGATGGCAGCAGGCTCACTAGTTAACTAGTTGATGCATCCTTTGTCCAAACTAGTTAACTAGTGAGGTCATAAATGTATACTAGTAAACTAGTTGAAGCCTACATTCACACTAGTCAGCTAGTGGCGCAGAATTAAAATTAGGAGGCGGAGAACTCTGAAAATTGAGGCTTTCTATTGGTTCCCTATGTCCAAATAGAACATGACAACCAATCACAGCGCAGAATTTCACAAAATCTCACCCACAACATTTGCATGTGGCACACAAGTTAACATGCTGGCCAAAGGAACTTTAACTAGTAAACTAGTGGCTTCAATGTGACACTTACATGTAAACTAGTGAAGGCAGAACTGCTCACTAGTTAACTAGTGAAGACACTTTTTAGTGAGGTCTAAAAAGTGTCACTAGCCTGGGTGCCATTCCGAACTTAGTCCCGCCCCACGGGAAGTTCGGTCTGGCATTGCTCCATTGTGGGGCAAGTATGCTCGCCCTAAATCGGGCGGACCAATCAAATCAGGCTTTACGATGATGGACAGGTGAGCAACAGCGCTTGGTCTATCACGTCATCTGAGCACGCTTAGATTAGGCATATGTTTGAAACAAAAACGCTGTGGCTAGAAGGATACATGGCTTTTAACACCCCATATGGACAATTCATATTATTTAATGAGTTTGTATCACTGAAAACGATTATTTCTGAAAACTTTGGCCAAAGTTGAGATGTGCGAAAACTGGTGGTTTCACTTTCATCAAGGGAAAACAGTGCTGTTGCATTGCGACATGTTCCCTCGTTCGTTTGAAATCTCTGATTGACCACCTGTTTGAGGGATTTGCGATTAACTTTCCCAGCTGTTTAACATGTTTGTAGCATATCACTGTTCAACAGAATTATTTTAAAAACGGAGGGGATATAGGAGCAGAAGGATGGTTCGTGTGTTTTCTTCCTACACCTCACGGTAAGCTATTTTGTTGGTCTGATTGGTTAGGTCTATCTAATTGAGTGCAGAGGCATTCCCCCCCTGTATCGGTTGAAGCACGCCCCATAATTACGTCCCAATGGAGCAGTATCAGACTCATATTCTGACTATAATTTGAGTAGGACAACGTCAGGCTAAAGTGTCACTAGTTTACTCGTGTGCACCAAAACACCCACTAGTGAACTAGTGATGGCAATTTCCATTCGACTAGTTAACTAGTAAGGTGCAAAAAAAAAAAGTGTCACTAGTTTACTAGTGTGCTCCCAAAACGCCCACTAGTTAACTAGTGAAGGCCATTTCAGCCCACTAGTTAACTGGTGAGATGCCAAAATGGTCCTTGTTAACATGTAAAGGCAAAAATACCCTCTAGTTTACTAGTGAGGGTGTTGCAGGCCTCACTAGTTAACTAGTGGCATGTATATTTTGTTCACTAGTTAACTAGTTACACCTAAAAGAGAAACAAGCTGACGTTTTTTGTCCACTAGTTAACTAGTGGAACAACTGACGTCTCACTAGTTTGCATGTGTGTGGCAGTGAAGCAGCTCACTAGTTAACTAGTGCCTGGAAACTATTATTATTATGCAAATTCTAATGAGAGGGTGGGTAGAAGACTCCTATTGGGTATTATGTAAGAATCCCACAGTCTAAAGTAAATTTTACTGTTCATAGCCTGTGATCAGGTCTGATGGGTACCCTAGTGGCTAAAGTGACACACTGCTCTCTGCGTGGTACTTCAGTATAGACCCGACAAATACGGGGCGTCCCCGGACCTTATGCCGACATTCGACGGCGTCCCGATTGGTCCCGAGCGTCATGTTTCTCTAGCGGACGTTCGGTGACCTTATTGGCGTCTGGAGCAAGTTATCATTTGGTTATTGCGTGGCGTCGGTGCAGGACTTTCTGGGGACGTCACCGCTAGGTCCCTCGGATTACATTTTTTGCATTTGGTCATTTCAAATACCTCCTAAGGACCCAACAATAACGTTATACCGGGGACATGGGGGGACGTTTGTTTATTCACACATGTCAGCAGAGTTGAGGCTGGCTCTGGCTACGCCTGCAGGTCGGGAGACATCACATCCATGCGACTTCACGTTACCGTCCTGGGGATGACTAAAAGTAGGCCTATCTATCTATCTAGTCTCTAGCAGTAGCTGCATTAGCCTACCGTAGTCTAAGGCAACTTATATCATACAGTTTATGAAGTTGTGCGTCTATGAGCAAAGTAGAACCTACTTTGCTCATAGGCACCTAACTTCATAAACAAGGAAAATGTTGTTCGACGTTAAACTCAAAATGTATGTGCTACATAATTCAGCATGGCTGCGAATTATAGCACATATTTGAGTTTAACGTCCAATAATATAACGTTACAAACTAGGGAAGGATTTTATCAAATTCATGTTCGCTGATGTGATGCTTGGTGTAATGTTAGCAAAATTAAGCTGTTCTTAGCTTGTAGCTTAGCCTACAATGCACATTTCTTCAGATAACTGTCATTCGTGATGCATGTAACATGTTCTAAATAGGCAGTGGTTTATTTAGCGTAGTCATGTACTTATTATCTGTTTTATTTTCAGAAACACACACCGCGGCGAATTGGGACTGAACCGACTTTTTTGGAGCTGAATACGATGCAATAAAACTAGAAATTTTAAAAACAGACCAGTAGCATTTTGTTTAGGGTTGTCTAGCAACAGAAGTGACTACTTAATTTGTAAAGCAAAACGATCTAGCTCTACATTGCAGAAGAATTAAGGATACTGCTTCTTCATGACTTGTTTAAATGTCATTGTAATTTATTTGGACTTATGCTTTCATAAAGTGTCACGCATAGCTGTCCCGATGTTACAGCAGCTCCTTGTGGAAACAGCAAAGAGTGCACATCCGATGAGATTTCTGGCCGAGGGCAAGCTCTGCCTCACCAGAACCCTTACTTTTATTAATAAAAACAATGATATAGAATAGAAACATCTGGAATCTATTTATTTAATCTTAAAGTTGGCTACAAAGGCATTCATAGCCTAGAAAACTATACATTTTTCTTTATCTGCAATGTTCCAGGAAGATAGGCTTACATTTATAGTCCCTGTTTGATCACAGGTCAAGAAAACAGTGGATATAGCGTCAATGCATTCTAGTTATGTTTCATGTAGCCTAGCCTACTTTATTTCATGTTGAGTTTTGCTTCCCAGCATGCATTGCATATTTTTTTAGTATTTTTTGGCTATTATTAGTTTTTTAATATTTTGAAACAATATGGTTTGAACAATTTATCTTAGGTGATGATGTTTTTAACAATATACTCTGGGGATATGCCCATTAAAGCGTCGTATTAAGTTTATTAACGTTCATCACCGTAGATGTGAAAGCAGCACATACTAGCGGTATAAATGTCATGTCTACTCATCATTAGTGTAATATATTGAGGGCGTGATTTCATACATGCATGAAAATATGAGGTGAGTAAAAGTTGATTGTGTAGTTGTAGAACAAGTCGTTAATCGTGTTCATGTTCCTTCTCTCTAACTTAGCGCTGAGACTGACAGGATGTAATAGCCTATCATACTAAATCGCGCTTCAAGTTTTTTTTTTTTTATAAACGTTGCACGCATAACGTTACGGTGACCATTACCACCATTAGTTTATTGGGCGTCTTTTGAACCTCCATGAACAGAGGTCAGCGGGGCGTAAAGGAACCCTACACAATGTCGAGGAGGGGTGGCGTTAGCCAGGGACCTTTGGGGGGGGGGGCGTCGCCAGGACTTTATTTTGTTTACTGGGGATAGTAAAGCAGAGCCTGCAGTATGCAGTATCTCATATTCTGTCAAAATGTTTTTTAATAATAACAGGGAAACCCCATGCTTTAACAAGTGAGGCTCTTAGTGATCCCACCAAAGATTCAAGGGATCGATTTTTAATATTATTCTTTGTTTTTGTTGTTGCTAGGCAACCACAGATATATATGTATCCATTCAGTGCGGCTTTTCTGATTAATAACTGAAAAACAAAAAAGATTGTACACATTAACTGCATGGTTTCAAAAGTAATTAAAGCTCAAAGATCAAGAAAAAAACTTTTCTTCTAAGAATTGAACCCTAGTCTCCCACATGATCTCCTGCTGTAACCACTTGGAGCTAGTCTTGCCACGTTACTGAAGTTTTTGTTGCTAAGAGCAACCATATACAAATGCCTCCAGTTTTATCATTGATTTTTCAGACTAATAACTGAGCGAAGATTACAACAATACACCACAACTTTGTCACTAGACATGTTATCAAAACATATTTTTATGCTCAAAGCGATCTTAGTTTATAAAAAGTTTGCTCTTAGAACAGCCTGGGCCGAAGTCAGCCATGTTTTCTAGGTTTTCTGAGTCCTAAATGGACCAATCAAAATCCTTGTTCCTTCTTCATTTTGCATGCAAGTCGACATTGCACACTAGTTAACTAGTGGCCAATGTTATGTCCCACTAGTTAACTAGTTGCACAAAATGCCAGCTGTTTTTGTGTATTTATTCAAATTCCACTAGTTTACTAGGGTGAGGGGCATTTTTCTCCTGCTAGTTCATTATGGACAGTGTTTTGTCTTCACTAGCTAACATGTAAGGGCTCAAAATGCCCCTCTATAAGCTAGTGAAAGGCATTAATAATGCAGATATGCTCACTAGTTAACTAGTGAGCATGTCTATTCATTACTAGTAAACTAGTAAGGCCAAACATGTCAACTAGTTATACTAGTTAAAGGCCAATGTGTCACTAGTTAACTAGTAAGAGTACCTTTTGCATTACTAGTGAACTAGATAGCTCCAAAAACAGCCACTAGTGTGTGTCTTGTGCACACTAGTTAACTAGTGAGCTGCTTCACTGCCACACATGCAAACTAATTGAGACATTGACTTAAATTGTTTCACTAGTTAACTAGTGGACAAAACGATCAGCTTGTTTTGTGTTTTTAGGTGTAACTAGTTAACAAGTGAACAAATATGCATGCCACTAGTTAACTAGTAAGGCCCACAACACCCTCACTAGTAAACTAGTGGGTATTTTGGCCTTTACGTTGTTAACAAGTGACCATTTTGGCATCTCACTAGTTAACTAGTGGGGCTGAAATGGCCCTTCACTAGTTAACTAGTGGGCATTTTTTGGGGCACACTAGTAAACTAGTGACACTTTTTGCACCTCACTAGTTAACTAGTCGAAAGGAAATTGCCATCACTAGTTCACTAGTGGGTGTTTTGGTGCACACTAGTAAACTAGTGGGTAACACTTTATTTTAATGTGTCACTGTTACAGTGTACCTACCTGATTTAGGTACAGTGGTACAACCTGTGTAACAACATGTACTATCAGGTACTATCATTGTACTTGCATTATGTATTTGTGGGTACCTACATATAGTTGTTACATTGCAATACTCAGGTGCTTTTACAAAAAGCGTTGCCAATTTGCCTAAATTTTCATCAGAGACAAAGAGCTGACCTGAGACCTGCTGGATGGGGTAAATCTGGTCATGATAGATTTGATATACAAAGCATTCTTAGCTCCAGTCAAGGCCTCATTGTCTTCAGTGTACATGTAACAGCTGTGCTGCTACAACCTTGTTACTCTTTGATACAGTGGAATAAAACCTATTAAGTGTACCAGTTAATTACTTACATGTACATATGACATGTATGTTATGTCTTCGATGTCTTGGAACAGGTCTACTAATTCACTACATAGTACATATATCAACTGTGTTGGTACACACTTATTGCTCTTTGATACAGTGGCATAAACCCATTAAAATGAAGTGTACCAGTTAAGTACTTACAATTACATATTACATGTATGTTGTGTCATTGATGTCTTGGAACATGTCTTCCATTACCCTACATACTGTAGTACATGTATCAACTGTGTTGGTACACATTTATTACTCTTTTGATACAGTGGAATAAACCCATTAAAATAAAGTGTACCAGTTAAGTACTTACATCTACATATTTACACCCTGTCAATGATGTTATGCATCCTGTAATTGATGTGTTGAAACGTGTTTGCTGTTACACCACACAGTACATGTGAATTAGTAGACCTGTTCCAAGACAAGACCTGTTCCAGTTTATTCCACTGTATCAAAGAGTAACAAGGTTGTAGCAGCACAGCTGTTACATGTACAATGAAGACAATGAGGCCTTGACTGGAGCTAAGCATGCTTTGTATATCAAATCTATCATGACCCGATTTACCCCATCCAGCAGGTCTCAGGTCAGCTCTTTGCCTCTGATATAAATTTAGGCAAATTGGCAAAGTTGTGTAAAAGCACTCAGTATTACAATGTAACAACTATATGTAGGCACCCACAAATACATTATGCAAGTACAATGATAGTACCTGATAGTACATGTTGTTACACAGGTTGTACCACTGTACCTAATTAGGTAGGTACACTGTAACAGTGACACATTAAAATAAAGTGTTACCAACTAGTGACACTTTTTAGACCTCACTAGTTAACTAGTGGGCATTTGTGTCTTCACTAGTTAACTAGTGAGCAGTTCTGCCTTCACTTGTTTACATGTAAGTGTCACATTGAAGCCACTAGTTTACTAGCTAGAGTACCTTTGGCCAGCATGTTAACTTGTGTGCCACATGCAAATGTTGTGGGTGGGATTTCGTGAAATTCTGCACTGTGATTGGTTATCATGTTCTATTTGGACATAGGGAGCCAATAGAAAGCCTCAATTTCCAGAATTCTTCGCCTCCTAATTTGAATTCTGCGCCACTAGTTAACTAGTGACATTGACCTACTGCAACTAGTTAACTAGTGAGGTGTTTTGCCTTCACTAATAAACATGTGCACATTTTTGGCTGTCACTAGTTAACTAAGTGAGATTAAAAAAAGCCTTCAACTAGCTGACTGGTATGCATTTTTTTTGGCCTTTACTAGTAAACTAGTAGACATTTTCTGGCTCACACTAGTTAACTAGTGAAGCTAAAATGTTCCACTAGTTAACTAGTGAGCCCTTTTGGCTCACACTGGATTAACTAGTGTGCATATTTTGGCCCTCACTAGTTAACTAGTTCACACAAACATGGCTCACTAGTTAACTAGTTGACAAAAATGGCTTACATGTACATGACAATTATGCCTGATATCAAGATATCAGAATAAATGCTCAATCGGCTTGCCATAGATATCTACCCAAATTCTATCAATTAAAGCGAAACTCCATTCAAATCTATTAAATATATCTGTTCTAAGATCAAAATCCAGCTACACAAGGCACTGGCTACACAATGAATTCACTAGATATGGTGTCTCTTGTGTTTTGTAGATATATTTGCACATCACAGCTATTATTTATAGCATGTTCTGAGGATCTTCCTGTCTGTTACTGCCCCAGGCATAGGATATTCTGAAATTCATGGATTATGTTTTACGCTAATTGTTTTAGTAATGTGACATCAAACACTCCTGTTTTGTAATGTGACTTCAATCTCTCCTGTTTGACTGAACATCCTCCTCCCAATGCATTAACGAAAGGTCCAGCATGTAAATAAAAGTGATCTCAAGCCCCTTGACAGTATCATATGCACCAGGTTCTCAGGTTGAAACTACATGCACTTCACTTAATTTCTTTGCCTCTGTCTCGTCCTCACTCTCCCCTCCTCTCATTATTTATCTCTCTCTACCTCAACCCCTGCCTCTTCAGAGACACTTTTCTGCTGAACTTTTTTTTTCTTTTTTTTCCCACCGCATTTGCGTTCAAGCCTCAGGCTCTCCAAAATATCATGCTCATTATTATATGCTGAGCATAAAAACATGTTGTCAAAAGAATGTTTGAATTTCACAGAACTCAACAGGTGACTGCAAATACATGGTTTGGTTTGGCCAAAGAATGAAGTGAGGCATCAGTTCAACCCTCCTTCTACTGCAGTTGCATGTTTGTGTTTGCCTGTGTGAAAGCTGCGCTCAATGTCACTGTGCTGTCTATTTCTAGCCTGAAAGAAGGGTCACTGACTATCCCCGGCGACATCTGAGAATTTTAAATCTGAAATCTATGTGGGGTAGGGTGGGTGGATTTTTACTCTAACAATAAATAATGTAAAAAGGTCCATCTAATGTGCAAGCTTAATGTTACCTGGCTTCCTCTCTTTCGCCGCTGTTTGGCATGGATGGAGGTCTGCAAGTTCTCTCCCACTCACTGTCCCATTTCCAGGGCTATTTTTATCTCCACGGCCGTAGACTGCATCGACAGCTATACTCCGGTCCCTCAAGAAAAAAAAAAGAGGGGGAAAGATCATATTGTCATTTTGCTGATGCATTTTTTATGTGGCACGTCCATGGCACAGCACCACCATGTGCTACTGGGATCAAATGGATGGCGATGTGTGGACACTCACAATGCAAGAGAGCTGGTGAAAGACACAATGTCATCCTTTCATGAGCTGAACTTGTTTTTGCATGGAAATGAGATACAAACTCATCTGGAAAGAGAAATAAACAGGATGTACTATAATGCTGTCAAGAAATGAAACACCATCTGTGTTGTTGTTGCAGTTGTAGCGTTTTTTGCATAGTTCTATTTTAAAATCTTCATCTTGCGGACATTTAACAAATTAAACTGAGCTGACATGTATTTGTGCGTAGAGAGATATTTAACATTTCTTAAAATGTAAAGTCAAGCTTAAGACTCAACAGGAGCAGGCCTGATCCCTCTGCTTTAATTTCCATGAGGCAGGAATGCCTTCTCTGGCGTCAGTCAAAATGCCACTGTCATATAAAGGTTACTAAAGCAATATGTCAGCTTTAATATTACAGTAATCATACTCGGCGCATGGAGGTCTACATCTCGGATTTATGAGTGGTATTACAATGACAAGACAACCTTGACTCCTTCCTCTTAACAGCCTTTAATGGTACTTTTGACATGGTGCCTCAGTGACGTGAGCTTTTCACTTTCTCTCAAGAGTGATGAGATTTTCTTTCTTTCTTTTTCACTTTGGCATTGCAGGTTGGCAAATATTAACTTGTTTTTCATACTATAGTCACTGTCTGAGCCTGAGTGTTTTAGCCAGCACCATGCCCCAGTAACACATGGTGAGAGAAGTTTAACAAAATGACCTTTACCCCAATGACTTTGTGAAAATTACGTACAGAGGACAGAGTCTCTCCTAACTTGACATGTTAGAGACATGCTTCATCTCGGCTGGGGACCCAGGAAAAGTCATCTCTCTCTTGCAGAAGACCAGCCCCGATTCAACGGTCTTCTAGAAGGGGAGCACACAGTATCTTTAGATGAACGCCCAATGGGTAGCCGAAAAAACTAGATGTACCGCATAGCGGTACAAAATATGACCGCCGCTCAGTCCTGGACATCCGTTCCGCAAAAATAAATCACACTTCAATTTGTCTCCATATTTTACTCCATCCCCCACTCTTGAAACTTTTGTATGCTTGTTTGGCATGCCTGAGTGTGTGTAAAAGTGGGCTGCACAGAAAGTAGCCTACTGGTGCTGAAAAGGTGAATAGATTGTAGAATAGCCAAAGAAGATGTAGCATTGTTATAAAACCTTTAAAATCTCTAAACAATCACAAGTAGGGCAGTTCATCACAGTTCATCCATTGCAACTGGATTGATGAAAGGTCACTTACACCTGTAGGCTACATTGTATTTGGGAAAAGCAAAAGGTATCAGCATAATGTTATTTATTTATTTATTTATTATGTATTTATAAACAAAAACATCTCTGTCAGTTCCATGCCGTTTTTTTCAACAGCTATCAAAACAAAAGGTCATTTTGGATGGATGGATGTTCTTCTTCTACATAAGATTTTAGTCATCTTTAGTTCATGTAATACTTTTATTGTCAATGCACAAATTAAGTAACAGTAGTCTGAAACATTATTGTTAATGCACAAATTAAGTAACAGTAGTCTGAAACGAAATGCTGTTTACATCTAACCAGTGGTGCAAATAACTGACATGTCCAAATGGGCCTTGATGAAATGCGCCGCTAGACAGTTCCATACACATTTTAACGGGCCAAAGTTGAAGAGCTATTGTCCGCTATTGTTAAATTGCAAATATAGGCTGATTCATGTTCCTTGCATTGTGTAACTGAGGTCCATAGTCTGGCTTTCATCAGACCAAGCTCAATCTTTTAAGAAATCAAAAAAAAAAATAAATAGCGGGCAGATCAGGCTGGGTTCACCCAGCCTAGTCCATAGGCAGCCGATATTGTTTAATTTTCCCATTGAGATATCTGGCTATTCTAAATGCAAAATGCAAAAATGCATCAGGGAGTTATGACAAAAACGGTAACTAACAAACTAGGATCCTAATAGAAAGCTGTTAGCTTCCTAAGCTACAGGTGGGGATTATAAGGTAGGCCTATTTACAACATAAATTGTCAATAGGCTATGCTGGCTTGACACAAATAAAATCTCCCTTTGAAACCAATGGCTTACTTACAGTATCAAGCGGACTTAAACTGCCATATCGTGGCGAATGTTGTAATAACATTCACGCTGAGCTCCATGAGTCAAGGAAAGCTGGCGAATGAAGTAGCCACTTCTAAATGGGACCCACTACACAGTAGCTTAAGGTGTGTTGCTAAAGCAGCCATAATGAAATGAAGGTGTCATTGTTTGGATACTTCACACACACATGCTTTTTTAATTTCATAGGCGACAACTGCCAAGCTGGAATCAAATTCCTCTCACCACCTGCGCACTTAAAACAAAATAAACAGCTGTCTCAGTCTCCACTTCTGTATAGGCAAACTGTATCAGACGGTGTAGCGTTGGGTAAAATCTTCCATTGCACAGAATGATTTTGTAGCACATGCAATAAATGACAGTCGAAAAGATACAAACAGTGCTGCTATCAATTTGCTTGGTATAACCGCATTTATAGTTTTCAAAATGCAATCAATCAAATGGGCCTCCATCACTCAACCAGCGCTTAACGGTAAACATTACCTGGGTCCATATTGATATTACAAGATTAACGTACCTGCAGTAAAACCAAGCATGTCCGATAAACATCCTCAGATTTATTTCGGCTTATGAAATTTATAAATTTATTTCGGATTTATGACGGAAAAATTCTTGAATTGTGTGCATAATGCGTGTACAAGTTTATGTTTATGTGTGTGGGTGTGTGTGTGTGTGTGTGTGTATGTGCTTGTGTGTTTGCCTGCGTATGTGTGTTTGTGCATGTGCATGCATGCGTATATATGTCTACTGTGTGAGTATGTGTCATCATTATGATTACTGTAAATGTATGTGTATCGTGTGTATCTGTTTATGCACATGTGTGCACATGGAATGGGTTAACATGACCCTGGAGGCAAACATACGGAAAAAATTGGTCATCCCTAGGCCCTACAGTTCTCAAGATATTCACAGAGAACTGTGTCTGCCCCCCCTCCCTTCGGGGTCCAGTCCAGCGGGGGCTACAGATCAAAAGCGAAAAATAGCGGTTCCATGCTATCCATGTGGGGGTACATGCCCACCAAGTTTTATTGTACCCGGTCTTTCAGTGTCCAGGGAATCCTTGTTGGTGTACGTCACTAAATGTACACATAAATTATTTTATTGTAAAGCCCCCCATGAACGAAAGTACACAAAACTTGGCATGCATTCGGCGGGTGTCATAATGATCCTACACTTTTAATTTTGTGCAGTTTTGACCTTGTCAGCCAGAGATATTGTGATGAAAACACCTAATTTTTGCTTTTTAATTTTTTTAACTAGGTGGCTATACATGAAATAAGTGGTAATGGGATGGGTTGACATGCCCCTTAAGACCAACATAAATAAAAAAAAGGTGGACCTCCTAGGCCCCTACGGTTCTCGAGATATTCACAGAAAACTGTCTCCGGCCACCTACAGGCCAGTTGGTGTATAGTAACATAAAATTAATTTATTGTGTGGCCCCATGAACGGAATTCCACAAAACTTGGCGTGCATACATAGGGTGTCATAATGATCCTACACTTCCAATTTCGTGCAGTTTTGACTATGTTAGGTCACAGATACCTTCAATTACAACACCTCATTTTACTTTTTTGTGTTTAACTAGGTGGCGCTATACATGAAATGAGTGGTTATGGAATGGGTTGACATGGCCTTGAGATCAACATACAAAAAAACAAAATGGTCCTCCTAAACCCTACGGTTTCAAGATATTCACAGAAAACTGTGCCTGCCCTACCCTCCTTTTCGGGGTCCAGTCCAGGGGGGCTACAGATCAAACGAAAACGATGGTTCCATGCTATCCATGTGGGGTTACATGCCCACCAAGTTTCGTGTACCCGGTCTTTCAGTGTCCGGGAATCATTGACGGAAATTTGGGCATGCGAAAAAAAAAATAAAAAAAAAAAAAAAAAAAAAAAAAAAAAAAAAAAATCTGACTAAACCTATATGACCGCCCGGCATTTCTTCTGGCGGGCGGTCATAATAAGGACATTTTGAGTTTGATGGATATGTTTATACATTTAAAATGCCATGCATCCAGGCCCGGTTTCATATCCCATCCAGTGCTTAATCCGAGCTAAAGAAACACTCAGCCTTGGCCTTAGTCTACTGTAGCAAAAAAAAACCATGAATCCTTCAGAAGGTCTTGCCTGCGTATTTTCACAGCAGAAGGCTGGGACCCCGTGTGGCCGCCACGGGTCCGTCACCATCTCCCGACATTGATGGATGGCATGTTCAACCACTGAGGGCCTGGAGACAGAGGTGCCAGTGACCTTGCTGTGTGTGAGCGAGGGAAGCGGGCAGGGGAGAAAAAAGAGGGGGGGGGGGGGGTCGAGGAGGCAACCAGTGATTACAGGGTGCATCTGGGTACAGCTGAAGGGCAGAGGTCACTCAAAGATGTCAGGCACAAGGGGTAGGTGGGCGTGGTGGATGGAATGGGGACATCAGGGAGGCCATCCATCGGGATTGGATGAGAGCCAGCCAGGAAGACTCTAGCAGAAAGCCCCAGGGTGGAACGGAAGTCCAGTCACATTGAGTGGAGACTACACATGGTCAAGAAAGGATGGTGTGTGTGTGATCACAATTAGAAACAGAACAGGGCAAAAGGGACCCAGCACACAGTGGTCAAAGCCTCAAGATAATAAATTGACCAGATATACCCACACCAACATACCACACCACACACCTGGTAGAGTACATAACAGAACTGTTGCTGATGTTCACATCCTTTAACCAATCTGGAAACAAGTAAGTTCAATTACTGCAGCTTTTAATCCAGTCAGAAAAGAGCTCTGGGTAAAATGTAGAAAAAAAAATGGATGGAGAGACAAAGTTTGCTGTTTTCATTAGGGTCGGCAAGTTTGCTTGGTTTGAAAGATTCTCACGAACCGAAGTGGTTTAGAAGAATTTGTTCAGGTACACAGGATATGAGAAATGAAACACCTACAGCGTGTATTCCATCCTATTTCTTTTTTAGTCTGTTAGTCTTCACCTTCCCCCTGACATTCACCTACTCATTCAATATCATTCTGTCATATCGTGTGATATATTTAGAGTTTTTTTTATCAGTTTTTGATATAAACTTTGATCACCACTCTGGCTATTTTAAAATGCTATCATATCTGTCAACAACATTATGATAAGGTCATGCCCTCAATCTCCGGTCCACTCACAGGACCATGGGTTGTTCTGTTACCTGGTAGAAGGAGAAAATTGTTACCTGCCTCAATGGTAATTCAATGAGTTAGCACCTTTCACCTCTTTCCTGTGGCTTGCTCAGGAGTGTAAACACACCCATGTGTGTGTGGATGTGCAGGGGAGTGGCGAGAGGGGATTGTGTGTGGCTGCTTGTGTGGAGTAGCTAGAAGGGAGATTTTTTTTAATAATGTGCATAATATTTAACATTTAGAAAATTGCCAACATCTTGTCATACATGTTTACTGTAAATTATTATTTAAAATTAACTATGTGTCCAAGAATATATTCAGGTTCAGATTAAATCACTGAAACAACACATAAAGTCCCAGCCTTTTGCCAATGGTGAAAATAAAAGTTTTCTCATTAAGACAGGTGATTCACGTCTCAACCTTTTTGTCCATACAGTAATTGCTCCCTTTCTGAAACAGAGATGCACACATATGTTTATTCCCAGAATTTCTTTTAACTCTTGTTCCCTTTGTTATGCTTTTCCCTTTTCAGCTATGGTGTGATCCATTGTGAGTGCCTTTAAAGAACAGGGGGGCAATTAAGGTGCACAGTCCTGCCAAGAGGAACAATGGGCTTTTCCCTGTGGGGAAAAGGCTTTAAGGAGTAGAGGCCAGTGCAACCTGCGATGTCTAATGTTACATCATGGCTACCACTAACAAAAGCTAGGAGAGGGGATTAATTCAGAGTGACACAGAAAAAAAGGAGGCTTTCTATGGAAAGGGAGCAACATGACATTAATCATTTTTATATGCCTTTCATATGGTTGAAAAGCAAAAAAGATATTTTTCCCTCGGCACTGGTGGTTCTGCTCTAGCATGGTTTATGGTTTTGAGCCAGAAAATATCAATAAACCCATATTTGCCACGTAACAATAACACCATGCCAAAAAAAGAAAATGTTTTAAAAACTCATTAAATATTGTGTTTGCACAGAAGGTGAAGTAAGGGTCTTAGAGGCTTTATGATGTCGAAATCCACAATAAAATATGATTTTGAGTGTTTCTTGCATGCTTTCGCATTCTCTAATCAGCATGCTTCAAAGCAGCCATGCCTGTTCTACACATGTATAGTGCATGAGGGAAATATCTTAATTATTTGTCTGCTCTCTTTCAGAATTTTCTGGAAACGCCTTAGGCAGTGCTGTGAAAACACCAGCAGCAGGCGGCACATTAGTATGAATCAGTGTGCCTCTGAGAAGTGTCCTTGGGGGGTGTAGCTCAGCCCTTACATGATCCTCAGACAAACCAAGTAGAGCCAGGGGGAAGTTTAGTCCAACATGATTGATTGCTCTGGCCAGTTTAGTTTTCAGCCACTGATATCAACATAGCCTACTAAAACATCAGTAGTTTTGGTCTAAAATGAGCAAGCTAACCATCAATAAGCAGACATCACCAAGACAAGACTAATAATGCACAGTTGACACTAATAGACTGCTAAACATGCAAATTGGTGTCTTTTGGTGAGATGGTTGTAGATGTTCTTACATTTTCGCTGGGTGGCCCATTCCCCAATCGCAAAACGGTATAATACACAGCCTGTCACACTCATGCCCGGGATCTATAGACCAGTCCTTTGGTTACAACATTCCAGCATGTGAACCTGACTGGTGGCAGTAACCAAACAAATTTCCAAATGTCTCATACCCCCTAGCAGTTCCACACAAACACAATATTCCCTCCCCACATCCACACACACACACACACACATGGGAATGTTTACACTCCTATGTACACTTTTGAATTGTATCATTATCTAGAAGGTTTGCCTAGTTTTTTGCATTTCTGGCCTCACAACTATGACATTCATAATTCTGGGTACTGAATGTGAGAAAGACTACCATTCTGCATTTATAATGTTTTGTGTATTTGTGAACTCATACTGTTGTTTCACTTTCTGAAGTCTCTGTCCATTTCCAGGCAGGGCCTGGGGAGTGAACTGTGGTGAGGTGGACAGGTGTTCTTGCAGACCATTGTCATGTCATCAACCATCTTCCTCTATTTTATTCTTATAACTTTAAAATCCTTAAGGGATTTTATGACCCTCAGAAACGGTGTACCTCAAGGCTGTGTTTTCCATTTACACAAATTACATCTCACTCTGAGGATATCTCACCCCCACTCAGTCAGTTAGTAAGGTTCTAGTACCGGTACATGGATGTCATTGGACTCAACAGCTACAACGATGAATCCAAGTATTGTCAAGAGGTGAATTCGACTGTATCCTACATTGGTGCAGAAATACAACCTCATAATAAGCTACTGTTTCTTTAAAAAGGAATCTGAAGGTCCACTAAATACCTCTTTAATATAGTTGGAGGAAGCCTTCTTTCAATATTTTGCACACTGCCTTTTAGTACTTTGATTAGATAGCCAGAGTATGAACCCAAACAGGTTTGTATGGGAAGAATGTCATGCTAGACACCAAATGTCACCAAATACCGTATAGTTGCCATCAAATACCTGACAAGCAAAAAACATTTTGTGGGGAAAAAAATATATATATATAAGCATTTCAAGCACAGAAAATGTAAGAAATCAAACTTTACAAATATCTTTAAGAATCTGTATCATTCATTGGACTTTTTCCTCAAACTTTTTCACTAGATACTTCTGTGTAACAAATGTATAGGGGAACCATAGAACTGTGTACTTGTGTAAAGCTGCATAAGTCTTTCACTCCTTAATCGCAGTGTTATATTTCACTATTTGTGTTTAAGCGGTGACATAGCATCTATGTGCTGAGGCTCTGGGCTGGATGTACTAATGTTTTGCGCCCATTTGGCGTATTTGTTTCACAACGTGCACATACAACAATGGCGAGGTATGTACAAACAGGCCGCACCATCGATTCCTGTCTGCATGAAGAGGTGTGGAGGCGTTGACGTATTGATGAGCGTTCGTAGTAACCAGCCAACAGCAGCAGAATATAGCAGGCGCACACCTGATATAAGGTCGATTTTCTCCCCCTGTGCGATCTGGGTTCTCGGAAGTGGCTCCTGATGAAGTATCTTGCTTCGCCTATGTATAATCTTTGGCCGCAATGAGGTAATATCACAGACTGCCTGTCGCGGGAGCTGATAATGTCAAATTGTGCTTTTCAGTCTCATGTATATAGCCTAGAAATCTAGATGCACCCTAGCGGCAGCAAATTAAATTTGCTGCCAGGCTAGTCTAGCAACTCTCTGTTGGCTTGTGAGCTCGAAAAATTAAACTTCTATCAGGCCAATCAAATTGTGTATAGAGTCGTTAGGCAGGCTTAACATAATGATTGATGGCAGAGTTGCAACGGTTTGGCTTGAATTCCCTGCTACTTGAAAACAAATAAGATAATGTTGCTGTTGGCGAACAGTGTGACACGAGTTAAGCTTTTATTAAGTTGGCAAAAGTTTGAACTAGCCAACTAGCTATGCTGGTGGGAAACACATGGGACTCATAAGCTGTCTATTGCGTGCAGAGAATTTGAAAGACAACCGATTATCCGCCCCTCGGACTGAGCACTGCGAACGGTGAGTGCCCAGACCCTACATTTTAATGTGGGTCTGGCTCGTCAGGCTATCATGTATATGCATTCACAGGAGAATAAGGGGAAAATGAGAGTTTTGTGTAAAAAGATGGGAGGAGAAGCATAAAATGCGACTAATTATGTATTCCCCTCTATGTACGAAAACAAAACTGCCCATGAAAGCGCACATATACAGTATTTTGCGCCTACATATTTCCACCTTGTAAAAGCAGGTGTTAATCCAAATTGCGGTTAAATGTGTCAATAACAGAAACGTTCAAAGACAACAGAATCGCTATTCAGATCACCAGTTTTGCGTCTTTGTACTATATCAAAAGCAACCTTAACTTTAGTTGGCCTTTCAAATGTCTCACTTTCATGTCATCCACTTAAACTTTCCTACTTGCTAGATTTGACCAATCTTCGATAGCCTATGTACACAAGTAGTTTGAGTGGATCTACTGCTCTTCATTATCTTTCTGCTTGTTGACATCATGTATTGTATTATTTCATGATCGCTAAACGTTTGACTTCTTTTAATGTTGTCATCAGTTAACTTCATTCAACTGTGCTTGTGATTGAAGTATGTCATTCAGTTGTTTTCTGGAGAAAGGCCAATGAACTGGTGGTTTGATAAATACCACTGAAGTGTCACAGCGTACGGTTTCTGCAGGTTGGCCATGGCGCTGATAACGTTACGTTCGCAAATGTACGTACATCTGGCCCTCTGTGTCTTATACTAACCATATCCTCCTTCGTTTGTTTTCAATCTGCCTCCAACGGTAAGGACTCCAAGTCTGTCAGGGGTGGCTGTTAATGCCTGAGATTTGACTTTAAACAGACCAACCCTATAACCAATGGAGCTGCTCGGCATTAATGCTCCATTCTGAGCACCCGTCTAGTCGACATGTAAAAGCCTCCAATCGAATTTGTAAGCGCAGCATGTCTGGTTTGGACAACTGGACCTTAATTAAAACTACACGGGGATCGCTGAAGGGTGGCTAATTCTGTCTAGGGCTTGTATTCTCTACTCCCACACATTCACAGTGACAGGGTTGTGTGTGTGTGTGTGTGTGTGTGTGTGTGTGTGTGTTGTGTGTGTGTGTGTGTGTGTGTGTGTTAGAAGGAGAGGGGGGATGTGTGTGTATCCTATCCGTGAGTCAGTCTGTGTGTGTGTGTGTGTGTGTGTGTTTGTGTGTGTGTGTGTGTGTGTGTGTATGTGTGTATGTGAGTGTTTGGCAAGAGGGAGCTATCAAGAGCATCGGACTCTGACGAGTGGGGAGAGCAGAGAAACGGACATGTGGCAAATTCACTCAGGGGGCTTATAAACTATATATCATATTGACATCAGAGGCAGTCAAACTCGGGGCTCATCACACAAAGCAAAGGTGAAGGCGAAGGGAGGCGGCGAGCCGGGTGAGGCCGGGGGGAGACCGCCAGCCTGGAATTTTAATGCCAGACAGATTTGTTTTCCCTTACGGCTGGCGCAACACATTCGCAGAGGGACTGATCAATCAGAGGTTGAGGCATAGGCCAGGTGGAGCTGCCGGCGTGAAGTGCGCCCAGTTTGGGATAAGGAGTTAATTATCCAGCTGTCTAAATACACACTCCCTCCCTTTCAGCTGTGTGTGCTGATACCCATCTACCTGTGTTCCTTCCTTGTCCAATATCGGCAATGGTGCACTCTCAGGATGATCTTCACTCACTCCAAAAACTGGCCTTGTTGTTGTTGTCTTGTTGTCATGAAGGCAAAAAGCACAGGTCTGACAAGAGGGAGTGAGATAGAAAGACAGACAGAGAAAGTGAATGGATGAGTCAGTAGTCTTGAGAGCTGAGCAAGCGAATGAGAGGGAGATAATGGCAAATTGAGACGAAGAAAGGGAAGAAAATGGTAGTTGTTATGGACACCATCTTCCATGTAAAATATTTTGGCTGAAGTCCTAGAACAATTGTCTTCCCCACTCAGGGAGTGGTTTGTTTCAGGCTCAGTGTTTTGGGCTGTTCTGCTACTCCAAGTTTTGGTTGAAATTATATTTGAGAGCCATTGTCCTACCATGTTTTTGTCTGTTTCTTTGCAGACATGCCAGGATAGTTATGACAATTGGAATTGGCATCAGTGAATAATACAGGATTTAGATGGATTTTCCCATCAGGTTTCAAACAGGATTGAGGCTTGATCTTGACTAGATGGCTCATGCCTGACAAAGACACATGTCAATTTCTGCTCCCTCAGAAGACAGAACGTGACAAAATGATCTCCACGGCAACTAGTAGTACTGTACACAGTTCATTCAAATACGTAATTCCATCGTTACATTGTCTATTATAGATTGCCATGCTCTGAGCTTACACCTCCATAACATCACCAAAAAGTACAGTAGATTTATTCTGTAGCAATTTTAAGAAACAATTATTTGACATGCATACATCATACCCAGTAAATGGCCACTAAAAGAATGTGTTGGCAGAGAAAGAATGAATGAAAGCTGATGGCCAACCGCAATTTGGATGAGAATTAGGAAGCGGGAGTTCTGTCCCATATTATCTGCCCTTTTTATCAACTGCATGTTAACTGTAACTTAGTGGAAATGGAAGTGGAGAGTCCGCCAGACTTTGAACATGGGTACCTCTTGATTATTGGAACTGATTCCACAATAGGAGTAATGTTATTCAAGAGTCTTACTGTATAAGCTGTCAAAGGACATGCTATTCTGACAGTTCTGTTGCCACCACACATCATTTGTCTTTAGGCTTTTAATGGGAGTGCTACTCTAGGGGTAGGTTGTTATCTGATAGAACAGTTCACACATTGTGTTATTGTGACACTTTATGTTACACTCATTTATTGCATCTATTTGATTCCTTTCTGTACATTGTCCTTGACAAGTCACTAAATGTGTAATGTAACAACATCAATGTTGAAATATAGTTTACCATCTCCAGCACACTCTATGGAGTGTACAGGTTTCCAAAAGGTGCAACATTTTTGTCAGTATTCATCAGTGTCTTGGTCATTCTGTAAACATCCAATATCCATCTTCACTCATAGGAACATATAGAACATGTAGACAATGTTTACTATTGTTTGGCAGTTTATTTGCAAATATACACTGTATTTTTTTTATTCTATTTTACCGTTATTTACCCAGGGAAAAAATAACACATTGAGACAGTTATCTCTTTTTCAAATATATACGGGGTAATATAGGAGTTTGTTCACAAACATTCATACAGTACACACTTCAACTCTCACACAAACAAGCTAACAAAAGGAATCGTCTAGAGTCGACTGACAGCAGTGAGGGTGCACTTCTGACAAATGGTACGCCACCTCTGTTGTTTCGTTCCATTTTTTTTGGGGGTGACTCTTCCAGCAGAAAGGAGGCTCAGTAGTTAATTGGACAGCTGCTCCATGGCCGATCAGGGGCTCCGAGTGCCGGGCTCCATCGGCGTAACAGCGGGCCCTTTACTGTGACAAACATGTGTGCAATTTACCAGTCTCCCCGGATAGTGAAGGAAGGTTAGGATAGAGAGTGTTGCTTTAATCACCCTGTCAAGAGTTTTGTGCCGCGTAAGGCGCAGACACTGTGTACTGTGCCTCTGGACACGGAGAGGGGAAGCTCTCACTCTCTCTCCTCCATTTCCACCACTCTTGCTCCCTTTTTATCCCTCTATTTCTCTCTCTCGTTCGCAACCTCTGTCAGCTTCAGCCTCTCCCAATCCTTCTTCTTAGCTTTCTTGGAGCGATGGCGTCGTGGGAATGATCTGACGCTTTGCTGTCGAGGATCACTCCTTCCCTCATTGCGTCCTGCTTAACTTTCTGCAGGGCCGTCTCTTTGTGGCATCGAAAGTCAATAGTGTGACTACCCACCCCCGGATTCCGCAACTGTGTCCTTGCTCTTTACACTGACTCCGGTGGGCGATGGTTCTTTGCAGTGAAACTGGGGGGTAGATGCACCACACACACACACATAGACACACAATTACCATGGAAAGTGCCTCAGACAAGTGTTCGGCCACATTATCCCTCTTTCTCTGTCTTTTGTCCTCTCTCTCACAAACACATACACACACACACACACACACACACACACACACACACACACCACACTGCCACAGAAAGTGCAGCAGAACCTGATTCCTATAAATATTTATGCTTTCATTTTATAAAGATTTTCACCTCAATAATCATTCTCTATGTAACCTTTGGTCAACTGCAAGAAGTGTGTAAGGATCCACACTTGTTTGAGTGAACTTTAGCAAGGACAAACCACTGAAACTAGCAACACTGCAAAGGGTAGGTTTGAGCTGCTCTGTTTTATCTTGCACCCTAATGATCTCAAAGAGCAGGGCTGCGAGTGCACTGTGTGTGTGTGTGTGTGTGTGTGTGTGTGTGTGTGTGTGTGTGTGTGTGTGTGTGTGTGTGTGTGTGTGTGTGTGGTGTGTGTGTGTGGTGTGTGTGTATGTGTGTGTGAGTGTGTGTGTGCGTGTGTGTGTGTGTGTGTGTGTGTGTGTGTGTGTGTGTGTGTGAGCATGTGTGTGTGTGCGCATGTTTGTGTGCTCCGGCAAAAGCGTGATCAGCTGCACACATGGCTGCCCTCCCAGCCGCTATTAGCCGAGAGAGATGCAGCTGTGGCGCGAGCGCTTCCCAACTTAATCAAGGCATTAAATAAACATTCCAAACATGATTAAAACACCAACCCCAGGACTTTATTTCATCCCCTCCCACACACACACATACACACACACACACACACACACACACACACACACACACACACACACACACACACACACACAAACACACACACACACACACACACACACACACACACACACAGAGCACTACTACAGACATTCCCTAGTTTCCCAGTCACCTCCTCCTGTGTTTTTCTGTCAGGGTAAAATGGAGAGGGAGGGCATCACTTTATACCCATGCTGGAAGCAGGGGAGAGAAAGAGAGAGAGAGAGAAAGTAAGCATCCATATCTTCCTGGAGAGTATATCGGCTGCCAGATCAAGAATGAGAGTTTAATGCATAACTCCCTAATTGGCATCTAATTTGGCATGGCCATGTCAGGTTTCCAGAAGGACAGGGCACAACTGGAGAGGAAGTAAATAGGAACTAACAGATGGTCCTCTCAAGAGGATGGCGACATGGCACAGAAAATGGACACCAGAGAGAGAGAGGGGGAAGAGCGTGTCCGTGTGTGTGTGAGTGTGTGTGTGTGTGTGTGTGTGTGTGTGTGTGTGTGTGTGTGTGAGTGCAATACGCAGACCAGGGCAAGCCCATGTATATGTATGCGTCCCCTGGCTCCTTTTGTTACGACTTGACCTTGGGTGCGATCCATTTTCATGCAGCTCATTCCTGTCACGCTCCTCGTTTTTCAAGAGCCGTGTTTACAATGTCGAAGAGTCACATAAAGAAAAGGAGTGATAAGCAAGACGAAAAGTGTACTTCGATCCCGTCAATATGTGGGTGGATGCACCGGGTGAGGGGAGGGAGGTGGCGGTTGGGGAGCACTGATGGACTAATGGTGGACGTCCTCAGAAGACACCGTATGGCCTGGCCTCTTTCCCCTGTGCTGATGACTGGGGTAAACACTTATTGCATTTCAAAGGCAAAATGTTTATGAGAACAAGTTTGGAGCGCATTATTTGGGTTCAAGGAGAGGGAGCGAACACATGCTAATGATGTTTTCACACTCTCTCTCCCCCTCTCCCTCTCCCTCTCCCTCTCCATGCATTGCCCCTGTGCTTTAAACATGTGCAGTAGAGAGAAGGTAAACAGGGTGTTTCATGGGAACTGGTGCCACTCAGGTAGTCCTTGAACTTAGAGCTTCCTCTCCAGACTGCATGTCACACCAGTAATAATGGGTTCCTCCACAACCAGTACAGCTGACTATAAACAAGAAAGACTTAAGAGAGCCAAACACACACACACACACACACACACACACACACACACACACACACACACACACACACACACACACACACACACACACACACACACACACACACACACACACACACACACACACACACACACACACAAACACAAATAGTGAGACAGAGAGAAAGAGAAATATATAAATGAACATGAGCATAGCCATAGATGAACTCATAATAAAACACGTACACAGATGCAGTCACCTCAGTCAGAATTACCCCCTCTACCCTTTACCTTCCTCTGCAGATCTAAGCCACTGGAGATGAAGAACAAATTAGCTCCCTCGAAGAAGGAAAAAAAAGAAAATTGGGAGAAGCTGGGGGAATCACACATCGACTGTTAATTGTTGCCCGAATGGGGTCAAGTGATCCTGGTGGCATTTCGGTATTGGGGGCAAATACAGGCATTTATCTGGTGATTGGTGTCACCTAACCCGCATTCCCACAGCTGTTTGAAGTGGTTTCATATTTATGCGGCCGGTCGCTCATTACATACTTCACTGTATCATCCAATTAGCCGCCTCGCAGTGGGTCGCCGCAGGATGCACCGCCAGCTCGTTAATGCAGTAATCATTCTCCTTCAGCCTCACACACACAGACACACACACACACACACAAACACAAACACACATTCAGGTGAGCTGCATGAATGTGCCAGCTGTCAAAGAAGGACCCCTGTATATGTGTGGCATTGAGCCCTTTCATGGCACAGGGAGGCTGACTACCCCTGCACTACAGCTTCCTACTGTACCTCTCTTGATCACTCTACCTGTGTCTTTTGCTCACTCCCTTTCTCTCTCTCTCTCTCATGCACACACACACTCACAAACATATACACACACTCTTCATAACCCCTTTCATAATATTCTGACTGTACAGTAACATATCATGCACTCTCCTTTATAGCTGATTATTGCGGCACAGCTGTTCTGCACCCCACCTGCCTAGCTCAGAACTCTATCACCTCCAAAGGCAGGATGAACATGGAGATCCCAAGAAGAACAGGGTGGTGTGTGTGTGTGTGTGTGTGTTTGTGTGTGTGTGTGTGTGTGTGTGTGTGTGTGTGTGTGTGTGTGTGTGTGTGTGTGTGTGTGTGTGTGTGTGTGTGTGTGTGTGTGTGTGTGTGTGTGTGTGTGTGTGTGTGTGTGTTTGGGGGGGGTTGAGACGGCTCCATTCCGCCCCTCCCTGATGTGGTTAAGTCAGAGAGGCAAGGTAAGGTGAGCAGACGGAGGGACGAGGAGGGGAACACATGTTCCCTCTTCATTTTGGGACGTCTGGCACACCTCTCAGCCTCCCTCAGGTGTGTGTGTGTGTGTGTGTCACAGAGGGGTGCATGGGCGTTAATTGCATTTTTTTCAACAATCTGTAGTGCTGGAAGCGTCTCTGTATCCAGGTGTGTCATTAAGACTGCAACAACTTTATAAATGAAAAGGCACCTGCAGCAGACAGCCTGGGATGATCTTTTTTTCATAAATGTGTGTGTGTGTGTGTGTGTGTGTGTGTGTGTGTGTGTGTGTGTGTGTGTGTGTGTGTGTGTGTGTGTGTGTGTGAGTGTGTTGTTGAAGATGGTGATAAATGTCTCATTAGAGATTTCTGTCAAAGTTCTTATGCTGCACTGTTACTTTTTTTTATGCTGCAACTTAGTGAATGCACCATGAGGGCGCACTGCAGCTTTCATTGATAAGATGCTTAATCAAGTGCCTCCGTTTTAACACACGAATGATATATGACGTTTCAACATACATTCTTTTCACAGAATGGATCTGAGGTAAATGCATATCTCCTTGAGCCCCTACGATCCTCACTGCCCTCATGAATAGCCTATTCCAGGCCTGATGTTGCTTTAGCAAAGAGATTAACCTCATTGAATCACATTGATTGTCTGTCCTCGCTGCCCCCAGGGCAGGGCAGAGCACACAGGAGTCCGCTGCAAATGACAGGGGAAGGCTGATGATTCCCTTTCAATGGCAAAGGTTTTTCATCATCCGGAATTACTTCCGTTTAGTGTTAATCGTTCTGCGGGGTAATGAAAATTGATTGGCGAACAAATAGCATTGATAAGACAAGCCACCCCTTTGCCTATCTGGCTGAGGGATCAATCTGACTGCCAACTTTGAAAATATTGATTGCGATCGCAACAGAATGAGATTGAACTGAGGTATTTTACATTCTTTGCGTATGTGGTCACATGAAATTGCTGAAGTATGAAAGACAGAGCGGGAAGAGAGAGAGGAAGAGAAAAAAACATGGGAGGGAGTGAAGTGAAAAAGAAAATGTAGGAAGAACAGTGACTTCTTAGTTTTCTTTACAGTACATTATGCAGCTTAGTGTGTGAAGACTTCTACACATGGAATTAAAATAGTGGTCAGATAAGCCAATGAGTTTCACACTTTTATATTTAAAGGGAAACTTAGCAGGATTTCCCCCTCTGCTGGAGAAATTGTGCATTATGCTATTTCAAACTGTGGGAAAAGGTAACGATAAAGCACATGGATTTGTTTACAAGCTATAGCGAACGGTTAGCATAAGTTTGGCAGAACTATGTGGATGTTACAAGGTAAGAAACACGATTTAAAATGAGTTTCTTGTTTCTCACTTCTCTTTCCGGGACGGTAGTCTCAATGTTGCAAGGTTGGTTTTCCGCCTGGGGACGCTAGGCGCAGCGGGGAAAGTCACCATTTTCACCAGAACAGGTAATTTAACCATCCAAATGATTTCTAAACGGGTTTATTACGTTGAAATAGTTGCCAAGTTTCCCTTTAACATTCATTTACACACATTTTTCTCTCTCCAGCCTGTGTTGTGCTTCCGAGGGCTGGATGATTTGCCTCTTAAAACGGGGTATCCCCAGTCAGGCACCCCTCGAGGGCCTCTCCAACTCACTCAAAATGACACTATCCACCCAAAACTGTTTGGTGGTGTGTGTGTGTGTGTGTGAATACTGTAACACTACTGATCCCCACCACTTCAGGCTTAAACAATTCAGCGGCACATTATTTTCTATTCTTCTTTAATCCGTCACTGCTTTCCTCGAGCCATTTTAACCTTTTATTGGCTACGCAAGATTAAAACATATCCGCCCTAATCCCATTCCTCATGCCGTCACACATCTGACACAAACATTTCCCTTTTCTGTTTCCACAGCATGGGTGGCAAGTTACTTATGGGCAATTGCTTTTATACCACACAGCGAACACCACAAGGAATAGCATACATTTTTAAAGTTGCGTGGACAGATCGATCTCAAAGGAGCTTGCCAGCACAAGACTCGTTTATGATGCCCCCGCCTTGTCTTTCTCTTTCTTTTATCTTTTTTACCTCATGCAAACACGGATACGCACTTTGTAGACTCCATTGCCCTCTCATACCTACATGGTGTTATGACATAGCATTTTTAATAATTCATAATGCTATCATGAAAGCACAAGACTTTTATCCACCTTGCATTGCAGTGTTAACACAGAGGGGCAGTTTGTGTCTTGTCTATTACAACCAGAAACAGAACATGGCATTATTCCAGTGGGACTGTTGTGAAAATACTGTCTACCAGGTATGGTGTAGCAAATTAATTAATCCGTCCTGCTTATAAAAAACACAATGACACCTGTCAGATGAAAATGCTGTGCTTGTTTAAAGTCCCACCACCTTAACATCTGTAACAACTCATGCTTTTTGATATCATGTATTTCCATGGAATATTATTTGATGCTTATTTGGGTTGCTGTTTTCTAGATTTCAATGCCTTTTTGTATTGGACTGAGATATTTGGACATTGCTTATGAAATGCAATCTATAAGAAGCAAAATATTGAAATCACATGTTATGTACTTGTCAGTGTTTATGTTTTGTGCTAATTGCTTCAGATCTCTTGAAAGGTAGCATTTTTTTCAGTGGGGGAATTGAGAATGTTCTGGTGGGAAAAAAGAAAACAAAACAATGAGGGGACAGATGAAACCTGAAACTCCAGTCTTTCATCATCTTGTTTTTTTGTCTTGTCGGCTTTGTTCTGTAAATCAAATCTTTACTAATAAACCTGCAAAATTTTTTTCAAAAAGCTGTCATAGCCAAAAAGATAATTGTTTTGAGGTGATTTTTATTTTTCCTCCAGAATGCACAACTTCTCAGTATTTGTTTTGTTTAGTTAAAGGGACACCAGGCAAGCCTGATGCTTTTTCTCTATGAAACTCCCCCTTAGAGGTCTGCACTCACGCAGGGACCCGCGGGTCCCGACACAAAAGAGTGCGGCGCGGGACAACTTTTGAAAGCTCTTTGCGGGAGCGGGCGGGATGAGAGAGGTGCGTTCGCGGGTGCGGGACAAACTCCTGCACTCCCGCAAATTAAATATGTGCGTAAAATTAAATATGGAAATGATTAAAGTAGTGTTCATAACTATAGTTCAGCTGGATGTTCTGTTAGGCAGCATTAAAAAACGGGGTTTAAGCATAACTGATGGATAGCAGGCCTATAGCCTATATTGTCGTTTACGTGGGTTCAATTTGTTCCTGCTGCTCATTGTCAAAACTCAAAATCGAAAGCATGACAGAGGAAGAGGGCACCAGGCTAGGCCTACTTCAGTTGTGTCTCAGGTGTGTGAGCTCCTTTCGTGAGACAGAAAGAAAAGCTGAATAGGCTATCCCTCCTGCATGCAGGCTTTAGCGGGCGGGAGCGGGACATCATGTTACAGATCGGGGGGGGGCCGGGACTAAAAATGACACATTAATCTTGGGGCCCGGGCAGGATGAGGACAGAATATTAGGGGAGTGGGCGGAAAAATCAGTCCACAAGAGACCTCTACCCCCCGCCGGTCTGGAAGCTCTTTTCCTTTTTCTTTGCCTCTTCCGTCAAAGGGTTTAGGCTGCTTCTTCACCGGCTCTGCCATTATACACGCGTTTGCAACAATCTCTAGTGTTTTGTTAGCCTGCCTCTGTGCTGTAAACTGATCCTGC
Organism: Alosa alosa; assembly: GCF_017589495.1. NCBI lineage: Eukaryota > Metazoa > Chordata > Actinopteri > Clupeiformes > Clupeidae > Alosa > Alosa alosa. The sequence continues at coordinate 27,529,591 of NC_063211.1, read as the reverse complement.
TTCGGTCGGCGGGTAGGATACACCAAACTTGCAAGTGGGATATTCTTCCTACAGGCAGTAGGGGCGGGCCTTCATTCACCCCGTAATGCGTAATTTAACCATATACCGACTTACGAAGATGATTAATTAACACGAAAACGTTGCCTGGTGTCCCTTTAAATAGGCTGATCTCACTGCTTGGATGATCACTGCATTGGCATGGTTTGTTATCATGTAACAGAATGAAAACAAACTAATGTGAATAAAATATTTGGAGGAATGAAACCTTAAGGATGTTGTTTAATATTAAACAATATTAAACAATATATATCAATATTATTTGTATTTTGTTGTGAACACTCCACAAAAAAAAAAAATCTTGTAAAGTTAGTTGGTCGTCTTTGTAGTAGCTTTTCATGTGTGTGGTTTCAAGATTCTTTGTGCATAATTTTTTACCAAGTGGGAGAGTTCACTGTGGTATGTTTTGACCCCATATGCAAAGCTTTTTGATCTTTTCTGGTTTGGCCTGGCTCTTATTATGTGAACTCTCTTTTATGTTAGCAAGGCTTATTGTTTATCCACACGGCTTTTCTCTGTTGTTCAGAAATTGTGCAATCTTTCTTTAACAATGAGGTCATGCTCTCATTCACTGTTCTTCAACCTGGTTTTGATTAGTAAAAAGTGCATGAAGATAGGCTACTATACATGCATTTTAATGTGTCAGGTATTGAAGATGCTTTCCAGCCATTAATTATGAAATTCATGAAAAAATCCCTTCATGGTCTTGAAACGGCTTGTATGCATCTCTACTCCCTCTACATCATCTTCGATGTGGGGAGATAATTGACAATGGACCTTTCCGACTTAGTTACTGTTGCTAAGGTCCCACAAGCTTTGGCAGTAAGGTTAAACTTAAGGTATAGAAAGAACCAGAGAACCAATGTTTATGGTTACCTTCTTGTTCTGACAGTACTCAGGCACAAAGCCTATGAAGGGATGGGGTGTACCACTGACAGGGCATTGACTTAAGGCTTACAATAAGAACCGACGCAGCCAGGCAGACATTACCACACAAATCACATAGTCTGTGGAAATCATATATCCTGAGACTAGGCCACCTCATTGAAGGAATAAGTTAGTGCCAGTGTGCTGTTAGTCTTTATTTGAGTGAACAGCTGATAGAGCAGCAGCAAGGACCACTTCAGTTTCAATGAATCCTTTTAACTCGCTGTAGTTGTTAGCTATAAATATTGCCCTCTGCCATATCTATGTTGCCCATACACCACCAGAGCTACTGAATTTTTGTGGGGAAAAAAGGTTCAGCTTAGAAAATCAGACAGTCTGATTTGTTATTATTCTATTAAGGTAAAATTAAAGAGTAACTCTGGAGTAAAAACAACCTAGGGGTCTATTTCCGGTAGTAAAGTTTTGTTTGTTTGAGAGCAAAATTATCTTAATTGGTGGCATTTTGAGGAAGACCGTTTATTTGCATTATCACTGAATGGGCTTACAGTGATGCTAACCAAAAAAGGTGCCACGTCGCTATTTTAAAATCACTAACAATACTCAAAATATAAATACACTTCTGTGGTAGTGTGGTGAGGGTTCTAACAGACAAACCTTGTAAACTTTGAAAGTGTACAGAGAGGTTATAACAAGACCTGTATCTTATTGAAGAGGTTCATTAGGCTTACTGTATTACTAATTCTTACTGTTTCTCTGTACAAGCCAATAAGGTAAAATTGTGTACCTGACAAGTTTCGGCTACCTTGCCTCTGTAGCCTTCATCAGAGGTGTCACGTGATGTTGGTGTGACGTCGTCTGAGCTGTGTTATATGGAGTTTTCCATCCCACCTGATGTGGTGGGATGGCAACAAGAATGAAAGCAACACAAGAAAATCTGAAATCTGCCATTTCAGACCACTGTAAGAGGGAAAACCATCTTATGAACTGGGACGCAGCCAAGGTCATCAGAACGGAAAGCAACAAATTCCATCGATGGATCAAAGAGGCGGTTGAAATCAGGAAGCGGGCCCCAAAGACTGTGAACCGGGATGAAGGAGCCTACCAGCTATCCCACACCTGGGACACAGTCCTGCAGGGCCGCCCCCGGCTGTATGAAAAACCACCAGACAGCAGAGGGCGCTGTACAGAGAAACAGTAAGAGGAAGACCTGTATCTGTAGGAAGACAATTCCATTGATTCCTGCTCCGGTATCGTCAAATCAGCAGTCGTGTTCGACCTTGCAGCACTGCACAGATCTGGCTGAATCTTTCAATACAAACATTAGCCAGAACTGCGCAGTGCTGATTCAATCGAACGCACCCACTGATTTGGCGAACACCAGAAAGCCATGGCATTTTCGGTAGCATTTCCTAGGGTTAGGGTTAGGGTTAGTAAGGGTACATGAATTATCATGAATTCATGCTTGAATTAATTCATGATTTATGTATTACTTCATTCCTTAATATCTCATGAATCATCAGGAATTTACATGAATTCATAGTCTGTCTGTCATTCATACATGAACAGCATATCACCTTAACGCATTAGGTACAGTGGGCATTATGATTTGAATAATGATTATGATCATTATGAATTATGATTTATGGCTATTTATAAACATGTATTTATTCACCACTTTAGTGTTAGACATGATGAACTCATGAGAAATGAACTTTCAATTCATGTAATTAAGAATCTACTTAAGAAAAGTGGTAACTCTCCACCATGTGCCCAATATGTAGGCTGATGTTTTACAGATTGTTGAATGATTTTCTATTGACATGTCAACGTCGCAACAACGTTACCCCACCGGCCAAAATGACGTTGTCCCAAAGTCAGTGAACAATGTCATACCAACGTCTGCTATGTCGTTGGGCCAATGTAGGCTTGCTATCTGGGATATTTACTGCTTATTTCACTCATCATATACAGTATCATGGAAGAGAAACAGTTTATCCTGGAGAAAGTTAGGAGAGAAGAGGCAGGTGCAGAACACCTAGTAGGCAATCTGATTTGATACTAATGGTTCTGTGCACCCTTTAAAACAGTGTGCAGGTAGGTCATGCCTTGAAATAATATAGCCTATGTGTTGAACATTTTAATCTAAAAATTTGTCAGTCCTGACCAAGGTTGGTGTGAGCAACCTTGAATCTCACTCCATCTTTTTTTCTGAATGTCATTTATTTTACAAATCCTCATCTGTCACCTGCCTTTATGTTGCTAACTTTTAGAGTGTTCTTTGTGTCTACTTTCATGGACACGGTTTAGAAATGTATCAACCGCATGGGGAAAGTTACAGTACAGAGGCCATGGTTTTAATCTCTTCCTGGCTCTTTTGAAATGAACTGTGCCCTTTATATTGTTATGAACCTGTAAAATGTGTCTTGCAAAGTGACAGCAGATAGCAGTCTTATGTTTAATACTGATTCAAGGGACAGGTCAAGGACGAGAAGTCAAGGCGTAGCATCATGTTTTTTCCAACAGTAAATTTGTTTTTCATTATGAAACCTTTGGACGCTGCTTTTACATAGTAAATGTACAGTATGTGGGTGGACTCTGTCATCATGAGCATTTATTACCATTGGCCATGGATGTACATTTCAATAGTCTTTTATTTCAAAAGCAGAACTGCAACACTTATTTGTTAAAAAAAATGATTTTAGGCTACTGCTTGTCCATCCAAAGGAGAAGGTTGAGTTCAGGTTAATTTGTTTATTATGTCTGGGTAAATGACAGCTAGGGGTTGCACATGACATGAATGACTCTCTTTATGACAATGGCATTCCTGTACCTTTTTTGAGTGGGCTGTGATGAAATGATGCCATTGTTTTGCCTGCTCTATGCCAAGATTTGTGTTTCTCGGTGAGAGCATTGATGTCTAAATCATCTCTCTTGCTAATACAATCACAAAGAACCGATTGTAATTGCATATCCGCGGCATCCCCATCACACATTAAATCCTTATGATATTTTCAAAATGACACACACGATTATCAATTAATCATTCTCCATTCACAGTGATCCCCCTGTACTGCATCAGAGGAGAAATCAAATTAACTATGTATTCACAAAGAAGATGTCTCTGCCTGTTTCTCTCTCTTTCACTCTGTCTGTCTCACCCACCCATTTAACCTTAGCCATGGTTCCCTGACAGAGACTGACTGGGACATAGATTTGGCTGGGCTACGGCTGGGATCTGGCTCAGTTCTGATTGTCTTGTGCCAGACCTTCCCCAGTCTTGAACAAGCCCTTACCTGAACTGTCTGGCACTCCAACCCCAAAGAGATGGGGCTTTTTTCCTAGAGACGAAGAGCATAATGTAAAGCACACAACCTGCAGGCATTCTTTCTGACGACTGGATGAGAATAAAATGTGCCATGTGCGTTTTTAAACAGGTGTCCGGAGACAGAGAGATCTTTGCAGAAGCGGCATCGTGGCATTGTGATGTACGAGGCACCGGGCCAAGGATCCGAGTTACACTATAATCACTTTCCACCCTGCCAAAAAGCAAATCTGGCATGCTCTGTGATCATATGACTTTTTTTCCTCCTCCAAATTAGATTATGAAAAGAAAATGACGAATCATCATAATTACTGAATGGGAAGGAAATTAGATGCAAATTAGTGTGTTTGCAGTGCCTTTGTGAATTTTTGTTACTGAGTAATAATTTGGATGTGGATATTCAATTGTTGAGACAGGTTTGGGTGAGTGGCAGAACTCTCATACAGTATGTTTGCAAACTCTGGCTGATATACAGAGAGAGAGAGTATTTGTACTCAAGTGTCATTGGAACTAGTTTGCCCCTCTATTCATGAGTTCACCATAGGTAAAACATTGAACAGGGAGAGTGTCCACAGTGCACAGTGGAAGCACTGCTTTCCAAACACCTTGCTGTGTGCCAGAACTTTCCCAAAGAGAACCTTGCCACTCTATAATGCGCTAACACTTTATGGTAAGGGTACAATGAGTTAACATGAGTTCATAGTCTCTCAATCATGACCTCTCTCAATCATGACCTCTCTCAATCATGACCTCTCTCAATCATGACCTCTCTCAATCATGACCTCTCTCAATCATGACCTCTCTCAATCATGACCTCTCTCAATCATGACCTCTCTCAATCATGACCTCTCTCAATCATGACCTCATGCATGAACTCATGCATCAACTAAAGCATTAGGTACGTTGGGTACATCATTATGATTTATGATTTCAACACCCTCCAAAGTCAGGGACAGGAACTTGCCGTCAAATAAGGGGGTAAATGAATTCCCAAGTGTATCAATATTCCACAACAAGATGACACGTAAGCTCTCTAGCAGCTATAGTTCAAGTCAAGTCAAGTCAAGTCGTTTTTATTTATAAAGCGCATTTAACATGTACTTAGTACAATCCAAAGCGCTCCACACACAAGACATTGACACATAAAGACAAACAATGCTGGGCCGGAGCGGGCATTAGTCGCCAGCGTACCCGTGACATCAAGACAAACAAACAATTTACAAAATAACAAAAGACACAAGACAGGTGCCGGACAGAGCGGTGTAATCGCCAGCGTACCTGTGACATCACGCCAAGACATAGGCTACACAAATAAACAGACACACAAATAGACAGTGACAGTAAAGCAAGCCTGTCTTTACAAAGACAATAGGCTTACAGAACAAGACCAGACATAAAACATAAAACAAACGGACTCAGCGCTCATGCAGACAAAGATAAAGACAAACAGAAAAACACTCAATAAGTCTGCAGGCAGGTGACGATGCTTCGCCAGCAGTTTAGTCCACAAGTCCCCTTTCAGCCCGGTGAGCAGATCAGCCAGCAGATTAGGGGGCGGTGGCCGTGGCGGTGGGCGGCTCTCTCTTCAGTAAACATTGGTTTATGGAGCAGGAAAATTACCCCTAAAATAGAAGGAAATCTACACCGAATCGCTTTGAAAATGAAAAACTATGAGTTTCCCATTTCCCATGTGTCAGCCAAATGTAATGTAATGTAATGTAATGTAATGTAATTTAGAGCCCAGACCCTAACAAAGTCAGTCACACTTGATGTGTCCTAAAAATATGGCTGAACTGAAGAAAGAAAGAACTAAAAGGCATTTTGAACGTTGTGCAGATTTGAGTCACAATTACCAGGAACACTTGTTTGAGCCTATTCCTGCCAAAATAATTTCAACCAGTAATTCATTCCAAATGCTCGCTTAGTTTTTCCACTATGAATGGGACGAATGTGTGTTTTCAATAAAGACACGAAAGATCATTATTTTCTGTTTTTAGCTTCAGCACATTGTGTGGGTCTAATGTGTGGCTAATCAATTGACAAACAATATTTGTACTGACATAAATATTTTGTTCACTATAAATAGTTGAAAAGTTTTATTCACTGAAGTCTTGTCACTGAACCATTGGATGACAAATGTGCCTTGTACTGCTCTGCATTTGTGACCTGAAGTATGCTGTGCTTGGGTATGTGCAGATGTCATGTAGCCACAAGCACAGCTGATCTGTGCATACTATGACCAACTTTTGATTCTTTGCTACGGAGAGGAAGTTAATTTTTTGGGGTGCTATTACATTACAATTTCATCCCAAAGCTGAGGACCATGTAGAAATGCCCTAGTATTCAATGTATGTCTGTTGTTTATTTTGATATATGATTTGCCATGTGTTGAGTGAAGAGTTTGTGAGATATTCCACCGAGAGTAATTGGAGTGCAGAGCTGTGTGTAAACATTCATTTTCTCGCAAACCATTTATCACAGCGACTAAGCTGCTAATATCATTGGGAAGCTTAGATTACACTCTATCATGTGATATGTGTGACGAGTACTTTCTGAGCAATTCAACAAAGGCTGTAATGATTAATCATAAAGAAGAATGAAGAAAATAATTGTATTCCCATGTATAGCCCACCCCAAGTATTAACCTCATAGCTAAAGAAATTGAGCAAAAATCAATGTATAAACCTCAGTTAATAGTGGGGAAGTTACGGTAATGCAGAAAACCACATTTCAAATGGTTCACATTTTTCTTTCCACTGTATGACAAGGCCTCCCTTACAGGCACCACAAAGTATGTTTCTTTCCTGGCCCGTTAAAGAGCCAGAATAATAATATTCTTGCTTGACATAGATCATTGCCTGAGCATTTGCAACAGGGGCGTGCAGAGACCTTCGAAGGGGCAGGGGCTCAAATTTAAAAAAAAATGAAAACATAAAAAATTCAGAAAATGTGTTAACTTTATTTAAAACTTAATTTTGATTACAACCCAATAGAGAATACATAGACTACATGCAAATTATATTAAAATAAAACATATTCCATCACACTGTATCCACAAAATAAAAATATAACATTTGCAAAAAGTGCAGCATGGATTGTGGGACAGGCTATTATATGGTTTAGCAATTTGCAAAGTAGTCTAATGTACTGATAAACATTTTATACATTTTCATATATTTTATTCATTATGTATCAAGAAGAATAGGTGTAAATAGCAGACAGAGCTGTAACACATTTTTCTCATTTCTCTCCTCCTTGGTTCTGAAAATTCAATAGGAGTGCATGTACTGTAGGCCCACTGTAGCCAGGGCACAGACAGATAGGTCTTTTCAGCTTTCATTAGGCTATTGTCTACACAGAGATCATAGTCTATAAGGCTACCAGTGATGCCAGTAACGCGTTAAAGTTACTTATCTAAGTTACTGTGCGTTACTATTTTTGTCATTTTCCTTAATAAAAAGATATATTCTTTGCTTTCTTCTTGTCTTGGGGATTAATGTCATGTAGGCTATGCTCACGTTTTCAGCATGAGCACAATTCAATTAAAAAAAACCATGCAGCGACACAAGCGTAAACAATGGAGGGGAGAGAGAGATGCACATTTCATCAGTCATTACTTTGAGTTTGTGTCAGCTAAACATGACAACATTAAGGTACATTGTACATTCTGTGCTGGCGACAAAGTGCTGTCTAGCTAGACATCCCAAGTCTCCCGAAGTCTCCCACATACTGATAGCGGCTTCCTGACACCCGCAAATTACATAAAATCTCCCGGAACCTAGAGCGAACAAGAGCACGCAAGCCAGACCGGACTTCAAATTGTGTGTGCATATGAGCTTAACGCGCACACAACGGAGAGGGAGAGAGAGAGGAGTGGTGTGTTTGTGCCTGAAGCATCCAAGACAGAGAGCATCCTGGTCTGTTTTGCTAAATCAACCAATCAGTTTTCAGTGTAAGTGTGCTTATATCTCTTTTCTACCAAACTTAATTAATCAGTTCAGTCAGTGTATCTAGGAACAGGAGCATGATGGCAGCGTCAGTGCCCCTCAAAAAGGAAGATTTAAGACCCATTTCACATCCGACTACACAAAAGTGTACCCAATTGTCTCAAAAGATTAAAACATAATGATAATCTTGCACACTGCACTGTTTGTAATAGCGACTTTAGCATTGCTCACGGTGGGTTAAATGATTGCAAAATACTTGTTGAGGCAGGCGCGCGGGAACCTATTTTTGACCAGGGGTGCTGAATAACAAAAATAATGGATGGCCCCCCCCCCCCGAGATGTTTAGGATTTTGTTAGTTAGAAGTTAGCGAGAAGTTTTAGAAAAGTCCTGGGCAGCCACAAATTCCAATGTTCCGCGATAGCACTCCGAGTCCACTGTGCCCACCCTAACCCCACAGAAGCGCACTTGACATCGTTAGCCTATTTCAGTATAGCTAAGGAAAATTACTTTTCTGATCGTCAAAACCACACCAGAGATAGGCCACACCAGTTAGGCTTTAAATATAGGCTAATAATCAGGCTGCAATGATCTCGCAAATAATTTCTGAATAGCCTAAAGTGTGTCGTTTCCACAGCAAGTATGTGTCCTAGTAATTTCTATCTTAGCGATAGGATAGTGAATGATTTCACTAGCTATGCATTTATTATTTTTGCAAAACTGTAAAACACAATTAAAGTTTCTTTTCAGCTTATCCATTTTTTTTTTTGAGCGTGTAAATCGCGATAGAATATATAGGCCTATATCAACCGTGAGGCCCAGTGCTTTCGAATTGCATGGGGGAGCCAGAGGGAGCCGAACTCCCATAGAGTGAGGACTGGCTCACATGAAAGCAACAAAGTCAAAAATCTGAGGGGGCCTCTCATATCTGAAGGTGTCTGGCATTGCAATTTAATCTTAAACAACCGCTCATTATCCATCCCCGTGCGATCTCTTACCATTAAAGACATTAAATTAAAATATAGGCTACTACGGGACGTAGACCTACCCTACGCTCTTGAACGCAGCATGACACTTCACCACCACACCACTAGACTATATGAGCAAACCGTATACGATCGTTTTGACAGCATTCGCATATCTGAAGAAGTCACCCTGCTTTGATGCGAGTGTTTTGTCTATTTACATAGCCATTCATTGGGCTAGCCTATATGGTTTGATATGTGCTGAAAAGTCCTATTTGCTGTTGAACTTGCGCTTCACCTCTTCTATGTTGATTGACAAAGCCATACATTATGGCCCATAATGCAGCCTACAATGATTGTGTTGTCTGATGATCTGTAGCTATCCTCTGCCATTCAGAGCTCCAGAAAGCTATTTATTTCAGAAAGATATTTTGAAACACCTGTTAGCAATCTCTGATGTCGGAATATTCAATGGCTACCCGACAACATCTCAGTGCAAACTCCAAAATTGCTCGTCTATTAATTTTCCACGGTTCAACAATACTAGAACATAGTTTGGCTGCAATGGCTTATAATTTCTGCCAGTTAGTGCTTTTCCCCCTGTGTATAAGTTATACTACATGCATTATTGTGTTTGACACTGAGGATAGCCTATCTGAGACGGTGGTCTGGTTCAAATGTGTCACGTTGTGAAATTGAGAATGGCACAGACTAAATCGTTTAGTCTATTTCTTTGTATTGTGAAATTGAAATGAAATATGGACTATTACAATCAATAATATGTTGAAATTAATTAAAAGCAATCAATTTCTATGAAAAATCTATGTCCGTGTGTCAAGGTAAAGCCTAGGCCTACCGTGCGCATTTATTGTACGCCTAGGCTATTTCATCGCCTTGTTAGGCTATGCGCGGGGTGTGCCAACTTTTTATGAGATAGAGAGACCCCCTTAAAGACAAAAAGATCATTCGAGCCTGGGTAGGCCTACACACTTGATCGCTATCACATAGATGAAACCACGCTACGGTTCTTACAGTAACTGACTCACGTTCACGTTGATCTCTATAACTGTTAATTTTGTTGATTAATCATGTTCAGATAGGCTAACTGCCAAGTGACCTTGCGTGCTCCCAAACGTCTCCTGCAGCACTGTGCCTGCGTGCACCTTCTGAGAGTTCACTGAATGTATGACGTCACGGATTGGTGGCGGCAAGGCATTTCAATTAACACAGAAAATTGTTATTTTTGTAAATTTCTAATTTCAGAAACTATTAATGAGACATTTTAGCGAATATTCACGTTGGAACTAGCGGAAGTATTACAAATTGTAAAAAGTAAAAAACGGGTCTTGTCAAAAGGGCACTTGGACATCAAAGGGGCAAAAGGGCAGGTGCTAGAGCCCCTGTAGCCCCCCTTCTCTGCACGTGCCTGATTTGCAAAGAGGGGAAACAGGTGTTGTTGAATGACGTCAATACAGATTTCTGAGTTTTGCTAATGGACTAGTAAATGAGCTGTGGAAAATCATGAGTGCCCTGAAATGGCTTCTGGGTAATCATCTGGGCAGGGGCTCTGTCTCTGAGATGCACCTTCATGGGGTACAGTGAAGCCCCACTTTGTCCTCCACACACATACATTCACATACACACACGCCATCAAAGAAAAACATACACATTTACACAGATACACACAAATACACACAAACACACACATTTACACAGACACACACACACAAACACACACACACACACACACACACACACACACCATGCCCTGGTTTGAACTTTGACAGCCCGCAGTGTACCGTTTCACCCTGACAGCTCCACTGCCAAACTGTCAGAATCTCGTTAGCGGTCTGCTGATGCTGGGGCCTTTGCCGTTCCTTCGCCATGCCTCTCAGTGGCAGACCTTGAATGGAGTGCCTGGCGGAGACTAAACACTCTCGGCGTTTGCTGGTCCCCCACCTCCTCCCCTCCCTCTCCCCTTCTGTGTCTGCTATGCTGCGCCACTGCCACTTCAGATCCACTGATTTGCATTTGTCCTTGTTGCTGGCAGTCTCCCAGCCAAGAGCTAGCTGAGGGGATGAGGAGAGAGAAAAAAAGAAGAAAAAAAACAAGAGGAGAAAAAAAAGAAAAATAATATCCTGACAGCTGTGATTGCCTCTGACAGGTTCTCGACAGCCCACCTTCCATCTCTGACGCTCTTCGTTTATAGCCCGGACCGCCCCCGTCGCTTGCCGTGGTGAGGATGGGCCTTGCCAAAGCCGTCTGTTTGCGCCGTCTGAGCCATGCTTCATTGCCCTGGCAACGCCATGGCATCACCCTGGAACTGGCGAGAGCCCGCGAAGCAGTCAGCTTGGCAAGCAAGCGGAGCAGTTTGTCGCCATTTTTATGCTCCAGCCCCAGCTGCTAGCTTGGCCAAAGACCTCAAGCTTTGTGTGAGATCATGGTGACGACATGGTGATGTGTAAGACTCCCCCCACCCCCACCCACTCTCTGTTAGCCCCTATCTCCCCTTAGCCAGTCAGGCCTCAACTAACCTGCTCTCCTCTCCAAACACGAGTGCCGCTGTGCCGCTGTATTCATCTGTTTTTTTATTTTAGATTTGATGATACAGATCACAATCACTGTTTACAAGTGTGCAGGGGAAAGAATTCTGAGTGGAGGCAGCCATGGGTCAAAAGCCTATTTCTGCCCGCAATACCCTGCCTCGCAGACCCTTCCTCAGCCTCATCAGTCAGGCTCCTCGATGGCGCTATATTCAGGGTCCTCTGCCCTTTCCCTGCCATTGACATTAGCCAGCTGGTTTTAGCTGATAATAGTCTGTATTCATTGGAAATGAGATTGATTGACGGAAATAACAGACTTACAAGTAACAGGAAGACCAGGACTTGCTTGTCATTTCAGGGTCACTTTCCTGTTCAGAGAAATGGCAGCGGATTGGAAGGGAGGGATCACTGTATCCACCTAGTATTTACACTGAGGAAGGCCAATGACCTCCACCAATCTATATTTACAACATTTAATGATTTTTTTTCCTGGCTGAATGTTGCCAGTGACAGGTATATGTGATTTCCTGCCATAAATGTCCTAATGATGACATGTTAAGCCTTTATCAGAGGCAGTGCCTTAATTTTGAACCAGCTTGTGGATTTGACACCAAGCAAAGAGTAGAGTTTGGGTGGCAGTAGAGCAGTCATCTTCTCTTTGAGAATACTTGTCACATGAATGGTGTGAGTAAGTGTTAATGTAATTATCATAACTGCTTAATGGTTGTACTACTGCCAGTACTATTTACATCTGTAGACAATTTGTGTCAGACATTTATTTTTGCCATCTTTAATGCTTTTTATGTGACGTTGAAAAAATTTAGTTTAAGCTTAACATATGTACCACATAAGACCACTCTACAAAATGTGTTTACTACTGATATTAGACATTGTAGTACATGTAGTTCAGGCTGTATAGGAGTACTATAGAGAGAGGTATGTAGCCAGGTGAAACAAGAGATATGATATAGCCGACATGACAATAACAAACAGTACAGTACATGGCAAATCTACTTTCATCGGCATATCTTAAGTTGTTGTTGTTTTGTTTAACAACATAACACAGCAAGGGTGACTGTGACACAAAGTGTGACCTCTAATGTGACTTACATGTAGTGCACCTAATTCTGTCACTAATATTTTAAGAGGATACACCAAAGGGAATGGCCAGCATACTCATTTTCCCTCAGATGTTGATCTTGTTATGTTATGCACCTAATGTGATATCAATTATGTTCTGCCTAATACAATTTGACTAATTTTGTTCTTGATACCTAGTCTGCAAGGTAATTAATGCAGTAGTATATATAGCATATTAAAAACACATCAACTCTGCTCCTGCCTAGTTCATGCAACTATGGTATGTGTGCTTTTGTGTTTTTAGTGTCATCTCAGTTCACACAATACAATACTGCGCAGAGATGAGAAATATGGAGGCGTTTCAAACCGCCAAACCACCATTAGTCTGGTTAAACATTGACTCATGAATTCCCACCACCCTCTGTCAGGCAAGAGAAAAGATGGCTGCTATTGTTGATAGTTTTTTTCTCTAAGCCTTTTTCCCTTCCCTCCAGCCCCTGGCCACCCCCACGAGGAGCGAGTAATAATGAAGAGCGCATGGCCGTTTGGGGCGCAGTGCCGCCCTCCGTCCTCCTCCGTCATTATCGTATTGCGCAGAGACACGCAGCCCCCAGATCTCACCCCTCGCCACAGCCCACCTCTTTCTCACACCTAACGTGATTAACAGGGTCCTGCTTTAGAGGCGTGTGAAGCACTTAATGAGCTGGCCTTGGAACTAAGTGTGTCTGCTGAGGAGCGCAACTGGGGGATTCTTTTTTTTTATCTGGGAAGGATGTTTGTTGTTATTGGTTTATTTATTTATTTGTTTATTTATTTGTTTGTCCTTATTAGTGTGATTTTGCTTTTGTTTGTTGTGCTATTACATGTCAAAAAATAGTTTTTTGTTTGGACATCAATGTCATCCTCTGCACATTGAGAATATTTTCACACACATATTTACAGATATACACACATGCAATAACACAAACACACACACACACACACACACACACACACTTGTATATACAAACCATGCTCTCATTAAAAGGGCATGCAAGTCATCTTGCTGTCATCTCACCTGTACTCTTTTCCCATGGTGTACCTACACTATTCCTTTGTCCCCTTGGTGTCCTCAGTCTGCTAGTCAGCCCACTTGTCAGGACTCCGCCTCAGAGGTCACTCCCCACATAGTTTTGATTTGGCATGTCAGAGTGAATGGATCACTTCCTGAGACACTGGGAAATTGAGGCTATTATTTTGCATAACACACTGAAGGACATTTCAATTTATCTGCAGATAACGCATGTGCTGAATATTGCGAGTAGGTGGGGATATGAAATAAGGGTCCAACTGCTTCCTACTGCTTGACTTTCCGATATGTACGTTTTTCTTTTCAGAATCATAAAAAAGAAACACTCACTGTGTAGTTTGAGCTACATTGTGATTTTTCAAATATTAAAGATAAATGTTTTTGTATTGTGATGGCTATCACAAATATTCTCCAGATGGATCTGACATATATAGTATATAAATTGTAATATATGTTTGTTTTATTTTCCACAATTATTATACTATATCTTTTGTTATTTCATTGTTACTGTGTAATCTCGGCTTCACTGAAAATGAGGACTACCCTCAATGAACCTCCGAGAATAAATAAAGATTGAATGAATGAATGAATGAATGATATATTTAGTAATACATATATATGCTTCTTCCGGGCCTTATCCTCAGGAACTAATGTCAACAAACATTTGTGAGATGTTAACTATTTAAGAAGCCTCCAAAGATACTATCTTATAATTGCTGCAACTAACTCTGCATGTGTGCCACAGTGAAATGAGGTAGGATTCATGTGTGTGTGTGTGATGTGTGTGTGTGTGTGTCAGAGAGAGAGAGAGAGAGAGAGAGAGAGAGAGAGCATGCACATGCTACACTCCCCATGGGTGAAGCAGTGTTCAGTGTGTGTCACAGTTAAAGTGTTTAGCTGAAGACAGTGTCATATTTAATACAGCCTTTGTTGACAGTTTACATGGTTAATTGAGGAGAGAGCTCCTCTTTGAGCGTGCTATTTTCACCTGACCACAGTTCTTTGTTGTCTTTTTAACTACACAGATTGAAAATATTTAAATATTTTCAGTGTAGAAGTGTCAAAAAATGAGAAGTTTAAGAACACTTTGACTCATGCACTTTCATGAGCAACTGAACAGTCGTTAAGGTATAAATAGTAGTCTAAAATGTTGAAGTTTTCAAAGAGACAGCGTTGACAATGTATCGGGCATGGACCAAGTTAGAGAAAACCTGTCTCAAGCTCTCTGTCTTCTCAGCTATGACAGGGCATTACAGCCTGAGGTAGTTAGAAAAATTACCTTATTAGGAGATATGTGTGAGTGATTTTCTCTCTAAGGACATCTGTAACAGCCTTTGGGCCCTATCTTGGTGATCTGAGACGCCTGGTCAGAGGCACAAAGTTTAAAGACATTTAAGGCATGTCCAGTCCACATTCGCTAATTTAATGGCGTGATTTTGAGATCAAATGCTGGGGTTGTTCTTGTGTATCTTAATCAGTCGTGGGTGTCTTTTGGGTGTAACATCCTTTAAACCAATGAGAATGACATCTGTCATTCCCTTTAAGAGTCAGCAGCGCAACATCAAACAGCCCGTCGGTATTTTGACAGTCAACGCATCTGAAGAAATCTGCTTGCACAATCCACTAGTAAGCTACTTGCTTAACTAAAACCTGTGTGTGACTAACAGAGTATAACCTACATGCCTTCTGCACTCGCCTATTATTTGAACTCATAGGCAAAGTGAAACTAACTTCACTGTGGTCTCATAGTCAACGACAAAACAGTTCTACACAGTTATTTACTTCACTATTGACTGACAAGGTGTTACAATCGAACACGTAGCCTGAAAAAAGCTACACTTACCCACACATGTTTGAATGACTGAATAAAAATCCTAAGGATATTTATCCTGCAGAGGAGTTGTTTGGGACTGGTTGCTAAGGGCTGCTTACAACTTGTGACAGTGTGTCTTCCTCTGTGCTTTATATGCGCCTTTCACTATAGACAAGGTTTTTCTTGGTCAGTGGTCTAATGATTTTTAGAGGGTGTGACATAGAAGACAGCGGTTTTTGGATCATGCACCAGACCAGACCTTATGTCATTAATTGCCACACCCTGGATGTAAGGTTTAATAAAAGTGGAGCGCGTGGTGAAAAAATCATCACCGACGGGGTCTACGATATGAATATGACTTGTGTCGCGCTTCGCACCACGCTGCGCTTGATGCACGATAGGGCCCTTTGTTTTAATTTGAAACTTTTCATTTATTAATATTGATGGTAAGTATGGACAGTAGTTGGCAGCAAAAGCATAATAACTTTCTAACATATGGCCAAGTTGAACCTATCCCATTTGGAATTAATATGATCTGCATGTTGCCATCCCCATGTGTATTCTGCAATCCCAGCAGACCGAATCACGTGCCTTGAGCAACTGCAAGCTCTATCCCGCTGCATTGACCCCTGAGCATCTGCAACTGCGAGCTCTATTCTGCTGCACGGTGCCTGAGCATTTGCAACTGCAAGCTCTATTCCCCTGCACTGACCCTGAGCATTTGCAACTGCAAGCTCTATTCCCCTGAATGCCACAATCTGTCTGATCAGGCTCTCTAAACTCTTGACTGTCTTCTTTCTCCCATTAGATTGTGTCCTGCGTGGTCCTGGTCATGGGTCCTATGTACTAAAAACACTTTTTGGGGTGTATGACGGGATCCTGCATGACTCCTGCCTGCGCAATTAACTCTTGCACGATCCCATAAAACACTTCAGGACCCTGGTCAGAGACCTCACCAAACACGCTTTTCTATCACATTTCTTAATGCAAATTTCGGATTGTGAACTAGTAAAACAGTCTTTGAAAAAATACCTTACTGAATTCCCCTGCATGTCCATCTGTTTCTGTATACTGCAATCTTCAGAGAAATATCACTTGTGTAGAATAACTAATGTCAGTTACTGACAGCAGTATATTTAGCGGCCTGCTTAAATATACACTTAAACAGGACTTTGAACAGATGGGCTTTATCCAAAGCAATTTAATATAGAGCAAAGGCAAAACATTTTTAAACTTTTCTAGGAAAGAGAGAGAAGATTTGCTCCTTTAGCAGAAACTACACTGTGCCAAAAAAGGTTCTCCCTTTCCGGACATGGTTTAACTCTGTGTTCCTTGAACAAACAACATCGACTGCTGCCAAAAAGGCTCTCTGAAGGAAAAGAGCAATAGTTCAATAGTTAATGATTGAGATGCAGGCCCTAGCATTTACTCTGTGGCTGATAGTGGTTGTGGATGTCTTACTACAACACTTGGTGTAGACTTCTGAACGACAAAACCCCATTTTGTCTTCTGCAGTACTGTACCTGGGTATGAGAACCTCTGAGAAGCACCTATAGGACCTCTACTCCATAAATATGTCCTTGCCTTTTAATGAAAGTAATACCAGTCTACTTGGATTCTGAGCATACTGTAAGATCATCTTAATTGATGCATTATGGAGATTAACATGGCATCCATCTTGTCTTTATCAAATAAAAGTATTTGCATTCAAAGGACTAATGCCACGTGGTACAAGAGGAATGACTAGTACCAAATATTGACAGCAAATGATGATTTAAAGAAAGTTTGTTTGTTTTCTTTCCCTGCTGGACAATTGTCTTTTGTTTAAAGCCATCAATGTCCATATTGTCATGTCAAGATTGCACACACACCCATCTGCGTACACTGGGAGAGACAAGGCCCTAATATGGGGTTAGTGACAGACTGTGCTAGCTGACCCCTTCAGATGGCTTTTTAATTTGTTCACACTGTGCTTTGATGTCCCCTTCTCATCCCCTCCTGTCTTATCACAGCACAGGAGACCTCAACAAGGGAGGGCCTTCTGGAAAATTCTGGTTTCAAGGTCACTTTGATTTGTAGTAGAAGTTTCTCTCTTCCTTTTTCTCTCCTATCATCACTTGGTCTCTCTCTTTCTGTCCTCCTGACTTGACCCTTATAGCTAGAAGTCACAGTGAGAGTGCTGTGTCCAGGCTTATGTTTTGTCTGCGAGTTTGTGCGTGTGTGTGTGTGTGTGTGTGTGTGTGTGTGTGTGTGTGTGTGTGTCTAAGTGTGTTTGCATGCGTTTATATGTGTGTGTGTGTGTGTGTGTGTGTGTGTCTGTGCATGTACGCGCTTGTGTGTGCACAGAATTTCTCGCCTGGTGCTGCCACAGCAGCCCTGAATTAATCAAGTGAGGAGCAGAGGTGAGAGTGCCCCACGGGGCTGGACTGGCGGAGAACAAATGTTGTCTTGCATCTGCAAAAACCAGCAGGATGGCAAACGCCGAGCACCAGAGAGGACTTATCTCCACTGACCACAGCCTGTGACTCAGCACTGGGCATGTGTCCTAACAAACAGGAAATATAACATGAATTAGACTTGATGAGAGACGGACACAGACAGATAGAGACTCAAAGACAGCTGTTTTATACTTGGAGATACAGCAAGAGTGACAAATGGATAAACAGAGGGGAGACAGATGGATAAAAATTGAAAAAAAAAAATAACACACAAACACACACACACACACACACACACTGAAAAACATACATTCAAACACCTGATGCATGCAAACACAGAGCGCCATTGCTAAACACTCCGACACCATGAGCACAATATCAGGTATATAGGAATAGTGGACTGTGCGTTTCCATGGTGACCCTGAACCTCTCTTTTATACACACACACGCCTGATTCATTGTGTAAATGGCTGAAATGCCAATCTGAAGTGGTAAACATTGAGAGTAAAATGTCCCGGAATAACAACCTGCCATTTTGATGAAATTGTGGCGCCGTCTCATCCTCGTCTTGGACACGGATATCAGCCATCTTGGGGAGAGTGGCAGTGCTCGTCCGGAGGTTCTGCAGGCAACATGGCTTGTTAAATACCTTAATGCATTGTTTGTGGGGGTCAGAACTGCCTTGGAGACCCTGTGTGGTATTTTGTCAAATGTGTTCTGTCAAACACAAATAAGTCTAGGCACCACAGCACAGCAGAGGAGAGAATCAGGGTGGATGAAGGGAGAGAGAGAGAGAGATGGGAGTGAGAGAAAGAGACAAGTAAGAGAGAAGAGAAATGGAGTGAGAAACAGAGAAGAGAGAGAGAGTGTTAAAAACAGGAGGGACACGTTATCTCTGTTAGTGGCAGGAGGGAAGCATGCTGGAGACATTTCTCTGAAGTAATGGCTTTGTCAGTTATGCCATTGAGTCTGACTGTGTGAGACAGTGGAGCAGGGATAACAGCACTGGCCACTTTATCATTACAATTCAGCACCGCTGACCTCAATATGAGAACCCAGCGTGACACACACACACACAACCGAATTCACACCGGACCCCAACTTCGACACTTCACACAGCGGCAAGAAGATTAAAAGAAGAGAGAGAGAAAGGTGGATAGGGGAGAGAGAGGTGGAAAGAAGTGAGTGGTTGCTTTGGTATAGAAAAATAGCAGTAAAAACATGAATGGGAAAAGCTAACCAGGCTCCATGAAGTGAACATATGATAACTTTCTGTTTGCAGCTAAACACCAGTCAGATTCCCTGGTACCATGGTGCAGTTGAAACATGGATATTTATGACATATATGACATATTTTAGGCACAAAAATATCACACAAGCTTCACCAAAATGCCTCACACACTAAATACACCATAGCAACAGTGAACATTGAACGCGTTCTAACAAAAAATAACAACATTCTGTATACAGTCTCTACCTATTTGGGGTTTAATAGCCAATGCATCTTTTATATTCCCTTCCATCGACCACATTGCTTCCAAGCTTTTACTATTTCTCTAGAAAGCCTGGAGACAGAGGGAGAAAAACAGGACCTAAAGTAGGTTAGGCCATCCGTCTTCACCTGACAAAGTCATCCAGGGCTGGTGCCCAGTGATAGCACATCTCTTCGTCTCTTCACATTACAGCTGTCTCAGCCTGATAGAGCAAAATAAAATCACTGTAATAAACCATATTTATGCATCAGCCACAAAAATAAATTTGAAGAAATTTAATAGCTGAATAGCTGTGCTACATACAGTACCAGGGGTTCTACACTTTAGCTCAGAAACAGAGTAGGTTGCAAATGGGAAATTAATCATTCTTTTCTCTTTTTTTAAATCTAAATGTGTTGGCATGACACCTTTTTTTAGTTTATCAAGGGCAGCATGTCCCTGGGTTTTCTAGCAGGGGTGAGTTGCCCTGTGAATTGAACTTAAAGCAGCATTTACAGATGTCGGAGAGACTGAGCGGGTGGAACACATGAATACCCAAGGTGTTCGACGAATGTGCAGACCGAGGGTGAAAAAATGCAAGGAAACTTCAGAGGGGAGAGATTCAGCATTTTATTTCACCTCATTTAGCCTCCCTTGACTTTCTTCACAGTGTAAATCTGTGGACCTCAATCAAGCATATACAAACACCTTCCATGGCACATTTCTTATAAGGTGTCACATACAGTGTACCCGTTATACAGTATGCCTTTTTAGAGTGTGGCACATGCCCCAAGTATAGTACACAGTGCTTCTGTCCCTTGAGGATACAAATCATGCCACTATCAACACTATTTGAAGAATCATCTTGGTGGGTTCGTAATGTTTATCTGGGATGTTAGCTAGGTTATCCTTAATCTTTGCTAATGAATACAAGGCAGTTATTTGTAAATCCCTCAGGAAATCACAAACAGATCAGGAGTTACAATCTAACAACATGAAATGGACTTCTGAACATCTCCAGGTCTTTCTGCACTTGATTTGATAGCTGTTCTTATATTAGATGTGCACATTTTAATCAATGCCTGAAGCACATTCATGTATTTCGTTCCACCCCCTCTTATATTTATATGTGATTTTAATCTCTCATCTATAATAGATGTTGAGGGCAAGGACTTCGGCCACAAGGTTGGGAGATAAAAGAGTCAAGGCTTCCTTTAAACCTGCCTTGGCCTGGTATGAAAAAAGACATTTGGGGGAGCATCAAAGGGGTACAGTATCTTATTTACTATATTGGTGTTTCAGCCTTACCTGAGAAGTGAAAACTTCAAAGTTTGGAGATTAACATTTAAAAGATGACTGGGAAGGATCAAACGCATCCTACTGAAGTCATGTCATAAACTGCTGAATCAGGGAAAATAAAAGTGCATATTGCTCAATTATGATCAATAATGGAATGTGATATGGAATGCATCAAGCAACATATTCACATATCCTCCCAGCACTGTGCATTGGTCCCTCCAAAAACATAGTGGGAAAGCAAAACAGGAGTTAGAAAGTTTACTTTTTGGCTGAGAGTTATTGCTGGGCACTTGCTCAAAGTTTAGAGAATCAATAAAGTTTGACTCAAAACTATGGCCATGCTTTAGGCAACCCAATCGAAATGACGACGGGGTTATAAAGGTGGCTGATTCAACCATCTGCATGGATCTGCCAAAATATTCTGTTAACTCTATCCATCTCTCTCTCTGCCCCCTTTTTCTCTCTCTCTCTCTCTCTCTCTCTCTCTCTCTCTCTCTCTGTCAGATTTCACCCTCAAGGTCAGAGTTCCATATTCATGCCAGGGGCTGTGTGTGTGAAGCACAGTGCTACTGCGCTTCTCTTAGAGAGTCCTTCAGCCCGCACGCAGGAAATATAGAAATCATCATTTAGCAAATACAAACCACTCCCCTCCCTACAGGACATTTACACCACCCGCCTCACCCTCAAAGCACTAATGATTGTCAAGGACACAACCCACCCTGCACACGAACTGTTCAGCCTCCTGCCCTCTGGAAAGAGGTACAGGAGCCTCCGCTCCCGCACCACCAGACTTGCAAGTAGCTTCATCCACCAAGCAATCAGGATGCTGAACACTCTACCCACTCTCCCATCACTGACAGCCCCCCCACCCACCAGCCAGCCAGGAACCTAGGACCATAGGATCCTGTCTACCCCCCCCCCCCCCAGGACCGCCCTGTGGAACTGCACTGTGACTGCGCAGCCTAACGTGTTGCTGCTTCATATCAAGCCTGATATACTTGAAATGACTGCATATCAATGTAAATATACAGTACACACAAGCACAAGTTTAAACTTAATGTAAATGTTATCAATGTTATTTATCACTCTGCCACAATGCTGCTGCTACTACTACTCACAGAAGGTTACGCTAGGACTATGTAAATATACAACACAACTACCTCTATTTTTTGATATATGTTCTATATTTCTATATTTTGATATATGTTCTATATTTCAGTCTTGCCTTTTAATGTCTGTATGTGATATGTCTGTATATTTTCATTTTTTATTGTCTATGGCTATGTCTATGTCTAAAGTATGTCTATGTCTGTTTTTAAAGTATGTCTATGTCTGCATGGGAAAGTAAGAAACGAAATTTAAATTCTTTGTATGTATACCAGTGCATGTAAAGAAATTGACAATAAAGCTGACTTGACTTGACTTGACTTGACAAATCTTCACATTAGTTGCCGCTTCAGCCACGAATGATGACAAATCATAGCAGTGTCGTCCTTCAGCTCTGCTGCACTAAAACCCCCGTCGGATGAATTATTTAAGCACATCCTGGGGCGAACTCCGCGCACCGCAGTGCCTTACAAATGTATGCGTGCAACGCCATACAGACATGTGCATGTGTGTGATACTGACCTGATTCAGATGATCAATCGCCCATCCTC
>NC_063211.1:27459542-27502042 GCF_017589495.1 Alosa alosa | reverse complement strand
TGTCAAGTCAAGTCAAGTTTATTTATATAGCACATTTCATACACAGAGGTCATTCAATGTGCTTTACACAAACAAAACCAAACAATAATAACAAATAAAAGCATAGAAAGTCAATATAGTCAAAGAATAGTTAAAAGGTGAAGATCATAATAAAAAGAAAACATAAAACACAAAGTAAAATAAT
The DNA here is from genome assembly GCF_017589495.1 of Alosa alosa. NCBI lineage: Eukaryota > Metazoa > Chordata > Actinopteri > Clupeiformes > Clupeidae > Alosa > Alosa alosa. The sequence goes on along the minus strand of NC_063211.1, from coordinate 27,501,858 downwards.
TCACAAATAAAGAATAATTAGTAAGCAAAAAACAAAGGCAAAAGTAGTAAAAAAGTAATAAAAGACAAGGTAGAATAATTATCAAGGCAGATTCAGAATTTGTAACTTGGCACAGTTAGCAGAAAGCATCTGATCTGGTCTTAAGTCTAGATTTAAAACTGGCTACAGTTGGGGCCTTTTTGATGTCATCCGAAAGTTGGTTCCACAGCTGAGCCGCATAGCAGCTGAAAGCAGTAGGTTTACACTAACAGTAGGTTTTACTAGCAGGTTTTTCACCTGGGACCTGAGAGGACGAGAAGGTGTGTACTGCTGAAGCATGTCTGACAGGTATTTAGGCCCTGCTCCATTTACTGATTTATTAACAAGCAATAGTGAAAAATATTCAATAATAATAATAATATAAAAAATGATTGGAAAAAAATGGAAGCCAGTGCAAGGAGATAAAATTGCATGAATGTGGTTTTTCTTAAGTCATTTTTTAGAATCAGCCCTCTGAGTTTGGCAATATTTTTGAGGTGGTAAAAAGCTGATTTAGCTATCGCTTTCATGTGGCTGTTGAAATTTAGATCACTGTCAATTAATACACCAAGATTTTTAACTGTATCCTTTGCCTTCAACCCTTTTGTGTCAAGGATAGTGGCAACCCTAAGTCTTTCTTCCTTTTTACCAAATATAATTACTTCAGTTTTTTCTTTGTTCATCTGAAGAAAATTTTGAGACATCCAGATGTTGATTTGTTCTATACACTGACACATAGATTCAAGAGGACCATAATCGTTTGGTGACAGAGCTAAGTAAATTTGTGTGTCATCTGCATAGCTATGATATGAAATCAAATTATTTTGGATGATTTGTCCAAGTGGGAATATACAGAGGTTGAATAATAGTGGCCCCAAGATCGACCCCTGGGGAACACCACAGGTCAAGGACGTTGGTGTTGAGGTACAGTTTCTGATGGCAACAAAGTAGCTCCTTTCTTGAAGATATGATTTTAGCCAGCTGATAACTATGCCTGTAAATCCAACTGTTCTAGTCTGTGTAGTAAAATATTGTGATCAACAGTGTCAAATGCTGCACTAAGGTCCAGTAGCACTAGGACTGATGTTTTACCTGAATCTGTGTTGAGGCGTATGCATGTCATTGGAAACTTTAATGAGAGCTGTTTCAGTGCTGTGATTTGCCCGAAAACCAGACTGAAAGTAATCAAAATACCCATTTAATGTTAGGAAGGTACGGAGCCCCCAGGGTGACATGGGGAAAAAAAAAACATGGGTTTAAAAAAAAAAAAAAGTCATGTGGGAAAAAAACACGAAGAAGAAAAAAAAAAACTATGTACTTTTTGGGGATCTGTAAAGTTTTTTCTACTTTGGAACTTGCTGGGCTTCCTACTTGACCCCAATAGTCCCACAAACCACTACCGCCAGATGGCAATCATATCAGAGGGCGAACGAGGCGAACCGGGAGGAACAAAGGTCCGTTAAATTCTGTCAATAATTGCATAGGCCTTTGATCATAATTGTAGCGCCGAGCTTAGTTGCATTGTGATGTTCCTGTATGTTGTGTGTGTGTGTCAGAGGCGTATCAAGCTTTTTAAAAGTGTGGGGGTTGTGGGATAGGAAAATGAAACACTCTGGCCAAATTATAAATAACTCCCTACAGGGACGTTGTAAGTATTTTCTAAGAGGGGTGCGGAATGTATTGGTGTCCGGGAGTTTTTTTTTTTTTCCGAAAAAAAAATGGAAATTCTGATTGCTGAAAACACCATTTTCATGCAGTTTGAAAGGGACAGAAGAAGGAGCGCCCGTCATATGTGTGGCTCATGTGACATATAGGCCTACATGCTACCTGCTATCACTTCACTATTTGACACTACCCTACATGGAGACATATCTCATGTTATAAATCAAGAAATCATTTCAGAAATTATGTTTTGTGCATATGGGTTAGTAGGCTACAATAAATTGCCTAACAGACAGCAGTCTAATTTCGAGGTATCACTAATACCTATTAAATAAATGTAAAGGACACAGAACTGCATGTAAGCTCAAATTCAAAAACGTTTGAAGTCTACCCAAACATATGCAAAGGGAATATAAATAAATTGTGTTGCATATAGCCAGCTTAATTAATGTCAATTTAAAGATTATGATTAGCAGTTTCTATGCATTTTTCCATTGATCGTTACAGGAAGCCACGTTGTTGTTTAAACTATTGTTGCTTCTAGCTCACGTTACCTCCAGTTTCACTTGCTGCAGGGACACACACATTGCATGAGCGATCATAAGCGTTCTATCTCCGATGTAGCCTAGAACTCAAATGTGTCTTGATGCCGCCAGTTTGTAAGATCAGATCAAACTAGAAATGTAATGCCAGAGGAATTACAATAGTGGATGGAAAGCTGCTGGGTTAATGTTGGTGGGGAGATTCCTGAAAAAAAACATTGAATCACTTAATCTTTGCGTTCATACAAACCCTTGTACCAAAAAACCTTGTGCGTCAGGCATTCTTGAGATATCACACTCAAGGTGGGTTTGGCCTTGACATTTGACTTCATCATTGAGTCCATACAAATGTTCACACCAAATTTGAAGCATGTGCGTCAAGCCGTTCTGAAGTTGTGACACAAGCATGAAAGCTGGCCTTTGGAAAATGTAATTCAGAGTATGCAATGCAAGACTACTGTACCTGCAAAACAGGGCTTTCAGTTGGTGTTGATGACTGCTCATTCTGCAGCCAGCTAACAATTACTTTGTCAACGTTAAAATAATTGAATCAACGTCGCATTGCAACATTTATTCTACATCACTTTTGCACCCTTCATTAATATTAAAGCAACATTGAAATTCTAACTACAGATCAATGGGATTTCAATGGTATTTCCACTAAAATGAATATTGAAACAATGTTGAAATTACAACCAAACTAAAGATCAACGTGATTTCAGTGCTATTTCAATTGATATTAAACCTCAGTAAACCACTATTAGCCTAATCTGGCAAAATATTGGGAAATTCATATCCTGCTTTATCTACAGCCAGGATAAATTTGCTAGGCCTAGGTATGTTTGTTTAGGCTACACAAGCTTGCATAAATAACCATTGACAACTGTGTTATCAGTTAAGCAATGCATTTATTCAGTCTTCATCTAAAAATTCTGATGTACTGTGTACTGTGCCATCCATAGCAGTTGTAGTCAGCCTGATCCCAACAGAAGCAGAAGTGGGGGCACCTAACAGAAATAGATGTTGGGGGCAGCTGTTAGATAACAGCTAAGCCTACAATCAAGTTATTTTACGCCAGTGGTTCTCAAACTTTTTCTTTTATTCCCCACTTAGATCAAGGGGGCATTTTTAAACCCCATCTGTCCCTCATCGCTCTAAGAAAGTGGTAGGTCAAACTTAAAATTGTCAAATTTATTGAAATAATGACAAGTTCCAAATATATCCTCGACAGCAGAGTTAAAATCAGCTGGTGCTGCAGATATAGTAAATAAATACATAATGTGCCATTGTAAATTAAACACACATATTTCTGTTTTCCAGCAACATATTAGGAAGCATAGGCCAATATTTTACAGCATTGTACAATATATTCAATGAAATACCAACATGCTGCATTAAATGGATCACTGCTGGTTGGGAAATATTTTTGAAATAAACTTTGCAGGGATGTGATGTAGGCCTACAGTGGCTCCCGAATCAGACGTTTCAGTGATTTCACTCAGATTCTCAAAAGCATAATACTGTCGTGATCGAGGCGCCTGTCCCATACCTCAAGTTTTTTGGTGAATGCTAGGTGAGGAGGTTAGATCTGCTAGGTGAGGAGGGTGCTTGTCTTAGCCTTGTAACTGGAGATTTAACTCATTGAGCCACTCATACAAACGTAGTTCAAAACGAAGGCTAAGTTTCAGCCAGTGATTGTTTGCCATTTCCCTCGTCAGGCCAGCTATCGCTACGAAAGGCGGCTGGCTGGCAATTTGAGTGCTTAGCTAGCTGCTACCGCCTCCACTGCACACAACCGCGAACCTAGAAACATGAACTTACTATGTTGCTAAGCTACAAGTTTAAAGGCCGTGTTGCAGGGTTAATTTTCCAACGAATTTGCACAATTTGCTTGTTGGTAATAAACATTTAAACTGTTATCCATTGTATTTGATGTTGTTGGGTATCACAAAACGGAAAATAATACGAAAAAGCAGGTACTATTTCACAGCGTTTGAAGTGATTCTCCTTTCCCCCACAATGCATTGCATAACGTCACCTTGGGGAGGCTACAGACCAAAGCCCACCTTGAGACCCTTGAGAGTAACGAGAGAGGAGTAAAGAGAGACGAGTAAGGGATTGTTCAGCAGTAGATAGCGCAGATTATAGATAAATAGATAGGCTATAGATAGCCTAGATATGTATATTATAGACAGGTAGACAGATAGCTAGATAGATCATGTCATATGCTGGTAACGGAGGAGCTCCTCGACCAGCTGCCAAAATGCACTCGCTTCCCTAGTTACTGCAGCTCTCCACCACAGTTTCCATCTGGACGGCACAGCCCACACAAGCACCTGCAAAACTGCGACTTGCCCATATTATCTCCCTCTTTGGTAAGCCGTACCCTGACGATGTCAGTGGCAATCAATCACGAGCAGTAGTTATCGAAAATATTCATGCTGAAGACACGACCAGTCTAATCAGCGGCGGCTAGAAGCTAAGTTTGCAACAACTGGGGTGGCTCACAGGTGGGACTAAAAAGTTAGCCCATAGCTAGCTATCATGATGCTTTATATTCTGATCTTCTGACTAAGTTTGCCCGGTAGCCTACTTATCTGAACTAACGACATGATCACTATCACTAGATATTAAGAAAATGTTGACTTTCACTCGGTTCACTGACAGTAACAAAAAAGTGTCGTAACGTTATAAGCATAATGCATTGAACTGAATAGGTGCATTATGTAGCCTCATAACGAGGCCTAAAATCGGAAGACATTGTTATCTTTGTTAGACCATAGGGTCGTTGTCATATAAATGCTGTAACGAAATTCGAAGTGTAAATATACAAACTTTATGTTGAAAGTGTAACCGACCGTTTCCATTAGGAATGAATGTAAAACATACCCTTCAAAACGAGACCTCCTGAAATTCAGAAAAATTACTAAATTGATATCAGGCACCGTTATTACAATTGGTAGATCATAGGGTAGCTGTGATATAAATGCTGTGACGAAATTCGAAGTGTAAATATACAAACTTTATGTTGAAAGTGTAACCGCGATGTCCATTGAAATGCATTGAAATGAATGAAGCGCAGATCATGTAGTCCCCAAAGTGACATCATCACCGAATTGCGTAAAAAAAACCCGCTAATGCTAAAAACAACAAAAACTGGCATTTAACACCATTTGGAGACATTTTTAAAAATTATATACATATATTGAGTGCTTTATGTACCCATTAATCAACAGTGGTGGTTAACCTGCAACACAAGCTTTAAAGCTAACGCCAGCTTGCTTGCTTACTTGATTAGCCGAGTCGTTTTAAACAGACTTCACACACTCCATTCAAATACAAAACACAAAATAATTGTAACTTACATTGAGTGTGGTAGGAAAACGTCCGTTTCGTCATCGTTTGTTGGACGAACCAGACAACAAGAACGTAAACTTTCTTCAAGAGGATGCTTGACAGCAGCAGTGCCTGTAGAATCGGTAGGAATAAATGAGGCAAGGAGAACGCTACTGCGCATGCACAAAGTTAATTCACGGGATGTGTAGTTTTAGGGGCACCAGATTGTATGCATTAGAAGCTGAGACCGTTTAATTCACAGGTGACACCTGTGCCAGTGATCTAATTAGCCCGGGAACTTCGCTGGGAGCTTAACAAGCGCAGCTGCCTTTAGGCCATTATGACATCACAGCCTTTGAAGTCTATGGGGGAAAAATGAGCTTTTTACCATTTTTAATCCCTTATTCCTCAAAAAGTATAAACTTTTTTAAAAATCTGAAAACATAACTCTCTTGCCTCACTCCAGACCTTCAGAATGGTTATTTCAACATGTCTGTACGTTAAGCGGTTAGAGTCGCATTAATTCTTGAAAAGGTAAAAAGAAAAGGTTATAATAATAACTAGAAAAGCATTTCCTGAAGGAAATACAGTGCATGAAAATGCAAAAATATGATGTAAAATATCATACAGAGTAAAATCAAACTATATTGGTTGCTAGGTAGATGAGGTTTAATATAGTTGGAATGACTGAACAGTTAAATAAGTGGATAGTTTAAATGGTTAAATTATTTAGGTAGATAGTTGACGATAACTGACACTTGGAATGGCTCTAATGTTTGCTAGCAGTTATACAAGGATAAAAGGATACAAGGAAGGATACAAGGAAGTTTATTGTCACATGCATATAGTTACTGGAAGTAAGAAATGCAGTGAAATTATGTCTGGTGTCAGCCTATTTGTGCATTAATGGGGGTAAAAAGTGCAGTAGAAGAGGGGTTTAGTAGATTAAGTGGCAAGGGCTGCATAAAAAGGTGGGGGGAGGATTGGGATTGGGTGGGGGCACCAACAAGGAGCACCCAAGAGCAACAGGGGCAAGGAAAAACTCCCTTACCAAGGAAGAAACCTTGGGCAGATCCACGGCTCAAGGGGCTAACCCAACTGCCAGGGTCTTGGTGTGTGTGTTGGGGGATGACAGGGGAGATGGGATAGTGTGCTGTGTGTGGGGAGAGGGCAGTGTGCAATATGTGTGTTGGAGAAGCTTCCTCATGAGACAATGTGCTGTGTATTGGGGGCAGTGTGCTGTAAGTATGTTGGGGATGTGTGTTGGAGAAGCTTCCTGATGAAATAATGTCCTGTGTATGTAGGGGGGCAGGGACTTACTATTGCAAGCAGAGTACTGTATGTAATGTATGTGAGTGATGACAGTGAAGATGTGTGTGTGGGGGGGGGGAGTGGAGCAGTGACTGTGTGTGTGTGTGTGTGTGTGTAGGTGGGTAGGTGGGGGCAGTGTGCTGTAAGTATGTAGAGGATGTGTGTTGGAGAACATCCTGAAGACAATGTGCTGTGTATGTGGGGGGCAGTGTGCAGCAAGCATGTAGAGGAGGCTTACTGTAGCAAGCAGTGTGCTGTATGTATGTGAAGTGATGACAGTGATGAGATGTAAGTATGTGTGTGTTGGGGGTTCAGGGACTTACTATTGCAAGCAGAGTATGTAATGTATGTGAGTGATGACAGTGAAGATGTGTGTGTGTGGAGCAGTGACTGTGTATGTGTGTGTGTGTAGTGTGTGTGTGTGTGGGTAGGTGGGGCAGTGTGTGCTGTAAGGATATGTAGAGGATAGGGGGGAAAGGCTAGGCAATCAAGGACATGGGTAGATGGAGGAGAAATCAAAAATAAGAAATAAAAAGTGTGCAAAAAGTTGGAGAAAGTCAGATATGTGTGTGTGTGTGTGTGTGTGTGTGTGTGTGTTTGTTTGGCGTGTGATGAAATAAGAAAAATAAATAAAAGGTCTGTAGCATAGGGAGAGGGATGTAAAAGTGCTAAAAGTCTTGTAGGTGTGTGTGTGTGTGTGGGGGGTCATGAGTGCTGAGGGTGAAGTGTGAGTGCAAAGTCAGTATAGTGTGAGTTCAGAGTTGAGTTTAGAGTTCAGGATGGCCTGGGGATAAAAACTTCTCCTGAGTCTCTCAGTTCTGGCTTTGTGACTACATAGGCGTCTTCTTGATTTCAGCGGTAGGAATAATCCATTGTTAGGATGAGAAAGAGTCCTTCAGAATCTTTTGGGCTCTTAAGAGTACTCTTCTGGAATAGATATCTTGTAGAGCAGGGAGTTGAGTTCTTATAGCACGTTCAGCTGGCACTACTCTCTGCAGAGTACTACAATCTCTAACTGTGGAGTTCCCATACCAGGTGATGATGCTACCAGTTAGAACACTCTCAACCGCTGAAGTGTAGAAGGCCTTCATGATGGATGTAGAAACTTTGAATTTCCTTAGCTGTGAAGGAAGTAGAGTCGATTGTCTGGACTTCTTCAGAACATATTGAGTGTTAACAGTCCATGTTAAGTCTTCAGTAATGTGGACACCAAGGTATTTAAAACTTGTGACTCTCTCTACAGGTTGCCCGCTGATCATTAGTGGGGTGTAACTGTAGTTCTGCTGCTGCCTTCTGTAATCCACTACCATTTCCTTGGTTTTATTGATATTCAGTGTCAAGCTGTTAGATTGACACCACTGTGCCACCTCATCAACCTGATCCAAGTAGAACTGTTCATTGTTGTTACTAATCAGGCCCAAGATCACTGTGTCATCTGCAAACTTGATGATGGAGGTATGACTACTGTTGGCTTTGCAGTCATGTGTGTAGATGTTGTACAGCAGTGGACTCAAACACAGCCAGGGGAGCACCAGTGCTGATGGTTAATGAGTCAGATGTCAGACCCCCCTCTAACCACTTGTGAGCGGTTGGTGAGGAAGTCAAATATCCAGTGACACAGGGTGGTGTTCAGTCCTAAGGCCTTCATCTTTGTGACCAAGGTGAGAGGTACTATCGTGTTGAATGCTGAACTAAAGTCAATGAACAGCATCCTCACATAATTCCATTCCCTCCTCCAGGTGAGTTAAGGTGGTGTGCATGAGGGTTTGAGATGGCATCCTCTGTAGACCTGTTGGCTCTGTAAGCAAATTGGGGGTCGAAGGAGGCAGGAGGGATGAGCAGATAATGTTTTTCACAAGCTTCTCAAAACACTTCATCACTGTAGACGCCAGGGCTACTGGTAGTCATTCAGACATGATGGACTTTTGTTTTCGGTACTGGAACAATAACACACTGCTTGAGGCAAGTAGGAACTGCCTCTTGAGCCAATGATGTGTTAAAGATATAAGTGAACACAGGAGCTAACTGAGCAGCAGAGGATTTCAAAACCCTGTTAGAAATTCCATCCGTCCAGTAGCTTTTCTACAATTTACCCTCCTAAAGGCATTGCTCACATCGACCTCAGAGACACAGAAAGGTGCATCCTCATTTGCTTCACATGCTGCAGCTAGTCCAATATAGTCTGCGTTTTTCATGTCAAAGCGAGCATAAAAAGCATGCTAACTATGTTAACAAAGATAATAATGTTAACCAAGTTACTATGCTAACTAACATACTAACAATGTTAAAATGCTAAGTATGCTAACCATGTGACTTAGCTAACTTAGTTAATCATTTTTAGCAGTTATGCTAACTATGCTAACTAACATGCTAACTATGCTAACCATGTTACTTAGCTGACTTAGCTAATCATTTTAAGCAGTTTTGTTAAAAATGCTAACTACCATGCTAACATGTTAGCATGCTAACTATGCTAACCATGTGACTTAGCTAACTTAGCTAATCACTTTTAGCAGTTTTGCTAAAAATGCTAACTATGCTAAACATGTGGCTTAGCTAACTTAGCTAATCATTTTTAACAGTTTTGCTAAAAATGCTAACTAGCATGCTAACTATGCTAACCATGTGACTTAGTTAACTTAGCTAATCATTTTAAGCAGTTTTGCTAAAAATGCTAACTAGTATGCTAACATGCTAGCATGCTAACTATGCTAACCATGTGACTTAGCTAATCATTTTTAGCAGTTTTGCTAAAAATGCTAACTAGCATGCTAACATGTTAGCATGCTAACTATGCTAACCATGTTACTTAACTAACTAGCTACAGTGGGTAGGAGTCATAGTTGATGACAAGTAACAGTTACAATGGCTGAACAGTTAAAAAGTTCAGTAGTTTAAAGGGTTAAATTGTTTTAACAGTAAAATATTATAGTGAGGACTTTTATTTTGAAACAGTCTTTGGCAGAGGAAGCAGTTGAACAGGATGTGTAGTCTTAATAGGGCCAGTTTGTATGCTTAAAGCCTGAGACTTGCAGTTGGTCCAGGTGGCCTGAACACCTGCCATAGGATTCTAATTGCTTAACGGCCGTATTGTGATGTCATAATCATAATGTTAAGTCAATGGGGAAATTTTGATTAGTTTTTAATTAATAGTTTAAAAGTATAAAAGTTACAAAGGTGAAAAATACAAAGCCCACATGTCATAAGTAAGACCTACGTAACATAGTTTGAATGAAGTTTCTACGTTAAACGGTTGAAGCTGCATTAAGTGCGTTAGAAGAAGAAGAATAACTAGAAAATGTAATTCCAGGGAATTACGAGTGCATGAAAATGAAGCTAGGACAGACATAGCATAGCTTAATAAAAAGTTGATAGTTAAGACGTAGACAGTTTAAAAGTTGAATGTAGATAGTTTAACAGTTGTTAATAGACAGATAGTTTAATGAATGTTGAAAGTTTAAAAGTTATATGTAGATAGTTTAAAGGTTGTTGACATACTGATAGTTTAATGCGTATTGGTAGACAAATAGTTATAGGCTGTATAGATAGTTGACGATAACTGACAGTTGGAATGGCTCTAATGTTTGCTAGCAGTTATGCTAACAAAGCTAATTATTTTGACCAAGTTACTGAAAAAAATGCTAACATGCTACTATGCTAACCATGTGACTTAGCTAACTTGGCTAATCATTTTTAGCAGTTATGCTAAAATGCTAACATGCTAACTATGCTAATCACATTATTTAGCTAACTTAGCTAATCATTTGTAGCAGTTTTACTAAAAATGCTAACATGCTAACTATGCTAATAATGTTAACATGCTAACTATGCTAACCATGTGACTCAGCTAACTTAGCTAATCATTTTTAGCAGTTTTGCTAAAATGTTAACTATGCTAAAAATGCTAATGATGCTAACTAACTAACTAGCTAGTGAGGACTTTTATTTTGAAACAGTTGAAAGCAGAGGATACAGTTGATGGGAGTCATAGTTGACAAACAGTTACAGTAACAGTTGAACAGTTGATAACAGTTGAACAGTTAAAAAGTTGGATAATTTAAAGGGACTTTTATTTTGAAACAGTTGTGGGCACAGGAAGCAGTTAAACAGGATCTGCAGTCTTAATACAGCCATATTGTATGCTTAAAGCCTGAGACAGTGGCTCCAGGTGGCCTGAACACCTGGCATAAGATTCTAATTGCTCTATGGTGATGTCATAATCTAATGTTAAGTCAATGGGGAAATTTTAGTAGTTTTTAATTAATAGTTTAAAAAAGTATAAAAAGTTACAAAGTTGAAAAATACATAGCTGAAGTCACATAAGTAAGACCCCACGCAACACAGTTTGAATGAAGTTTCTAAGTTAAACGGTTGAAGCTGTATTAAACGCACAAAAAGCGTTAGAAGAAGAATAATAATACTAGAAAAGCATTTCCTGAAGGAAATACAGTGCATGAAAATGCAAAAAATATGATGTCAAATATCATACAGAGTAAAAACAAACTATATTGGTTGCTAGGTAGATGAGGTTTAATATAGTTGGAATGACTCAACAGTTAAATAGGTGGATAGTTTATAAAGGTAAATAATTTACTTGGTAGATAAGGTTTAATATAGTTGGAATGATTGAACGGTTAAATAAGTGGATAGTTTAAATGGTTAAATTATAGTAGATAGTTGACGATAACTGACACTTGGAATGGCTCTAATGTTTGCTAGCAGTTATGCTAACTATATTAACAAAGATAACAATGTTAACCAAGTTACTATGCTAACTAGCATGCTAACAATGTTAAAATGCTAAGTATGCTAACCATGTGACTTAGCTAACTTAGCTAATTATTTTTAGCAGTTATGCTAACTATCATCTTAACATGCTAACTATCTTTAACCATGTTACTTAGCTGACTTAACTAATCATTTTAAGCAGTTTTGCTAAAAATGCTAACTAGCATGCTAACATGTTAGCATGCTAGCATGCTAACTATGCTAACCATGTGACTTAGCTAACTTAGCTAATCATTTTTAGCAGTTTTGCTAAAAATGCTAACTAGCATGCTAACTATGCTAACCATGTGACTTAGCTAACTTAGCTAATCATTTTAAGCAGTTTTGCTAAAAATGGTAACTAGCATGCTAGCATGCTAACTATGCTAACCATGTGACTTAGCTAACTTAGCTAACTAGCTCCAGTGGGTAGGAGTCATAGTTGATGACAAGTGACAGTTACAATGGCTGAACAGTTAAAAGGTTCAGTAGTTTAAAGGGTTAAATTGTTTAACAGTGAAATATTATAGTGAGGACTTTTATTCTGAAACAGTTTTTGGCAGAGGAAGCAGTTGAATAGGGTGTGTAGTCTTAATAGGGCCAGTTTGTATGCTTAAAGCCTGAGAATGGCAGTTGGGACAGGTGGCCCGAACACCTGCCATAGGATTCTAATTGCTTAACGGCTCTATTGTGATGTCATCAGCCCATGTTAAGTCTATGGGGACATTTTGAACAGTTTTTAATTAATAGTTTTAAAAGTATAAAAGTTACAAAGCTGAAAAATACATAGCACCCATGTCCTAAGTAAGACCTACGTAACATAGTTTGAATGAAGTTTCTACGTTAAACGGTTGAAGCTGCATTAAACGCGTTAGAAGAAGAAGAATAAGAAGAAGCCTAGGAAGAACAGTACAGTGCATTTTCATGCACTGTAATAAGAAGAAGCCTAGGAAGAACAGTACAGTGCATTTCCATGCACTGTAATAATAAGAAGAAGCCAGGAGATTTCAAGATAGTGGATTCCATCCACTATAATAAGACGTTCTAAATGGAACGCGATGTAATTAAGCTGTTCCTTTCCAAGCGTCTTGGAGACGTACTGTATGTGTGCTGACTGGGCTATGTCTATATAGTTGATGACACCAAATGAATAAGTATGCTGCAAATGAGCAGACGTGTGAAGCACCGGGCATAACTTAATTTCGCGGCTACGTGGAGTAGTAGGTTAATTGTTGAGGAGGCCCATAGTTTGAGAAAAGCTGCAGATCATAGGCAGAGAAAGCATAATGCTCTGAGAACAGTAGCCAAAGGTTTTCCTGCAGAAACAGGTGCCTTGGTGCATGCACCCCGCTTTCACTTTGACTCCCTGCATTGTGAAAAAAACTGTCAGTCAGACAGTGAATTTTGGTTTACTAAATTAGCAAAATGCGGTAACAATTATCATTTCAATTCTATCTGAAATCTGCTCACTGCAGACGTTACAATGCAGACCCAAGCAGCAGCATAGCCTTGAAAGACGCACACTTTGAATTTGATCAGAGCGGCTCTGGTTCTTCACCTAAATTGATGTGATTGGCTGGATGACCGTTCAATCAAATCAACAGACCTATTTGTGTCTGTGTGTGTGAGTTATAGATACTGTTCCAACTCTTTACGGGAGCGTTTATTTCCATATTTTACTTTCAATTTAATCTGACAGAAAGTGTGGGGGATAGAATCGTATTCCAGCAAAATTGTGTACGTTATACCCACATCCCCCACGCTTGCTACGCACCTGTGTGTGCGTGTCTGCACGCAGGTGTCTCCCTCTCCCTCCCGTGTCATAGGCCTATGCAGGGCTTTGAACCGATTTTTTTTTTCAATCGGTTCGTTCCGAACAGAAACGGAATTATAGAGCTGGTAAGTCCCGCCCTTTCTGCTATCCCCGCTGGACCTCTAGATTGAAAAATCGTTAATGCAAGTGAATGTGAGAAAATAATTATTTTCTGGTCCCGTTTGAATTTGGCCATGAATGTGAACATATGTTGTCTGTGAATTTTTAATATAAATTTTCGTGTAAAGAATGCTACAATTGAGCCGGTAGAAGTTTGATGCGGTTAAACTTTGTGTGAGAGCACTTTGTGAACTACAACTTTCCGCTAGACGACAGATCACTAGTTTCCCGTAACAACCATCAGTTGGTCGAGATGTAGAGGGTTATTAAGATCGACTTTGAACACAGTGAACCATACAACTTTACAATCACACTGTATCATAGTGTTAATGTGTTGAGTGAAGCTAGACATGTTTCAAATATTTTTGTTACCATGTGTGTTTATTCCTGCCGTTACAAAAACTAGCATCTCAGCTAATGTTAGCGATTAACGTTAGCTCACGTCACAGGCGTCATGTAGTCTTTCTCGTTATGTCTTTTCCACAACTGATAGCCGAAGAATCATATAATATACTGTCAAACTCGTAACATGAAAAATTATATAAAAAATTCACAGACGACATATGTTCACTTTCATGGCACAAATAAAACGGGACCAGAAAATAATTATTTTCTCACATTCACTTGCATTGACGATTTTTCAATCTAGAGGTCCACTGGGGGTTTAGCGGATGGGCGGGACTTACCAGCTCTATAACGTTTCCGGTTATGAGTTCCACCAATAAATTGACATTCCTGAACCGGTTAGAACAAAAAAATACTGTTCCCGGAACAGTTAATTTCGTTCCTGTCAGCTGTTTAATGCTATAGAATTATGTCACATCTTTCTCATCCAGCTTAAACCAAATGTAATAATATTACAACCATTATTAAATAATAATAATTATATTATTAATAATAATAATAATAATAATTAAATAGGCCTACAATTATTTCAAATGTGTAGTTTATTGTTAAAAGACAAAATGTCCACACAAACGTAACAACATTATTAAGACGCGTGGTTATGCCACTCGGGCAACAACAAATTCCAACTGTCGGGGAAAGGCCATCCAGTAGGCCTACTCATACCGTAACAAGCCATCTGTGCATTAGGCAAACAGAGGTGTTGGGCCATTTAGCCAAATGTTTGCTAGTCCATCATTAACGCGGAGTCGACAAATATAGCTATTGTTATTGTGTTTGGAATGAGCGTTTTAATTAACGATAGATCGGATACCCCTTATTTAAGATGTGGAGTGGAGACTTTGTAATCCACCGCTCTCTCTCCATACAGTCAGCTTAATGTCTGCTGTGATGTCACACAGGAAGTGAACCTCAGCCGCCATGGTAACGCGGCAGGAAACTTTTTTTTTTTTTTAGGCAACGAAAACTTTGAGGAACGAAATAAAACCGGTATTAACCGGTTACCATTATTTTTAAATAAGTGTTCCTGTTCCAGAACATAACAAATAATAACGTTTCCGGTTTCATTCCTGTTCCCTGTAAAATACAAAAAGTTCCAGGTTTTCGTTTTCGTTCCTTGAACCGGTTAAAAGCCCTGGGCCTATGTAATGTGTCCAGAAAACCCACAAAACGCAACAGTGATAGAGCAATCATAGTATCATGATATGATTGCTATCTGGTGATGTAGTGGTTTGTGGGCCTATTGGGGTCAAGTAGGAAGCCCAGCAAGTTCCAAAAGTAGAAAAAAGTTTTGTGAGATCCCGCAAAAGTACGCTTTTTTTTTTTTTTAACCCATGTTTTTTTTCCCCATGTCACCCGGAGGGCTCCGTAGGAAGGTGATTAATTGATTAAAGACTACTTTTTCAATAATTTTGCCAATAAAAGGTAGATTGGATATGGGCCTGTAATTGTTTAGCATGGAGGCATCCAGGTTATTCTTCTTGAGAAAAGGACAGTCAAATGACATATGTGGGATTAACACAACACTGATACACAGAAAAATGCCTTTTAATCTTGATTACGTTTTCTGTAATTATGTTAAATTAGATTAAATTCTCTCATCCCAGATCTCCACTATTTTAAAGCAAAGGGTTACTCCTTAGCAAACCATAACTAAACAGTGCTCCACCATATCTGTGGATTAAGCCACACAGTCAACTCAATGTAAGTAAGATAAATAAGGATGTTAATTGTTTTCAGCATTGCCAGCATTGTATAAAATTATTGTCACTTGGAGGAGACTTGTAGACTATGTAGGCTATGTTTCTGTTTTTTGGAAACACCATGTTCCTACATGACATGGCCCAGTGTCCTTGTTACATGCATGCAAGTCTATCTAGCACAGCTAACATTAATATTAATATCAGTGAATCACACTCGCCTCCCGTTTAAGTTTGTCACCCAACAAAGCTAGATATGAGTTTTTATACATGTGTCTCCATGTCATACTGCAGTCTTTCAACGTATTGTAAATGATTGTAAATTAATTTAGGTCCGTGGCTCTCTGAAAGAGCCTCTTGTGCTGTAACTTATACAGAGTCTTAACAGCTACTGTACCATTGAATTTCTAGACAACTCCGTTCTGAGTTTGACGGGCGTAGTACAGGGGCGTTTCTAGACTTTCAGGACAACCTGGGCTTAGCCCGGCTGGACCGGATGTAATTGTAAAGATTAGCTGAGGATTTTTTTTTATATACATATACAGTACATAAAAGGTGTTATTATAATAGACAACAGACTACATTAGACTGCCCAAATTATTTATTATTGAATTACTAGGTACATACACGTTTAAGTGTGAGGTTGCATGTAATGTATCATTAAGCAAATGTTCTGCATCTCCTTCTGTTGATCTCCCTTCTCTCTCCATCACCTGACTGCTCTTTTGTTGTTTGATCTATGCCAGAGATCTACCAAAAAGTCAGTATTGCACACAAACACAGAGAGAGAGAGAGAGAGAGAGAGAAAACAGCTACCCTCTATAAAATCATGGAATCAGATCAGTTTGTGGCAAACCAACAAACACATACTATACTACATTGCAGGATACAAAAAACTTTTGAGATTGCAATGTTCAGCTCTAATTACAAATGCTTTGCTTATGCATAGGGCATTTGCATACATTTCAGTGGACATGGAACATGTTCATTCCCATGAAACTTGGGTTTTTCAATGCTGTTTTATGTTTATGTCATCAGCTTTGTAATCACTTTGATGGTTAAATGGCTCATTACAGGGTGAATGAAAGCTGTCTCAGCCCCCTCTAGATATTTAATGGTTTATAGGCCTAGTTTGTCACTGTTAAAACATCTCCCTTACGAACAAATCCTGCATTGCAGGCCTACTGTGTATCAAAACTGCAATTTTTTTGCTACATCAGTACAAATGTTCAACAACGGGGGAAAGCATTTAGCCCTTTTGGCTAAATTTAGTTATTTAGAGCTGAGTGTAATAAATCTCTCTCTCTCTCTCTCTCTCTCAAATCGAGCACTGAAATGTGTCGTGCCAATTAACCTGACCAGATGCCTTGCAGTTGCCTAATGCTTGCTTAGCCTATTAGCAGGGCTCAAAACTGCACCAGACAAATGCTGGTAAATATTGAAGTTGGTAGATTGACAGTTTCAATTGTTTTTTGCTGGCCATGTCACGTCTGCTTTCTCAACGTACTGCAACCTGACGCTGCACCACCCAGTGAGTTGACAGCAGTAACGTTAGTTGAGAGCAAAGATTCCACAGACCGCGAAAACGACCCTCTGCCACTCTCCACCCACCCCCAGCCCAGCCCCGCCCCGCCCGTTCTGCTTCTCCTTGTCAGAGTTTAGTGTTCGGAATTCCTTGTTCTAACAGGCTACGAGGGATAGAATGCACAACGAAATAAAAAAGTTAAATAAAAAAATTTTGGCTACCTGGGCTGAGCTCAATTTTCCCCCGGGCTGAAGCCCCGGTCAAATCGGCTGGCGACGCCCCTGGCGGAGTAACAATAACTAGGGGGCATGGCTTTTGCGAACGGTCAATTAACTAAAACCAGCACACAATTTAATAAAATGAGCACACATTCTCTCCATCTTCAAGACATCTTGCAGTGACTTTCTGAGATATGAGTAGCCTAGACTGTTCTTATAGTGATTACCCTTCATAGAAAGTGTTTCCCAATGCATGAGTGTGTGTGTGTGTGTGTGTGTGTGTGTGTGTGTGTGTGTGTGTGTGTGTGTGTGTGTGTAAGTGTGTACTTGTATGTACGTGTATGTCTTCTCATTACCCCTCCCTGCATTCTCATAAGTGTTGGAATGACACTAAGCCGTGCTTCCTGGGGGGTGGAAGTGGGTTGTGGAATGAAATCCCCCGTCAGATCATGGGTGTCTGGAGGTCCTCCCTGCTGCCTGCTATCGCTGCCCTGCTGCAAATGAAAAGATAATCAGCCCAGCCGTCACATTTGCATCCACAGATGTTGGGGCCGAGTAATAATTTAAAACTCAATTTCAATCTTCCAAGTTTAAAATGAACGCAAAGTAGGAAAGAGAGAGAGGGAGAAGGGTATTATCAGTTCGAAAAAGTCATAGTTGCTGAGCTGGTTCCTGTCGCTCTCTCTCCCTCCCTGGTTTCGTCTCTCAGTGAGGTTCAAAATTGAGAGAACAGTTTGCAGTTTGTGTGGTGGTTTTAAGATTTTTCTTTATTTCTAACAGTCTCTTGCTCATATAGGAGTCTGGGCTTAAACAAAACATGTGTGGGAGTTATCCTCAATTACAGGGCTTTACTAGCCTAGAAATCTAGACGCACCCTAGCAGCAGCAAATTACATTTGCTGCCAGGGCTAGTCTAGCAACTCTCCTTTGGCTTGTGAGCTCAAAAAATTAAACTTCTATCAGGCCAATCAAATCGTGTATAGAGTCGTTAGGCGGGCTTAACATAATGATTGATGGCAGAGTTGCAACGGTTTGGCTTGAATTCCCTGCTACTTGAAAACAAATAAGATGGATGTTGCTGTTGGCAAACAGTGTGACATGAGTTAAGCTTTTATTAAGTTGGCAAAAGTTTGAACTAGCCAACTAGCTCCGCATGGGACTCATAGCGCTGTCCTATTGCGTGCAGAGAGAATTTGAAAGACAACCGATTATCCCGCCCCTCGGACTGAGCACTGCGAATGGTGAGTGCCCAGACCCTACATTTTAATGTGGGTCTGGCTCGCCAGGCTAGGGCTTTACCAGAAAGACTGATAGACCTGGCCATAACTGATGGTAATCTGCAACACCATATGCTACTCTTTTTAACCTTCTAACACTGTTCCGGTCAAAAATTACCGATTTACACATTCTGTACCATAAATATGGCATTTTTCATCAGATCGCCTCAAGACCTTATGATATCCTTCACAAAAGGCATTTGAACACATAAAATTCATTGTGACTAATTTCTTTGAATTTTGAGTGATTTATTCAACTTGGTCACACTTTTTGTTTACGGTCAGAAATGACCGTCATAGGAAATGAATGGGAAAGAGTATAATTTTCATCAAGGAGATGAAAGACCCTATCTCCATACATGCACTTGTAAGTAAACTGGCAAATGTATTGTCTGCATTTGTTAGAAACAGAGTTATGCATATGTAATAGGGTACTTTACTTTTTAATTTCTTTCCACACTTGCAACTGCCTGTACACTTTATGTGTGCCTCCTAATTTATTATTTCATTCTTCTTTCTTCTTACTTTTAATCCTGCCTGCCTCCCTTTTTTACACTACAATGTTCAGTGCTTTGAGTACATGATAAAGCGCTCTACAAATAAAATGCAGAGTGCAGGTTTTGTACTGGAGTTTGAGGGCTGGTGGGGTGACTGCTTTCTCCTGTTGCTACATAATGCCAGAAGTGGGGCTTGCTGTGATGCTAAAGGAAGTGTGCTCAAAGTAAGAGCTGGATGAGGGACCCTTAGGTCAGGTTGACACCTGTATGAGAGCCCCCATGGAAAGGTGATGCATTAGTTAGGCACCCTGTGTCTGTGATGAACAGTGGATGGAAGGATATACAAGGGGCACCTGTAAGGAGTCCTAATGTTTCTATACTGATCAAACTCTTGATCATGTGAACTGTTTATTAATTACCCTACCACATGATGGTATGACCTCATGGTGGGCCCATTTTCACATATTGCTGCTACAACAACTTTTGATTATTTCTCTAACCTTTGCCTTTTTCACAGGAGAAACTAACTAGGAAGCAGGAAATGTAATTAATGTGAACATTATCATGTCTTGATTAATTCACTCTCACTACAACAATGGTCTCAAGTCTCATCAAAGTACTTCTCATGTGACCCAAAATCAGCTGACCTCCAACCATGTGATCCCAAATCAGCTGACCTCCAATCATGTGAATGTAACCAACCACAAACTAGGTAGCCTATTTAAGTGAAGTTTACAGTGCATTCTGGGAGTCATTATGTAGTCAGAATCTCCCGCACCTCTAAGGTGTGTAGTAGTGATGGCGAGACGAAGCTTCTTGAACCCTTGAAGCTTTCCAGCCAAATGTGTTAAAAAGTGGTTCATTTCTCGAGGCTTCGAGCCTAGGATACCTACTGGTCAATAAAAATACAACACATAAAAATTCCACACACAAGAGCAATACAAAAAGCGCCGTTTGGTCTGTACAGGCATTGGGGAATACAACCGATTCCCATGTTGAAATATTTCCTTTGTAGCCTAACAATTAAAGTAGTAGCTATAGGCGATCTCTGAAAGTTCATGAAAATCGAGACAAGGATCGAACCCAAGTTGCAAGATCCCTAACCTAACACCTTGCCCAGTGTCCCAAAGAGTGAAATTAGAGTGAAATATTTTCTCTTTTTGTAACAAATGAAGTAGAAGGTGATCCGCGAGAATATACAATCTCGAGGAAGGATTGAACCCAGGACGCGCGATTTCTTGTCCAACGTCTTACCCAGTGTCCTATCCTACAATCAGCCTTCTTCTAGAGAAAAAATCTATATTAAATTGTAGGCTGACGTTGGGTAAAATGACACAGAAGAGAGCAAAGTGCTTTTGTAACTGAGTATGTTTGAAGAACAGAGGGCAGTGAAAGTGCTTTGGTAACTGGGTAGTATTTTAAATGAACAAAGAGCAGTGAAATATAGGCCTACAACCAACCAACGACTGACAACTACCCACGAGTAGGCTACATATTCGAGTATGGGCCATCTTAGTCGAAGCGTCCTGCCTAAAGTGAACCACAACTCGAAGCAGTGGAGCCAAACGAGGCCTCGAACGTCACGCCTGACGTCAAATTACCAATACAACTCAAGTCTCGATACAGGGCTTTGCTGGGAATGGCTTGACGTTCTCGACACACGCTTCGGAGCCTCGGTATCAACCGTAACATCACTAGTGTGTAGTCATCATCCTCTGAGCTGGTATGTTCATTCTCTGATTCATATGGTTTCCTAAATGTTCCTTTAACCTGTTTTCGTAACTTTCACATTATTGATTTAGATGTACCTTTTATAATGTCTTGGATGAATATCTTGTATCTGACAAATAAATTGTTATGCTTTGACCCGCATAGTTTTCTAGAATTTCTTTAGATATCCCTCAAAGTTTAAGATGTGCCAGGGGGAACGGCTAGGATTAGTCCCTAGGGCCGTGGGGCTAAATCAGTGAAAGTAGGCATGCTACCAGGAGAGCTGGCCATCATATTGTACTGTGGTGGGTCACTGATTTTATTAGTAGTCTGGAATTAGACAGCTAACCTTAGCACACCCTGAACCCTCTGTAGCTTTCCAGATGAGTATAGTGGTCCAGGCCAGCACTATAGCCTCTGACCAACTTTCACACTAGGATCATTACTCAGTAAATGGTGCCTCCCGAATTAGTCGGCCGAGGAGGGCCTTGCACACTATTCTTGGGGAAAATGCGTCTAATTAAATAGCTAGAAGGCATTCTTGTAACAGTATCGTGGGTAGGCCTACATCGGCCTACTATGGATAGTAATATTACTTTGACTGAAACTTCTCCATATCTAGCGGGGTCAGAATCATTAGGTTAACAGGGGTTCTATAATCAATTGTTATTTCCAACAGCGTGCGGACAGCTTCACGATTTCCTTCGACCACTCCCAGTTCCCTCATTGGTCCTGACGAGTGACGTCTTATACACTTGTATGTGTGAAGTGCATGAATGTATTTCATGAAGTTTTAAAGAATGCCAGGACTATGGTTGAGTATGTGCCCTGACTACCATACCAACATCCATTGAGGCAACAAATCTTTAAATTATATACAAATGGAAACAATTATAAATAATATTATTATTACTATTGTTAAAGTGTAAATTTTTAATTTATGTTAAAATAAGAGCAGTTAAAACTGTCCGGTCAAATTTGACCGCAAACAGTAAATTAAGGGGGGTAGCAACGAACAGTGTTTAAAGGTTAAACAATGTTATCCTTGCTCATCAAACAGTCTTGCTCTTTGTTCTGTCATGTCATCAATCAATCAATTTAATTACCAAAGGAATATATGTGTGTGTGTGTGTGTGTGTGTGTGTGTGTGTGTGAAAGAGAGAGAGTGAGAGAGAGAGAGTAGTAGTTACATAGGCTATAAATGAAGCAAAGTCGGGAACAGTACGGCCCACCGTTTCCTGGAAAATTGTAGTTCTTAAAAGTCTATTTTCAGTCACATTTACAGTAAATCACAGTTTTCAGCTTTGGAAATATGTGGGGAAAGGGAGTGAAAAAAATGTGTGTGTGTGTGTGTGTGTGTGAGAGAGAGAGAGAGAGAGAGAGAGAGAGGTGGCTATTCACTGGCATGGCCAATTACCCACCTTTTCCTGTTTTTTTCTGTCAGGAAAATGTGACTGGCCAACCAGAATTGTTGTTATCCTCTCCCACTCAAGCAAAGGCATTAGAAATAGCAGAGGATTGCATGGTGTGGGGAGATATGGAAATGAGAGTGCCACAGTGGCTGGCAGGCAGGTGGTCCGGAACAAGGCCTGGAAAAAAAAATATATATATATCAGGGAAAAATATATCAGTGGTGTTTTTCTTTTCTTTTAAATTATAGAGCATGAGAACGAGAGGCAATCAGACCATGGCTCAGCCATGACACACTCATCAATGTTCCTTGTGGAGAGTAGCAGTACCCTTATGACTGGAGATGGTCCCCCAGCCTAGGCTTCCATCAAGATGTTTGATTTGAAGAGGCCTCATCCCCATGGAGATCACCAGGGGAGATTCGCAGGTGGCCGTATTCTTATTGCCATGGCGATTGCATGATAAGCATTCTGGAATCGAGTGTGTGGGATCCAGAACATTTAGGGGCATTTTTCTTATACTGGTTCACCAAACATCCACAGATTGTACTAGCAGGGAAGTACTAGGAGGCGTCTTTCTTATACTGGTTTAAAAAACAAGCACAGATTGTATCAGCAGGGATGGTATTGCTAGGAGGCGTCTTTCATATACTGATTTACCAAACAGCCACAGGTTGTATTAGCAGGGAAGGTGTTAGGCGTCTTTCAAATTTACCAAACAGTCACAGATTGTACTAGCAGGGAAGGTATGAGTGTCAACTGTGATTCTGTTCTTGTTTTTATGGGCTACTTTTGAACAATGGAAAGTTGGATTCTAAAAGTTAAAAATGAGAAACAGGAAACATGATCATTAACATATTGTGCTAACGTGCTGACAAAAACAAACAAATGCCATGCCAATGCCATAGAAATACATGTACAGTATCCAGCAACATTTTGCCCTCTTGCCTGTTTTGCTATTGCACTGCTTATAACAAAGTTATTACATGATAATAAAATTGTTATTGTAGCACAGTGTCACTGACTTAGCCTAAAGGCCTATATTCATGCAAAAAGTCGATGATGTTTCCAGGCCTGGAATTTCATAATTTTAGGGGCAAGGCCACTTGGCCTTCGGTTGGGCATATTTGGCGGGGGGCACAAAGGTCACACGCCTGGACATCAAGGCCAACTAGGTTAACTAGTAGCCTAAATAAACATAAATGTCTTTTGAAAATTAGAATGAATTATACATAGATGTCAGAAAGGTACTTTGTTAAATAATTGGAACAATTGCAATGCCTTTGTCAGAGGACTGATCTTTAAAAGTTTTCTGTGGATGACAGCATTTTTGTCAGACTTTAACTGGATAGACGATTGAAGCAAAAACGTTGGTGATAAAATGTAGCCTAACCTAAGCAATTCTATGAGACAAGTTTGGTCAAAACAAAGACATGAATTGACCAGTACACCACATATAGGCTAACATTACACTTTTCATGGAGAGTTTGCAGTCCCATTGTGTTGGTAAATGAATTATCCCATAGGCCTCTGCACAGCAAACTTATTTGGTTTCAACTCTAGCTCTAGGCAAGGCTATCTCGTCATAAAATTTAGGCTACACCAGGGTAGTGTTCAATGAATTCTTCCTCGTATTAATGTGAGAGAATCAGATAAATTAACAACACATCAACACATTATCAAGTCACGGAAAACATTAGTTCACTACAGCAGTGTAAGGAAATGAATCAATGACAGCTGACATAACGCTATTGTTTTCCAAAGCTGCTTAATAGACAACATCTAAATGTCTTGCTTTGTCTTCTGCCTGCTGAACCTTTGACTTTGCTTGCTGTGCGCTGTCACTTTCTCTTTCACTTTTGCTGTCTCCGCATCAATGATTGGAAATGTGTGCTGTGACGCGCTCTAGAACCATTCTTTCTGATCCTAATATTATTTCGAAACTAGATGTACAGCAGAGCGGTACAAAATATGACCGCTGCCCAGTCCAGCACATTTTTTCCACAAAAATAAATCACGCTGAAAGGCCTATATGATTCTAACTGTCTCACTAAATTGCATTATGCACACTCAATTCTCACTGGTATCTGCTAGACAACAAGTACCAAAACCTGATTAGTTCATAGATTTCACATGTAAAATTCATTTTATACAACCCCACCCCCATCTTGCCTGTTCATAATTCTGAGAAATTCTTGAATTGTGTGCATGTGTGCGTCATCCTAGGCCCTACGGTTCTCAAGAAATTCACAGAAAACTGTGTCTGCCCTACCCTCCTTTCGGGGGGTCCAGTACAGCGGGGGGGCTACAGATCAAAACAAAAAACGATGGTTCCATGCTATCCATGTGGGGTTACATGCCCACCAAGTTTCGTGTACCCCGGTCTTTCAGTGTCCCGGGAATCCTTGTTGGTGTACGGTCACTAAATGTACACATAAATTATTTTATTGTAAGGCCCCCCCATGAACGAAATGCATTCGGAGGGTGTCATAATGATCCTACACTTTCAATTTTGTGCAGTTTTGACCATGTCAGCCAGAGATATTGTGATGAAAACACCTAATTTTTTGCTTTTTAATTTTTAACTAGGTGGCGCTATACATGAAAGAAGTGGTAATGGGATAGGTTGACATGCCCCCTTAAGACCAACATCCAAAAAAAAGGTGGACCTCCTTGGCCCTACGGTTCTCGAGATATTCACAGAAAACTGTCTCCGGCCACCTACAGGCCAGTTGGTGTATAGTAACATAAATAAATTTATTGTGTGGCCCCCCAAGAATTCCACAAAACTTGGCGTGCATTCAGAGGGTGTCATAATGATCCTACACTTCCAATTTCGTGCAGTTTTGACTATGTTAGGTCACAGATACCTGTGATTACAACACCTCATTTTTACTTTTTTGTGTTTAACTAGGTGGCGCTACTGTATACATGAAATGTATAGGTTTAGTCAGAATGTTTTTTTTTTCTTTTTCGCATGTCTAAATTTCCGTCAAGGATTCCCGGGACACTGAAAGACTGGGGTACACGAAACTTGGTGGGCATGTAACCCCACATGGATAGCATGGAACCATGGTTTTTTTTGATCTGTAGCCCCCGCTGGACTGGACCCCCCCGAAAGGAGGGTAGGGCAGACACAGTTTTCTGTGAATATCTTGAGAACCGTAGGGCCTAGGATGACCAATTTTTTGCGTATGTTTGCCTCCAGGGGTCATGTAAACCCATTCCATATGCACACATGTGCATAAACCGATACACACGCACACACATACATTCACAGTAATCCTACGTATGACACATACTCACACAGTAGACATATATACGCATGCATGCACATGCACACACACAGGCACATAAACAGGCAAACACACAAGCACATGCACATGCACGCACACACTCCCACCCACCCACCCACACATACATAAACATAAACATGTACACGCACACATGCACACAATTCAAGATTTCTCAGAATTATGAACAGGCAAGATGGGGGTGGGGTTGTATAAAATGTATTTTACATGTGAAATCTATGAACTAATCATGTTTTGGTACTTGTTGTCTAGCAGATACCAGTGAGAATTGAGTGTGCATAATGCAATTCAGTGAGACAGTTAGAATCATATATGCCTTTCAGCATGACTTATTTTTGTGGAAAACATGTGCTGGACTGGGTGGCGGTCATATTTTGCGGTACATCTAGTTTAGATAGGACATAGGCTTCAAATCAAAATCTCTGTACCAGTCAGATACTAGAATATGGAAAGAAGGGGGAATCAGTCATGCAGGGCACCACGGCCACAGTGGCCTGACAACTTCCAGTTCTGAAAGGGGCATCTGTTGCACTTCATGGCCGCCGTGATTCATATGATTCTCCACTGCACTTGCTTACAGCAACTGTTAGTCTCTGTCTTTGTGTTCCTTCCCCAAGATGTGTGATTTAGGGGGCCCTGGTCTGGGCCATCAAGTGACACACAACACTAGTCCCCTTGTCTTCAAGGACCCACAGTGGAGCCGGCGCGCAGCTGATCAATGTGCCCTGTCCTAATGACATCTATCCCATGATCAATTTATATCGATGTCATTGTCTGGTCATGTGTAATGACCTAATAACATTGGACAATTGGTTTTGTTATCATGCTCAGCCATCAATAAGACAGTATTATGAGGGTTGTAGATTCTATTGCTGTTTCATATTAGGGACTGTTTGTTATTTATAAACGGGGCCACCGGAGGAAAATAGGGGAGGGTCATGTCTTTTTATTCTTTGTTGAGGGGAGGGTCACCTAACTTTTTTTGTCTAGGAGGGGGGGTCACCCATCTTTTGTATTAATGAAAACAGCAAAAAATCAAAGTGGCTTGTTTGATTGTTGATTTCTGTCGCCATATAACGTTCTCTTTCATTCCATAGCTCTGTCAACATTGAACAATGAAAATAAGGGAGATTTCCCGGGCTTTTCACGCAAAATACGGAAAATGTCAACATTCGTCCCCATTAACGTTGGAAGGGTTGGAGCAACAAAGTAGCCTACTTTATTCACGCCTAACAGCCTATATCCATTTGGTCAACTTTATCCAGCCCTAAAAAAGCTAAATTTAACTTTGGTTTAGCCTACTTGTAGTTTACCGCGTAGCCTAACTTTAAACAGTGTGCATGCTTAACATAAAGCATACTTGTGCTTCATTCATCCACACATCCAGCTCCTAACGTTTTGACAAGCATTTCTACCAATTGACCTTGTTCCTGCCCATCTCTAGCTTTGCTGTCTCCATCCTTTCTGTTTTTGTTGTTTGCAAAAAAATATATAGTAGGCCCTATTTATTGGTAACCAGCAACAAGTGAAATTTGTTAATCGCTGTCATTCTCTCTCCTACCAACAAAAATGTGTAACGTTCCAAGTAGCAGTGCGTAATTCTGCTTCATAAAGTTAAACAAATACATTGGTCATATAAATAGCCAGTTTATGGTCTACAGTGTAGTGTTTGTAAGTTATGGTAGGCCAACTCTGAGTGAATATACAGGGGGAATTCTTTGTCTACTCTGCTGAGTAGCTGAGTAGCCTGGCAGGTGCGCACGTAGACATAGCCTACGGCCGAACACTGCAAGCGCCAATGAATCGTGCTCTCACGACAACCACGTTGTTAACTTAAATAGGCCTAGGTTAACATCACTCTGAGTTCGCATTCAAACAAGCAAAACGATGATTTAAATACATCTGTTTCACTGGAAGATAGATAGATAGAGATAGATAGATACTTTATTGATCCCCAGGGGAAATTCAAGAATCATGCAAGGGGTAACAACAGGACAACACAGAGACAGGCCAGAATGCAGGACTAATGTTATGAGAGTATTATGGGATATTCTACGGGAAAATATTAAAACGGCAAGACAGCGGGGAAAAGTTAAAATGATAAACCCGGAAAAACTTGGCATGTTAGGTATTTTTCGGTCCCTTTGATTATTTGTGAAATTGTGCAAACAGCCTTTTCAAGTCATTTGAGAAGGAAGGAGTGTAGCAAGCTCCCAAATTGACGCTCGTCTGAGAAATTGAGTTTTGGATAATGTTCAGCTTCGGCAGCTTTATATATTCATCTTTTGATTTAAGCACTCAAAATCCCTCCGGTGGCCCCGTTTATGAATAACGAACAGTCCCTTACAATAATATTAACATCATCAGCAGCAAAAAGGCTGTCATTCTTGAGATGACTTTGACAAACAAAAAGGTTTTCAGGTGACAGTGCTTTGATGAAATATGTATTTTTCCATGTGCAATCACTGTTTTTTTTTTCCACATGCTTTTATTCTTGCTGCAGTCATCGTTGTCGAAAAATCAAAACCATATGGTTATTTCAATGCTTTTGTTTTTGTTTGGCTGTGCGGAACAAAAGCAAAGCGTGACTGGATTAAATGTTATCACCACTCTCTAAATGCGTTGTGTAGTGCAATCCATCATAAGATGCAGATAAGGCAGGCAGGGTGAACGAAGGAGGCTGGCAGATAAAGCTGATTACAGCAGCTGTGTAGCAGACAAGTACCTTGCTGGGTGTGTCCCTACAAGGCTACCATCCTTTTTTCAGCACATTTGCAGCAGGATTGATGCATAAAAAATAACAACAGTAATAGCAAGGAATGGAATTTTTTGTCATAGATCAAGCTTAACAGCAGATGATCTAAGAGGGTAAGGGTTTCCTTATCATGAGTCTGCTCCTCTGATTAGGGGGTGTGTGTGTGTGAGAGAGAGAGAGAGAGAGAGAGAGAGAGAGAGAGAGAGAGAGATGACACACACACAAGTAGATAAATAAACATGTAAACATAATGCTGGATGAGGACCAGAATGAACATATCCTGTTCCTCAACAACCACCACAGTGGACCTGAAAGCTACCTAAATGTGTGTGTGTGTGTGTTTGTGTGTGTGAGGGGGTCTGGGGCCTGGAGATTGGAAGTTGAATGGCTGGTTTTCTCGGTAGGGACTCAATTTGCCTATTACAAGTTTGTTGAATCGGACAAATGAAGGATGGTTTCTACATAAGATGAGGCCCCAGGTCTCACGATAGATCTGGGAAGATAATGGAAAATACAAGGTTTTTCGCGTTTCTGACCGCAGGATGACCCAAGTCAGAGGGGGCTCAGCGATGTGGTGTGAATGCATGAGCTGTTGATAAATAAATTACAGAAACCATAAATAAAGGGCCTAAACTGACATGTTGCATTTCATTTCCAATATTGTCCAGTGCTAGTGATAAACTGGAGCTACGATGACATATAGTGCTTTGGATCATGTAGGCTACTTAACTTGGGGAGATGGAATCACACTTCGAGCGTGACACAGCACGCCTCTTAAAAGGCTTGATCCAGAGGAAGAGTCTTTTGGATGCAGTGACAAAAAGGCTATCATGGACCTGGGAAATGCGACAGTTGTGGAGTCGGCATTTAAAACAGTACCTCTCCAAACTCAAAAACAGTAGACTAACAGTCAATAAAAGTGGACTGTCAGAGCAGCATAATACTAAAAGCCATGCCGGGTGTCCCATTCGCTCTTAAACTTTCCGTCACATTTGGTTCATCTACCTAGCCACTTCTTGAATGTGTTAAAATGTGTTCTCTACTTTAAAGAACATTTTGAGCATAGCCTACATGCAATGTTGCATAGCCGTAAAAGTGTAATTTGCTTTTGAGCAGGAGCTTCAAAATAAATGGAAAGACACAGTAATGATGAGATTTTGCACATGATCATACAGTATTGTTTCAGTTATCCAAAAGGCTTGAAGGATGTATTTTATTATATGACAATTTTGTAAAATAACTAATAAAAGTGATGATAGACACGCTTGACACATGTGGCCGACATGAATAATATAGTGTAGATAATGGCCTTGAGGTGTTAGACAACCAGCCACCGGGCTGTTCATACAGGCCAGGCCATCTGTCCACCGGGGAGGCGGTCTCTGATCCGCGCTAAACTGAGACCGTGATCACAATCCTCTGCCCGTCACTTCTTGCTCTTTAAACACTTGTAAAAGATGTAGGTGTCATTAACAGCAGTGGGGATTTGTTTTTCAACAGACTGAGAGGGTGCGTCACTACGGCCTGTTTTGAGAGCGGAATGTGGCGAACACAAAGGCATCATGTGTTTCCTTTTGGACTCAATCTCTGTCAAGTGAACACACACAAAAAGAATATATATATACATACATATATATATATATATATGACTTTGTTCTTGCTGAAGTTGCTATACGGGAGAGTGCTTCTGTCCAACATAGTCTTGTGATTTGTTACATGGTTTATTGTGATGATTTTTCATGGCTGGCTAATCCTTCCTCTGCATCCATAAAAGCGATCTCTCTCTTTCACTCTTTCTTTTTCTCTGTCTTTGCTTCTCTCCTCTGTCTACATTCAAATCACTTCTTCTCCTCTCTCTTTGTCTCTCTCTCTCTCTTTGTCTCTCTCTCTCTTTCGACAACTGAAGAATAATAAATAAAACATTTGAAGGAACAACAGATCCCCAGTATGACAAGCTGCTCAACATGCATCTGTCACATAGAGGACGGTACATTGTGGAGCCACCCAAAACACTCTAGGGCTGCCACACAAACACACACACACACACACACACACTCCAAACCTCTTCATGCCTTGTGAACCAGAGAGACAAGGTCTGCGTTCAATAATCTCTAGAAAAATTAATGGTGCAATAAGTGCATGGCCATGCTCAAAGGCACACAGGCGTGCACCGATTACATGACTTCATTGAGGGTCTTAAGAACACTGTGCACTTTCTTCAGATACTAAACCATGTGGCATACTAACTTTTGCTTCAGCAAACAGACACTTTCTACAGCAAGAAAATGATGATGTTTACAGGTGAAAAATGCTGACTAGACTGAAATTGATTTAATGTTAAAATGAAATAAAATTAAAGGAAAAGTAACTAAAAATAATTGTTGAAGGTTCTTATTAAAGCCTCTGAAGAGGAGGCCTTTTGTCTCTTTGGCTGTTTCAAAGACTCAACAGTGCAATGATTATTTGTCCTTCAGGTATTAGATGAAAGGACATTGATTCCCCTGTCCTGAAATCTCCCATAGCACAGGCAACCGGAGCATGTTTATACAGTTGTGTTCATAAGTTTACATACGCTGTACATACACATGCTAAAGTTAAATAAAAAGAGGAATAAAAATCATCTTTTGGAAATTGATCTTAATGCCTTAATTTTTAAAAAAATGAGGAAAAATCCTACCTTTATGGACACCAATTTTCTTTGTGAATGAATAATGTATCATAAATAAATAAATGTTCTTCCTTAAAATTCAGAGGCTCATAAGTATACATAACCCTATGTTAAATTCCCATAGAGGCAGGCAGATTTTTATTTTTAAAGGCCAGTTATTTCATGGATCCAGGATACTATGCATCCTGATAAAGTACCCTTCGATTCCCCGACGGGGAGATAAGCCTTTCTTGAATTTCCCCTGGGGATCAATAAAGTATCTATCTATCTATGTATATATCTATCTATGAGGTTACAGGGTGTGTGTGCGTGACAGACAGAGAAAGACACTCAGCATTAGGGAAGGGTCTGAGACAGAGACCATTCAAAGCAGTCATTCACTGGAACATAAGAAATTAGGTCTACCCTAAATTAATTTCCCAGAATTAAATTAAGAAAATATGTTTATGTATGTTTATGTATGAATGTTTAATAATTCCAACTTACACAGCTGATCATATCCATGTAGAAAAGACCAGGAGTTTGTGTTATGTACAAACAAAACAGGAAATACAAAACAAAATATGATGCTCGATTCAAAGCTGGTTCTATGACATATGTCATTAACTTATGATGCTATGATTTATACTCATATCTAGTCAGATCTCTATGTCTGCTGACATCAAATAAACCAAAAGGCAATGAAAAGAAGTCTGTCTGCAGGAAATAAAGAGACATGAGTTAAAACATGAGCCACTGGTCTCAAAATATTGGTCCTTTCAATAATGTTGACAGTTGAGGATTTTTTAGGACAGCTGGGAGAAGCAAACAGCTCACCACATATTTGTATGTTTCCATAGTAATCTTAAGAAAATAACAAATGTGACTGTGAATGTGCTATTTCCTAAATCCATAAAATGACACATTCACCATACGGCAAGCTGTTGAAGAGCTATTACAAGAATTCCCTTTGTAAGATTTTGAGTATGAACTCTATGGCATTGCCCATGTGTGGTCAGAATGCCTGGTACTGCATTTGACGTTGTAGTTAGCCTACTGATAGAAGCATGACCCTGCTCATCGGTTTTAGACAAACTGGGAACCTGCTTGGAGTTAAATGGACACTCAGTACTTGACGAAAAGCAGGAGAAGTAAACAGTGAGGTACTTTAGCTACACAGCAAACACAGAAACTAAGCAATTAGTTGGTTAGAGTTAATAAGTAATGTAGTTGTCTGAAAGTAGTTGTGAAATGTTCTACTGTGTGATTTAGTTATACTGATGGGGGATGTGTACTGTATTCCTCAGGCCTGTTGAAGTCACAGTAAACAGAAAGTTTATTTAGCCTGTCGGCAGGAAATGAAGGGGCATCCACATAAGTAAGAACATGATGTCGATATCTCCTTTCTTTAAATGGCAGGTTGGTATTTGAGGAATTTGTCAGGACAGCTGTGAGAAGCGAATAGTTCACCGCAGTAACAGATTTTGGCCTTGGTGTTCCGAGGAGACGCTTGACACTTTTGATCAGGAAACTGTCTGAACAGCAGTAAGCCGCTCTGGACTGTGATTACCTCGGTGCCAGTCAAAACACCCAACTTGATGGGAGAAAAAGGGGAGAAAATCAAAAGCAAAAAAAAAATCCCCTCATTTCTTAGAAGGCCACTTATGCATACCCCAGTGTTTATGAGACAGGTAATTGCTCCTGTTTTTTCCTTTTTGCATTATGAAACGTTACAAAAACAATAACTGTAATCCTCTAAGTGCTGCTTTTTAAACAAATAAATGTGTGGCCCCGAGACAACGCTTCCAAAATGCCAAAGCCACCTCTGCCTTTGCTGCGCTGTAGCTCATAAAACTCATATGGTGACAACTAGCGAGGTTATGAATGGCCAGGGTGCTGTTTTATTAAGCTTTATGTATTACCTGAAACAACCCACACAGCCTACCAGATCCACCCCAGTGGCCTCAATGCCCGTGTTGGGAGGCCTCTAAATGATTTCACTCTTGATAGAGCCTTAATGTTTTTTTGCCTATTTCAAGAGGCCCTGTTGTTAAATGGGACAGACAGTGGCGGTCTAGTCCGTGTCCGCCAGGGCTCGGTAATGGCTCTTTCCTTGAATATGATCATATATCCACATAATGGCTGATAAAAGTGTCCCTCAGTGCACACGCTCTTGAAGGCCGTGATGAATCGTCCCCTGTTGACAGCACGGCACTCTCGGCACTCAACTGATAGTAAGCACCTGAGTTTTAGACATCCACCCATGCATGCTCACTCACACACATTACACACCATAAACACAAACATTAACACACACACACAAACATTCATGCTTACACACGACACATGTTTTTCGTCCATGAGTTATTTTATTCAATGTATTCATTCACTCATGCTTTAATTCATTACAGCACTAGTGAGCAGTATTGCCTGTGGGTTATGGTCTTCAGGGTCATAGTGTGGTCTGTATTCTGGACACCTCACACAGAGGAAAACTGCTGCTGGGTGTTGATGACATATATGTGTGTGTGTGTGTGTGTGTGTGTGTGTGTGTGTGTGTGTGTGTGTGTGTGTGTGTGTGGGGGGTGATAACATTTGGTCTGTATTAAAAGCTGAAATTGTAAGCTACTTCAAACACAGTCATGATATGCAAAACACACCACACACATATCCCATGCATGCTTCCCCCATTTCATGAATATCATACATGAGAAACCATGTGATATTTTCTCAGTGAGGGTACGGCGAAGCCTTGGGCATTTCTTCAGCTGACTGAGCAGTGCAGTCTCTGTCATGTTGTGTTTCTCCACACACACACACACACACACACACACACACACACACACACACACACACACACACACACACACACACACACACACACAATTCTATGCATATATGACACTGTGTTTTGATTTCCTGTTCTTGTTATGACAGTTTTGCCTGTAGTATTTTTTGTTACGGTTAATAATGCAATTTAAGGTAACACCAGCATGGCAGCTCAGTGGGAGTGTACAAGCTGAGAGAACACATCCTAAGGTCAGGATTCCTCTATTTCATGTCTCTCCAGTGCTTTTTTTCATGTTCTTTTTCCATAATAATCTTAATAATCTTAAAATAAGAATGTGACTGTGAAACTCATGTTGTGGGGTATTTCCTAAACCCATGAAATTACACATTTACCTTGTGGCAAGCTAATGCTTTAGAGAGTCCGATTAAAAATACCTCAGTGAAACTTAAACTTAAAAAATGTCACAACCCGGTCCAGAAGCCTCGTTTCCTAGCCTGTGACTTGAGATGCCTTTGCTGCTCCGGTCCGGGTTTTCCTTCTGCCTTGGCTTTTGGTTGACTGACAAGGGAGGCGTCCAATCACCTGTGTTTGCTCTGCTATACCTGCTGCCACTCTCCTCGTCAGCCATGGCTTTTAAGCCATGCCATGTGGAACACTCTTTGCCAGATCGTCACGTCTTTCAGTGTGGATTCTTGCGCTGTCTCATGTTCTTGCTGGATTTAGTGTATTTTGACCAAGGATTGTTTTTAGACTTTGATTTTGCCTGAACCATTTTGGAAACCTTTGCTTGGACTTTGCTACCGACCTCTGCCTGTTCTGACACGCGAGTCCTGCCTAGCCCCTTTGCTTAACTGCCTGCGGCCTACCTGTGTACCGAACTCTGCCTGTTTTTTGCCACTCTGGAGATCTGCTTGAGCCCTGCCTGTACTGCTGCCTGTGCTTTTTTCGCCTACTAAGTTGACTCTGCCTACCAAGTGGTTTTGCCTGGCTGCCTATTTTTGTGTTCTTCAACATTAAAACCTAATTAACCTTTAATCAGCTTCTGAGTCTGCTTTTGGTTCCACAGTCCCTCACCTGGCCTCACCGGCCCTGACAAAAAAGAAGAATGAACTTTTTGGCATTGTCGATGCACGACTGTAACACCTGGTGTTACACACACACACACACACACACACACAGTATTTACCAAGTGAGTTACTGTAATTTGTGTGATCAAACGCATTGATCCAAATGTGAGAAGATGCATAAGAAAAGAAAAAGCATGATAACGAGTCAAATTTGTAGAAGACTTGAATGTAAGTTGACTCCACAGCATCAAAACTAAGAAATTAGTTGGTTATAGAGTTGATATGATGTTAGTTGCCTGAAAGTAGATGTGAAAGAATGCATCCTATTGTGTGATGTAGTTATACCTATGGGGGGCTGTGTTATTTATTCCTTAGGACTGATGAAGTCTTCAGGAATGATCAGGGCCAAGAACCTAAAACAAAACAGAATGTTCATTTTGTAAATCCACTTCCAGGAGTAAATAACTGTTTTGTTGAACAGAAACAGTAGTCCAATGAGGACCAAATCCAGGGGAAAAGGCATCTAATAAAGCATTGGTAAACATTAAACACAGGCCAAGACAAAAGGTATCAGGTAACACAATGTACAGTACAAGACACTGCAAGACACAAATTGTTGAAACAAACGATCCTACTGTAGACTGTCCGATGATCAAGAACAGGTGCTTTAATCAGAGCCAGGTGAGTGCTGTCAACCCAGATAGCAATTTCCTTTGGGCCGGATCCGCATAAAAGCCTTTAGATCCGCCTGTAGCGGACATATGGTATCTGACTGTGGGCCAGGTCTACTCCTGATACAGGTTTCAGCTCTGCTAGCAATGCTGTTTTATCACCGGTTTACAGATTTGTCCCAGGTCCAATTTCCGCAACTCAACTGGAAGTCAGGAGATGCGTTTAAAATACAAAACACTGATTTGGCCCAAACCTGTGATATGAGCCGAAAGACCATTTTTTCACAGCAGACCCAGGTGGTAATGATATTAATTAAGGTGCTGATTCTAAATTGACTGTCCTTTCCCTACTTCATTGTCAACTGGCTGCTAAAGAAAAAAAAGGTATTTTGGAATGGCACAAATTTAGAAACCATGGGGGTGCACTATGTTCCCATGGCCACTTCATTTCTACAGTAAGGCTGGAAAAGAAGATATAGTTGGCTTAATACTGATCATATGTTCGTTTCATTATTTTTATTATTACCTAGTAGTGGTAAAAGTAGTCAATTGTT
This sequence comes from Alosa alosa, assembly GCF_017589495.1. Lineage (NCBI taxonomy): Eukaryota > Metazoa > Chordata > Actinopteri > Clupeiformes > Clupeidae > Alosa > Alosa alosa. Next base: position 27,465,750 of record NC_063211.1, on the reverse strand, counting down.
GTTTGTGTCAGATCTAACAGTGCTATGAAACAACCCCATATTCTTGCCACGCATGCAGAAGTCCAAGCAGTAATGTTATTCAAGGATCTTTGGTTTGCTCACTATCAATCTTTTGACATGATTTGCCAGCCTGGGGTTAGACTAGGACAGCCCAACTTTTCAAGGTAGTATCTGCTTTTTATCTCTGTTGGTTTATTCAGAGACAACAACAAGCAACCGAGCGATTGATAACTTTACTATTATTTTCCAGCAACAACAACTAGCTTAACTTAAGCAAAACATCTATCACAATAACTATTTTGGAAAAAAACAGTGATAACGCTAACAGGATCACTGATGATAAAAAACGAGTGTAATTGTGACTTAGCCTATTTGCAAAAAGGAATAAATGTGGAATTAACACGACTTAAACTTTGTCTGGGATTGCACTTCTACAGCCAGGTTGTTGAATAAAAAAAATAATAAGACACTTATGTGTAAAGTTTTTTTACCCCCCTTGTGTTTGTAGCCTAGCTTATGTTTATCAGTTGAGCTGTTGGGAAAATGTTGAACTTTAGCCTGGGTGAACCTATAACGAACCTGTTAGCAAATGTGTAGCAGATTTTTCAGGATAATTAGCCCTAATTACCAATCACATTTCACATGTCAAATAAAGCCGGCTGATGTCTGATAAACGAGTCCGTACCACACACAATAAGCGGACCAGTATTGCATATGATAAACAGATCTGGAACACATCAGTAACACAGACTACCATATGGAACTGGGCCAGTCTTAGCCCTTATTGGTACCAGATCCGTCAAACGGATCCAGACCAATTTTGGACCGATGTGCGTTTGGACGCCGGATCAGGTCCATTATGCAGATCCGTGCCGGACGTTGTGGTAGGTGTGGCCCAGTTCCGTCCCAGTGTATGTTTGCTATCTGGGAAGACAGAAGGATTTTGTGTGGGGGTGTGCGTGTGCATCCAGGTCGTTTTTCTCTCTTTGGCTGTATTAAGATCTACTGCATCTTTGAATGACATCTTCCTTCCCCTTCGCAGACATTGTTCAAAGTGTTTGACTCAACAGTAGACGTGCTTCTATACAGTGACTGAGTCCTCACTGAAGTGCTGGCTTTCCTATATGAATGCAATGCCTGGCTCAAGCAGGAGGCCCTCAAGAGGGAGCGAGAGCACTAGCTTGAATTGCGACGTCGTTAATGAAGGCATTATGCAGAAACGTCATGTCGACTTTATGAGCCGCATTTAAAATTACAGGCCCAGTATCAATTCTCCTTGGACACCCAGAGGGGAAGAGAAAGACAGAGAGACAAACAGAAAAGAAGTCCCTGCCTCAGATGTATGCATTGTAATAAGTGTTACATCCATAACAGCCAACCCCTCAACCGACACACACAACTTTTGTGTTTATTGTAATTGTGGGGGAAACGGTGGCAAAGCGGTGCAGAGATATAAATTAACTTGCTCGGCACACTCTCGCTCACACAATACATCTTTGTCCTGCTGCTGCTGAAAAACTGATTCTTAATTCAGTTGAGTTATTGTATGCTTTTTTTTCACACAATCCAGCCCCTCCCCCCAATGGTTTATGGTTTGTAAGCGCCACATAAATAAACTTAATAATGATTCTGTCTGTAATTGCCATGATGTATCACTTGAGGAGATGCATATATTACTTTTCCTCTTTTGCCATGTACAAAGGGGAAATGAAGCGAGAAAGTGTCAGAGAGAGAGGAGAGGGAGAGAAAGAGTTGGAGAGAAGAAAAAAGATACTAGGACAGAGGAAAGATTTCTGACATACAATACAAGGTTACTGATTAAAATGGCTGGCCAGTCCCCCCAAATGGTGAAGAAGGCTGTCCGCATGTCCACTGCAAACTTAAGGTGAAGGTTACGAGTAGCCACAAGGGTTTTCAACTTCATTCTAGGTCAGTCACCAGGTCAGTTTACGTGTCATAATGTCTGTCAACGAAGTTTGCAGAAAACTACAAAATCATAAATATTTATTGTGTATAGGCACATTCTGAATTCTTACAAGGTGTGTATATTTGCCTTTGTGTGCTGAAAGCCCTACTTTGACAATATACAAAGGGGAATACCTGAAAGTTTTATTTTCCCTCTGTCAGAAATATTCAACAATAAGTTGAAGAAACTCCTGGTTAACAATACAGAAAGTGCTTCATGTGAATACAGATAAACCATTAATTATACCTTATTTGTCTTTTTAAAATAACCCTCCACTGTCTTCCATTGTAAACACGTCATTCAACTTTATATTGTCACTTTATTCTCCAGCTTGTTTTTCCCCTACAATGTTCTTTTTCTGCTTTCACTCAATCTGAAAGTTCAAAGCATCACAGTTGGCTGCTGGTTGAAACTTTTAGAGTGTTTACTTTGATGTTTGTTGAGCAAGTGGTTTTCCCTTTTGTGTGTCACAGAAACTGAAGGCAACTGCTTATGCCAAATGAGTCTCATTTCATCGCATCTCCTCACAACAATGCAAGAGGATAATTACATGCCAACAATAGCTAAAGCAAGTAAAGGGAGAAAAAAAAAAAAAAAACAATAAGCTATTTAATGTTGTTAGCTGAGAAAAAGAGATGCTACAAAAATCTGCTGTTAAGGTGGTAAGGTCATGTTGTATCTGTCCCCTGATCATAAAAACACTGATATGGTTTATGGAAACATAAGGAAGGCTATAGTAAAGCTGTTTGATAACGTGGCTGGCTAACCGAATGGGTTTTGTCACATCCTTGTGGTGGTGTCTGCTCCAAGCTTTTTGGAGTAAAGATAGGGCATGTTTTCAATTGCTTTTCTGCTGCGATAGGAAGAACACAGCCAGCCGTACTCTGCACAGGTCAGACACGCAGATCCCTACACTCTCCCCTCGGTGATCTCTATGTATCTATCTCTACCTATCCTTGCTCATAAAAAACAGCAGCACACTCACTTCCATTATACACAAACACAAACATGCACTCTCTAACAACTCTTATATATAGGGGTCCCTGGAAGCCTGGCTGGCAGCAAGATTCAAATCCACTCTTTGCATGGCATCTGGAAGCTGATTTTTAATGACTGTCTAAGTAGTAGAGGAATTATGCAATCCATTAATTTGCTCATGTTGTAATCAGTATTTCACCTCAGACCCGAGTGGTCGGCAAGTCACCCTACTTGCTTACAGCTTTGCCGAGTCCTAGTGTAAAGGCATGCAGAGATAATTGTCCACGATCAAATGGGAAGTGCAACAAAGTGTTTTGATGAGGTGACACATGATCAGTGAAGCAAAGCTTTGATAACTAACCTAAGTCACAGTCAAAGCAATGTCTGTGGATGGGAATATAGGCGAATGGTCGTGTAAGATGAAAACTCACCTACCATGTACCGGCAAGTTTCTACATAAGTTCAAATGATCAATGTGTGAAGAAGATACCACAGATAACCACCATACTCTGACATTCAATGCCACATTACCACAACAAGCCATATTGTGATTTGATTCAAAGTTAGTTCTTCCATCTGCCATACCTGGAAAAATCAGAGTTTTTCAAATGTGTTGTGTGAGGTTAAAGGACCTGATGGACATGAGGCTGGCAAAGACTTTTAATCCATAATGATGACAAATAAGTAATCCAAGGCTGGTAGGACCTAGATGGTTACCTGAGATAAGGCTACAGGACAAGCGAAAAACAACAAAATATTTTTTTTGGGGCTTAAAAGGGCAAAAAAGTTAAATCTTAAAAATGCTCCACCGTTGTGTTCCAGTCTGAAGGGTAAAAATGCAACAGTCTGCTCTAAACTGCTCACCGTGGCCCTCTCTCATCGCGTACACACTGCTAGGGAGAGAAGTAGAAGGAAGGTTCTACGCAGGCGCGCCGACTTGGTGGTGTTGCGTGGCAGTGCTTCACACTACCACCTAGCCACCTGGCGTGCATACTACATTGAATGTCACACACTGTTGCGTCACCGTATGCACGCAGATTTCCCCCCAAAAAAGGCTCGTCTAAACGCGGAATAAAAAGTGAGAATGCAACGGCACTTTTGTGTCTTCCCTTCGATCGTTTCTATCTAAACTGTAGCCTAAATACAGCAAGTATCACTGGCTGCAGATCAACAATAGGGCTTTGCACAGGCTGCTCATTGACACATCCCATATGGAAGAGTACCCAGTTGATAGTGCTGCAGGAAATCCCCACAATGAGTGCAATTCAATGGTGTCAGTGGGAGTAGGCATATCTCTACCCCCCAGGGGAGCTGCATGCAACTGTGTATATGATTGATACCTCCATAGGAAGCCAACACAGACACAATGGCACTGATCATGTAATCTGCATAAGGGATAGATGTCTCCAAAGGAAGCCCACATGAGACCAGTGGTGCAGAGTATGTGTCTGTGGCCCAAGGGGTAATACTCACAGACTTTTTGTTACTCGTCCTCCTAAATGAGCAGATGCATGTTCACCCCATTGAATTGAGAAACTTTACATTCTCATTTTTGTCTTGAAGTTAAATGCTGTTTGACCTAGGAATATGAATGCTGACATCGCTCCTGCTTCACCAAGCAACGTTATGCTGCATTGCCAGTCCCCTTGCAGGCTCCGGGCAAAATGAACAATCAGCCTTATCTCGGCTCTTTCCAGCCTGGCGGCAGGGCCTTTAAACATTGGGACATGGTGATCAATGGCCTGCTCATTTGCCTGTGTAATAAGGGCCCTGATACAGCCAGAGCAGGAGTGGCCAGCAGCATTAACCCTCTAACGTTTTAATCAATGACTTAAGTGATTTTCATCCGTCTATTATCGGCCACGAGGTGATGGAACCGGCTTCGGATGGGAAGCTATCCCTCCTCTCGGCATCAGTAGAGGAAGGAGGAAGAAAATGGGAGTTCAACTTGGCCCAGACTGATTAGTTTGTTTCTTTCTTTCTTTCTTTCTTTTTCTTTCTTTCTTTCTTTCTTTATTTACAGCTGCTAACCAAAAGAAGCTAACCAAATGTGCACATTTTCAAGTTGCACAAAGGTTTGTTTGACTAAGGTGCTCCTACCATTGTTTCTTGCTGTTTTTTATCACAGTCCTATTTATGCTGGTAATTTTAGTCTCATGTCTTATAGTACTGATAGTTGACTCTCCTTCGAAATAATTTCAGAGGGATATTGATATTCCTATAAACTGAGTCATGTCCCCCCAAATTCCCATGTGGTGCTAGACTTTTTAGTGTTCCGGAGCATTCTTCGACCCTGCGTAACCTCATACATGAGCTATGAATCCTGGGGGAAATATCTCCCCCTTAACCAGCAGATTTAGGAGCTGTTTATTCTCCTCTTGTCTCCCGCGAGGGCATTTAATCTGTCCCTTTTTTGTGTGTCTTTTTCTGTTCCCCTTAGGAAGAATTCACAGATTTAGAGACATCCCCGGGTTTATCAAAGCGCTTATTCAACATTTATGTACTCCTGTCAAAATGGCTGCTCAGAGGAAAAGAGAAAATTCTCCTCCTCTGAGCTTATCACAGCTGGCAATCAGCAAGTTAACTTCAGCCAAAATTTGCCAGGGGGGACCTGACAAGGCCTGTGCTAAACAAAAATGGACAAGTCACATAGAGGAAACGGTTGCCACAGCACACATGAGGAACATAGATAGTCACAGTCCTCACCACCAACCACCAACTGTATAGCTATAAGTATTTCTGCAAAACATCATATTCCCATTTCCGTTCCATAGTTTGTGCCCTTGTATGTTATATATTGAATGTTGTATTTAAGTATATGCAGAATTTTGGAGAACATGTTGAGATGTGATGTGTGCTTTCTTCTTTAAACTAAAGCCCCAGCTAAAATATGCAAGCAACTAAACTTGTGGATGACATTTCCTTTTCCCCAACTTCTCAACACATCGCTTCGGAATGATCAATGATACAGCAAGGCGCCGATCACCATCTTAATGGCTATCTACCATCTCTCTCTGTCTGTTATATGTCACTTCACATAAGCATGGCCAGTTGAGTGCCTGGATCACATTGGCATCAGTAATCACTCCCATGAAATCTCCCATTAACTAAATCCCCTTAAAATGCCACGTGGCGTCTGGGTGAATGCTCTTCAGAAGATGATTTTTGATGTGAACTCGTTCAAACTGACACAACCAACACCCCTCCCTCTCTTTCTCTTCAAGCAGAGAGCTCATACCTTCATACCCACAAACCTTAAAGCCC
>NC_063211.1:27392042-27454542 GCF_017589495.1 Alosa alosa | reverse complement strand
GCTGCAGGTGCACCTTGTCTTCTCTTTACTGTAGGCTAGTTTCTGTGGCACTTTCTAGAGCACTGTTTTTTTTTCAGTTTAGTTTGCATTACATTACCATTAGCTGATTGCTGACATGAAGCTGAAGTTAAATCAAACCACAAGTTGATGGGGGAGTGTTCACCATAATCTTTATTTTCATTATCTCCAGTATTGTTTATAATTAGTATCCTTATTATGACCGCCGCACAGCTAGTCAGATATTTTTTTTTTCTTTTTCGCATGGCCAAATTTCCGTCAAGGATTCCCAGGACACTAAAAGACCGGGGTGCACGAAACTAGGTGGGCATGTAGCCCCACAAGGATAGCATGGAACCATTGTTTTTCGTTTTGATCTGTAGCCCCCCCCCGCTGGACTGCACCCCCCCCAAAGGAGGGTAGGACGGACACAGTTTTCTGTGAATATCTCGAGAACCGTAGGGTTTAGGAGGACCACCTTTTTTTGTATGTTGATCTTAAGGGGCCATGTCAACCCATTCCATAACCACTCATTTCATGTATAGCACCACCTAGTTAAAAATTAAAAAGCAAAAAATTAGGTGTTGTAATCACAATATCTCTGGCTGATATGGTAAAAACTGCACAAAATTGAAAGTGTAGGATCATTATGACACCCTCTGAATGCATGCCAAGTTTCGTGGACTTTCGTTCATGGGGGGCCATACAATAAATTAATTTATGTGTACATTTAGTGACCATACACCAACAGAGTTTTCCGTGAATATCTTGAGAACCGTAGGGCCTAGGATTACCAATTTTTTGCGTATGTTTGCCTCCAGGGGTCATGTTAACCCATTCCATATGCACATATGTGCATAAACTGATATTCACACACACACACACACATACATTCACAGTAATCATACGTATGACACATACACACACAGTAGACATATGTACACATTCATACACACACACAGGCACACCCACAAGCACATGCACACGCACACACACACACACACACACACACACACACACACATAATTTCTAAAATCTAGATTCTGAAATCTATGAACTAATCATGTTTTGGTACTTGTTGTCTAGCAGAAATCAGTGAGAATTGAGTGTGCATAATGCAATTCAGTGAGACAGTTAGAACCATATATGCCTTTCACCTTTTGTTTTTAGCCAGCAGCCAGACCAGCAGATACCCTGACTTTGCTGAATTACTGAAGCTAAGCAGGCTTAGTTAGTACTTGGATAAGAAACCTCCTTGGAAGAGTAGGTTCCTGCTGGAAGTGGTGTTGGTGGCTGGCCAATAGGTGGCACTCTTCCCTGTGGCCAAAAGCCACCAAACAAATATCAATCCCAATGTCCTATTGCAGTGACAGGGACACTGTACTGTAGATGTTTTCCTTTGCATGAATGTTAAATTGAGGTCCTGACTCTCCATGGTTGTTAAAGATCCCATGGCACTTATCGCAGAGTAGGTGGTTCCCTGATTTGCTTTATTTATGTACACATACATAAAGACACACACACTACACATGCACACACACATACATGCACACATATGACACGCGCAAACACGCACACGCACACAAACACATAAACACACATACACACACACACACACACACACACACACACACACACACATGCACCCATACAAACACACCTACATACACAAACACAAGCACACACACACAAAACACACACAAAACACATATACACAAATGTGACCATATTTTGAATGAACAATGTATGCACTAGCAATGTATTAAGGGTAAAGAATGTAGTAGTAGCAGCAGTAGTAGTAGCTGTAGTAGTACTAGTATAATAACTATTTCTCCCAATATTAGTTATGTACGGGATAACGGCTGCCGAGAAGTCCATATATATACGCAGGGTGCGATTTGTAGGGGGGGATGGTGAGGATTTCTCTGGTTTTCCTATCCCTACATCTGCTAAATTATTTTATTGTCGGGGACAACATTTATCCCCTCTGCCCCCTCATATTGATTAATGCTACTTCATATAGGTAAAGCGCCTGCAAACGGAGAACAGTCTAGTAGGCTAGCCTACATAATAATCTGACATCAGAAACGACCGGCCACCATCAGCACTGATGCTGCTGACACAGTGGCTGCGTTGATAACTGAATTTGGCCTTGATCGCAGGACATTTCAGAATGTCGAGTGTGTAATCCATCATAAATGGCTAGGTTCAATGGAAAAGTTAGCTGGACAAATGAAAGAAAACGAGGATTCAGTGAAGCATAATAATGTTTTTAGAACCTTCAAAATTAGAAGACTGATGCAACTGAGATGGAGGACAACTGCACGTAGAGTAGAACGTAGGCCTATTGTCCGAAGGAACTTACATTAAATGAGGAGATATTTGCCGAATGTCACAAAAGTGTTACAGAAATTGCTTGGCATCGCTTTATTCAATGGCTCTACCGAATCACCTGTAGTTTGGCGGAGGACTAACGAAAAGCACTCGCTTGATAAATCAGCCAGTAGTAGACAAATAACTTTAGAAATAATCTGTACTGCAAAACGAATGTTGGTGGGTATTTAAACTATCTAGCGGGTGCTTTAACAGCTGCAAGAAATAGAAGCTTCATGGTCTTTATGTTCTGGGGTGCGTTTCCCGTACAACTACGGAGGTTAGCTTTTTACTAACTTGGTACGATGCATCGCTCAACTAACTCAACATGTAAGTTACGACTGTTCCCCAAAGCCGCCGTGACTTTACATAGTACTTTGTTAGTTTGAACCATGTTGGTTTGAACCAACATAGTTCAGACTACAATGGTTGCAGATGTGTTCGAGAATGTCGGGCTATGTCGGTTAGAGCTGAACGCATGAAGTCACGTAAAAGTAATGAAATGTGACATTGCATGACGTTTCCTGGGCCCAGCAGTTATAATATCATTAATAATAAGAATAATAATAATGATGATAATACTTATTACAACAACAGGCAGTAATTTCAATAGGCCCTAGACTATGTATGTTTTTTTTTTAAATATATATATTAGGCTATTAATAATAATAATAATAATAATAATAATAGGCATAATAATGATAATGTCAATAAACGTCATGTCTATTGAACGTAGGGTAGCCTACTAATTAATCAGTGAAGCATAAATCGCCAATCGAGGAAATGTGAACAAATAAGTTACACATTTAATGAAACACACCACATAAATACTAGCCAATAATTTTAGGTGTTGCAGCGCGACAGTGTGGCGTGAAAGGATAGACATCTGAATTTGGGATCTTGCAGTCGTAGGTTCGAGCCTGGACTATGTTCACTGTACAATGGTATTGGAATCTTGCATAGCCTCAATCATGAAATATTCATATGATCGATTAGAACCTGTAGTCCTACTTTTAATTATGGAGACCATGCTTACTAGCCTACCTTATAGGCCCACAGTAGCCTATTCTGTGGTCCAGTGATCTGTTCTTTTTTTCTCCATATGCTTCGCCCGTCGGCGTATGAACGCACCTGAATCCCCACCGTGCCAGTCACAGGGCCCCTCCACTTCCACCTCCATCCCGCCACAGGACCCCTCCACTTCCACCTCCATCCCGCCACAGGACCCCTCCACTTCCACCGTCACCCCCCCGGAAGACCCCTCCACCCCCTCACAAGACGCCAGGCCACACCTCCGTCGCCGACGTTCCCTCAGGGCTGCGGTGTCTCCTGCGTCCCCAGAACGGCATTGGTCTAGTCTCCGACTCCCCTCGGCCGACCCTCGCCTCTCCAACGCAATTGCTGCGATTGCAGCGCGGAGCTCCTGAGGTCGGAGGAGCAGAAGATCGCCGTTCTGAGGGGCATCAAGGACGATGGCGTATCGGCGGCAGAAATTGGCCTTGGCCGTTTCGAAGCCGTCGTTCATGGTCCATCTCCCCACTGCCGAAGGTAAGTGCTAGTACTTTGAAAATAGGCTACATTATCACATTCAAAAGATATAGCAGGGTGGCGCAATGGTATCACAACCAACTGTCAATCCGGTGACCAGGGTTCGATTCTCGATAGCCCACTTTGTTATGGGGAAAATGTATATTTGGCTAATTCATCAGTTTACATTTCACATTAACAAATTGTATGTTATAGTGAAATACTGCTTGCATTAAGTAACAATACATGTTTGTTCCATCTTTTTACAGACACCGACCCCGAGTGATCCCTGCATCCACCCCTACCCCTTCACCTTGTGGTGCTTTAGGTCTCAGCCTGTGTTTTTTCTTTTGGGTGCCTTTCTTTTTGGTTAATTTGTTTGTTAGATTAGATTAGATTCAACTTTATTGTCATGTGCAGAGTACAAAAAGACGTCCAAATGCGGTTTGCATCTAACCAGAAGTGCCTAAAAAGCAGGAAAGTGCAAAGTGATGTACAAAGTACATGGTGGTGCATAGACGGAACAAGATGTAGACAGTAGTGTACAGTTGGTTACAGAAGGTGGTTTAGAGCAATAGAAATGCAATAGAAATATGTGCAGTGTGTTGGCAGTTACCTTTTAATAGCAGAATAAATATGGCTATGTAATACAGACAATGTATGAACATCTTGCCCATGCTCATGTCTGTGTGCTTTGGGTTGCAGTCTGTGCTAAGCGCCATAGTATTTTACTTTATTATCGCCCTTAAATTCAATGACTATGTTTCATGCCCATTAAAGGTACCATTTTCTCAATGTGGCCCTTGTTATGTGTTTTCATTGTGAGACTGAAAAACTGAATACAGCTACCACACGAGTATTTCATGCTATTTTAAATGAATAGATACAATGTTTTTCGATCACTATTCATCCATTGTAGTTATGGAGTGTGTTGAATCAACAACAAAGAAATGACAGTTCACATAGCACCAATGTTAGAATGTGCAAAGGTTTGGAGGATCTGAGCTAGCTGTACCAACAGACACACACACAGAGACATACATACACAGTGATAGGTGTTGCTCGTTTTTTGTTTCTGCTGCTGAGATGGAGTCCATACTATTGTTTTCAAACACATGTTTCTATTCCCTGAGTGCACTGACATTTCAAGGCCTACTTTATTCCATCAATCCCCCACAGAATGACACAAACATGTTAGTTAAATAGTCTTCAATTCTAAAACCTACACATGTCACTATGAGGATATTGCATATTGTGGGAAGTACAATAAGCCTTGTAGCACAACATAACATGGGCCCCCACAGAAAACATCATCATCACAGTGTCTACGGAATGGATGATGTTACTGTTGTACTTATTAAACATCTGTGCTGTCCCCTTGACTCCTCCATTCAGCTCATAATGATCATTCACAGTCCTGAGACATGGACTACATAGATATGGCAACTAAATCATGCCTTGGTTTGTAGAACAGGTGTGTGAAATCAATGAAGGATAATTGCAATACAGTGGAAACATATTGATCATTATATTTTAATTGCAACTCACAGATGTGGACCAATGGTAACTGGCGATCAATTAATCAATTCATCACAAGTAATACATGGGGCATTTCCTGTTACTCATAAAAGGTGTGGCAACATGTGAGGCCCTTAGACACAATGGCAGCTCTACAGCGTATTGTGGAGTTGAATCAATCGCCGCCGCCAGAGATGCCAGAGCGACGCTTGTATACGCCAATGCCTACATCCGAACCACATTCAGCCCATTAGACATCCTTTCGGATGAGGCAATCATCCGGAAGTATCATTTAACAAGGGCTAAAATTGAAGAGCTGGAGCTATTCACCCAGCGACACCTTGAGTAAGTCTTGGCTTGAGTAAGTCCTCAGTCAGCAGGGCTGTGACAGCTGTCACACAGGCCCTGTTGGATCTCCCCTGACAGGATGACCTTCCCACTACACCAGACACCATCACCCACATCAGCGGTGGGTTTTATGCCATTGCTGGCATCCCACGGGTGATCGGTGCCATCGATGGGACCCTCATCCGCATCAGGGGCCCAAGCGCCAGATTGAGCCGGTTTATATTCACGAAAGGGCTATCCAGCCCTCAATGTCCAAGTGGTGTGTGACCCATGCTGAGTCTTCCTGGACATCGCGGGCGGCGGCTAGGAGCACGACGCACTCCTTGGGCGGTGGGCCAACTCCGACTCTGCCAGGTGGCAGAAGGTGGTGGCTTTGGGGTGCTGGCTCCTTGGAGACAGTGGCTACCCCTTGCGCCCTACCTACTGACCCCATCCAGGAGCCCAACAGCTTAGGCAGAGGCGCCATACAACCAGGCCCATGGCCAGACCCAAGTTGTGGGAGAGGGCCCTGGGCATGTGGAAGCAGCGCTTCAGATGTGTGAGCAACTCTGCTGGTGGCCTGAAGCTCCATCCTGCCAAGGCTGCTGTGTAGTTGTGGTGACAGCGCTTCTGCACAACATGGCCCCTCCAAGATGGCATCCCACTGCCTGCTGCTGATGAGGAGCTGCTGGTGGAGGAGGTGGAAGAGGTCGTTCCGGTGGCTGCTGCACACCTTCCTGCTGGCCTGGAAGCTAGTGTTAATTTCGTCAGACGAGACGAGAGGAAATATGTTCGTCAACAACCTTTTTTTTCATGACTAAGACGAGACGATGACGAGACGGCAGTAATGTCCTGAAACACTGACTAAGACTATCTTAAGATGCATTATTTTTGACGAAAAAAGATGAGACTAAAATGTTTTGCATGAAATAAAAAACTAAGATAAAATCTCTCTTCATTTTCATCTACAAAAATGAGAAGACAGAATATCTAGCTGTTACGTTTTCAAAATATTCGAATGAGTTCATACGCAACAGCTTTCCTGTAGGCTAGTCCGCGGCTGTTGCTGCAACCCTGTGGCTGCAACACGAAACTACATGGAACAAGAACACTGGAGATTTCTGCCAGAGTTAGCAAGCTAACTACCTAAGCTTTATGCCACAATGCTACATACCCAGAAGTTGAAGCTTCTCTCATACAAATTAACATCCCCCAGAATGTCCATATATGAAAATGTTCATCATGTAATGTCAACTATTTAACTAGTTAGACTGATGATGCAAAGTTTGCTAGCAAGTAAGCTAATATGGAAAGTTCGCTAGCAAGTTAGCTATGGCTAAGATGGAGAGTCTGTTTGGGGAATGTGTTGTGTTTATACAAGATATCGCCATCTAGCTTAGGCGGAGTAAAACATTAATACTTTGGCCTATGACAGTGTTTCTCAAACCTTTTCAGTTTCAGGACCACTTAACTAACCCTATCTAAAAAAAAAAAAAAAAAAAGATACAGTTCACTTCAACTTCAACAGTAGCCTATAATTAGTCTACACAATAGGCCTACTGAACCACCTTGCTTATTGTCTTTGCACTTTGCTTATTGTGTGGATTCTTACTGTATGATTTAAACTGGCATATCTTAGTTGCAGAACTGTTTTACATACAAGTTGGTTCAATATTGCAAACAACTCATCTATATTATATTTTACCACGCCTGCTCGCGGACTACTTGGGATACCTTTATGACCACCAGTGATCCCCGACCACACTTTGAGAAACACTGGTCTATTTAATATGACAGTGGTCCAGTCAAATCTTTTACTGTCTATGGTCAATCCCAGCCGAGCTATAACTGTAGCTCGACTTACCTGTGCATGTAAACATACTGACTGACAAAAATCAGAACGAGTAATTATAACAGACGAGTAGCCCTGTGGACACACAATATTGTTGGAAAATTGAGATGTGTGAAACACTATTTGACTCAAAATGGTAATCAGAAATAATTTGTTATAAAAAAAGACTAAAATGTGTTGACTAAAACTGACTAAGACTAAGATACCTTTTAGTTTTCTTTTGACTAAAACTAGACTAAAATGACGAGACTTTTAGTCAACTAAAACTTGACTAACAAAAATGATTTTTGAATGACTAAATATTACAAAGACTAAAAAGGACATTTTCAAGACTAAGACTAAGACTAAATTAAAAATAGGTGACAAAATTAACACTACTGGAAGCACGCCGGGAATTAGTTGCACACATGTTTGGCCCCTAAACACCCACTCCCCACAATTCCCTCCCACATTCCCTACCTTTTTTTGCTTTTTTCCCCCTTTTGCTTTTGCTTTGCTTGTGTTTGTTTATTATAATTTCCCCCCTTTTGTTTCTGTTTTTGCATTTCTTTTAGTTTGTTGTTTTTTTTTTTTTTTTATTAAATGCTTAACTTTCCCACCATCACTTTCTCCATGATCCCTCCCACATACACACACACACGTTTCCCATGAGCCATGACATGAAAATACAAACACAGATTGAAAAGTCACAAAGCAATGGCAACTTACCATTCGTTTGCCTCCCATGACATGACGCATACCTGGGCTATGAAGCACAACTTAAATCAGTGAAAATCATGTCCCAATTTGACACTAACCACAGCACTCTGCATACTCACTAATCCACCAAGTCCCAGAGGTGTTAAAGTTCTACAAGCGAGAGGCTACTCAACTTCAGCATTCTCCAATGTCATTGTACCAACATAATTCAGCTATGTGTTAAAAAATCAACATCGTATAATACTTAGGAGTAGGCTAACTGATACACCCGCTAAACATTGCTTATGATTAGACAATATATAACATCAACACCATTCCACAAGCATACTCGTCTCGCAACCATCGAGTGTACAGTAGAACCTGTAACCACTACCATGTAGGGCATACACGCTACCGTCTCTGCCACAGCACACTCGCTTAACCACCGTATTATGGGCTAGGCTACATGGATTCCAGAAACCGTTAGCTATGTGTATGATAAGCAGATGCTTCATCCCAACACACGTAACATACGACTACAATGTAACGTTATCCTTTCTAACGATTACAATGCTAGCCTCACATAACAATACTGTTGGCATTCAAAATCGTATAATAATTAAAAGTAGCCTAACTGATACACCGGCTAAACATTGCTTATGATCAGACTAACATCAACCCCATTCCACAGGCATACTCGCCTCGCAACTAGAAGTGCCAGTTATAGTGCCAGAGTGTAGAACCTGTAACCATTACCATGGAAGGCACACACGCTACCGTCTCTGCCACAGCGGTCACAGCATGATTACTTCACCACAGCATTATAGGCTACTACATGAATTCCAGGAACCGTTAGTTATGTGTATGATTAGCAGATGCTTCATCCAAACACATTATGTAAAGTTATCCTTTCATAAGAAATACAATGCTGGCCTCACATAACAATACCATTGGCATTCAAGAGCTTTATCACCAGATAACTTAACTTAACGGGTGTTCGGACGAATCTGTGCTGACACATTAGCATTAGGCTACATGTAAATTCACGAATAATAATAACACAGATGATTGCGGTCACCATAGCACTTCACCACAGGCCGCTCTGTTGTAGGCTAACTCCACAACACTTCACTTTCCACTGTACCACATAACGTTGTCCAGTAATGTGCAATTGTAGCTTCCAGCAATGCTATGGTATGGTATCCCACAGCAATGTTATGGGATCGTTTAATGGCTACCTCTCATCCATCTGTCCTCTCAAGGTTCCGTCATCAGGGTTACGTCGTCTACTATGCTTCTTACTACATACTACAGGTCGAGAGGTGTAGTTGTAACTATTTACTAGTAGTTACAACTACTAGTTGTAACTTTACGATAGTGGTTGCGAACGTTAGTTGCTACTATGGTTTTGGGAAACACTGACGCAGTGTCACGATGCATCGTACTATGTAAGTTCCACCACCATAGTTCACACTATCGCTTTTGGGAAACAGTCGCGGTCGCACTTTACATAGTTGCAACCATGTTAGTTGCTACCGTAGTTAGCAACGATGCTTTTGGGAAACGCACTCCAGGTTCGTAAATTATTTTCATAAAACTTCAAGTTGCCCTATAACTTTACTCTCCAAACTCTTCACTGCACTGTAGGCAATTAACTGACAGTATGATAGGCTATTTATTTTCTGTAGGCTACAATAAACACATTTATTTTTACAACTTTGCAATATTACGCACTTGGCTACTGAACGCAAGTCAGCAAGAGAGAGAATGCACGTAGCCTACGCAGCATGTAGCGCAATGTGTATGCTATTTGGTTACCAACTAACACTGTTAGCCAATTCACTAACTTAAGACTTCAGTGCCATCATAAGTTTTTTTACACAACAAATACAGAAAGGATGGAGGCAGCAAAAGTAGAGAAGTCATTTCAGATGGGGCAAGAACAAGGTGAATTTGTATGCTTGTCAAAACGTAGTCCTACCCTGCATTAGAGGAGCTGATCATCATACCAAGCACACTCGCTGTTTACAGTCATACACCACGGTAAACTAAAACTAAAATGTTACAAAGGTGGCAAAATAATATAGGGTATTATTAGCCATGACATTACTAGGGTATGAATCGTTCGTTCATTTTTTTTTTTGGGGGGGGGGTTTACAAACTTATTCAAAATCATCCCCCCCTCTGGTTTTTACACAAATCGCACCCTATATATACGGAATTAATGGACGAGGCAGAGGCACACAAGGTGCAGCGAAGTGGAGTTTTCTTCTGCCAAGTCCATTAATTCAATATTCAATAGTCATGCCTTTCTTTGCAATTCCCATGCAATTCTTTTCTCTCAGAAATATTGTTACTTTACTCTGACTATCATGAGGCTCAATGACTTTGTTAATACAGAGCATCTGAACACACAAATAAATTTTGATCATTGTCATAACAATTTGCATGTTTTATTGAACTTTAGAACACCAATGTGTATTCCCAATGGATGAGAAAATGATCAGTGTCCAGGCACATACCTATTGATCAGATGGATTGTATCTGTGCTTCTGTACATTCACACACACACACACCCTCACTCCCCCTCTTTGCTTCTATGCCAGCCCCCATGGAACCTTTAATATATTCCCCTTTCTGTCAGCCATAAATAGCAAATAGTTCTATTGGTAATATCCAATAAAACTTAAGTTGATACAAAGGTCTATCACAACATTAGATGATAATATGTGTTATTATGGATTTATAACTAATTTATATGTTATAATGCAGTGGTCATTTTTGAACGGTAACACAAAACTAGTATACATAAAATGAACAGAACAGGAGGGTTCAAAAGAAGCTGACTGATTCAGTTTGTTGTACAACTTTCTTTGGTCCTGCTGTGCTAGCAGTGGGCTGGGCAGTGAGCTTGTTTACAGTTGATTCCATCGTCGCGAAACCTGCTTCCAGGCTCAACTTTCGTTTACTATGGTTGTTATACTTACCATTCAATGAGCCTTGATATGGAACAGTGATTATTTTTTAAAAAAAAATTACCAGATCTACTTCATAGCTGTCCCATTATTCAGAATAAGCCAATCAGATAAGAGTATTTTTCTCTCTGGGTGATAATGTAGCCTACAATATCAGTATTGGTTTAAAAATGCCTGTAATTGTTCAGTAAATGTTTTATTTAATGCCACTCTCAGGTAACAGGGTAGATAGTGTTGAATCTGTGTATGTAGTGCAGTTGAACTGAACAACTGAAGTGTTTCGTTAATGGAGCGTATGTTGCAACAATTAGCTTTACTTCTACAATCAACGGAAATGGATTCCTTGAACCTCTCTGTCCATGTGCTCTTGACTGATCATGTGCGGAGGGAAAGAGCCATCTACCGCAGACTCCCCCATGTCTGATATCAAATAATAGTAATATCAGCTGAAGAGCTTTTTTTAAAGAGATCCCTCAGCCAATGGAGGGTGGGGGGTGGGTTTGTATCTGCATTGCTGTTTCATTGATTGAGATTGTCCTGAGTAAGAGGTGTTTGTTTAAACAGGTAGTTTGGTGTGTCCCTCACCAACCCCCACCCCACTCCACAACACACACACACATGAAATGAAGCCTCCATCCGCTCTTCACTGACACAAAGGATGTACTCAGCAGAGAACAAGTGAATAGAGACATTGGATAAAAGACATTGTCTGGAAATACTTGGTCCTCTGAACCTCATACTCACAAGCACAACTCAGAAGCTCTTTGTTCGCTGTGAAGAAGCACATTTATCTGGAAAATTCCTATTGATCTAATGCTCTTTACTGGAACATTTTTACACAAGCACACACGCACACACACACACACACACACACAAACAGAGAGAGAGAGAGGGATATATATAAACTTATTTTTGTAATATATTTAAAGTACAATCCATATTTTATACTGAAGCTTGCATGAAGTCTCATTCAGTGGTAACTTGTTGATAGAGACAAGCCCATACACTCAGTATCAACACAAGCATAAGTTCCCTTGCGTGATAGCATGGATATGAGCACACATGCATAAGTTATCGCTACTAATGCAACTAGATGTGCCTCCGTCAGAGGTTCTAATGGTTTTTACACTTCACTCAGTGTATCTCAGTGATCCATTTTAAGTGCAAACATGAAATGAGTCAAATTACTTTGGGAGGATGGTTTCATAGCATAAGCATCGTGACAACAGATATATGTATATATCCTCTCACCCCTTTTAAATAGAAAATGAAACAGCATAGAAATAAAATAAAGATTTGAGCTTTTTCTGCAGAAGGAGGCTCAGGGGGCATTAATAATGAATAAAAAAGAGAGATAAAATATGCACAAGCAGGAGAAAGGGAGGGGGAGAAAAAGTGACAGTGTGTGTGGTGTGTGTGGGGTTGTGGTGGTCTGCACAAAGTCGCCAAATCTCATGTTTGATATTCCAGTATTAAAAATTGAGATAAGCAACTGGGTTTTCATCAAGGGTATTATCCTAGTCTCTGTGAGTCTGTTCTCCGCTGCACCCTTCTAACATGAACATACTCCCACAACGAGTTCCCCAATGCAACACAAGCGCTCTGCTACACTATGCAAATCAGCCGTGAAAATAATGTGCTATTATGTGGGGAGATGGAGTCTAGCCCTTAGGACTATCAAAGGCATACATCTGACAGCCAGTGATGCTTCATTGTTATAGTACTATTGCTATTATTATTAGCATAACAATTATGTTGTTTGGAGTTCTCATACAGAGGCTGGAAAAAGCAGAATTTCAAGGACATTTTGTCACTGTTGGGGGAAAAGTTTCATTATTAAATGAAAAATAATTTGGCTGTTGGTATGTGCACACACACACACAGAAATGCTTTCATGGGCATCATCTTTACTACTGACCTCTGTTTGTTGATTGACAGTTTATACCACTTTCACAGACTGTGAATTTGTTAACTGACAAGTGTCACTGAACTCCTGTCAAAACACAAACAGACTCTGACTCTCTGTCTCTCTCTCTTTCTGTCTCTCTCTCACACACACATACACACACACACACACACACACAGGCCTATGCCAAGGAATTTAGAAGGATTTTAGCAAATCTAAAATCTAACAGTTGTCTGTTAGCAATGAGTAGGCATAATGTATGTAGTTTATAAATGACAAAAGGTGTCTTTGTAATTCCCTTTTCTGTGACAGAGCCGTTAACACTCTCTATGATGGCATGAAATGTTTGTAGGCTGAAACCCTTCTTTACAGACTATAGGAGCTGGCTCTCCAGGAGTGGAGTGTGGGAGTGCAGAGAGGGGAGCTGAAAACACCACCCTGCTGCTCTAAGCACTGGTTTGCAACTGTGAAACATTCTGGCGGAGAGATACTTCATTCCCATTCTCTGGATGTGGGTGATACACAGGCTAATTTGCATACTGCAAAACCTTCTAACCACTAACTCTCTTTCTCTTACAAATGTATTTAGATATACATTTGTATTACATCCAGTACTATCTATATTTAGATAGTGTGTGTGTGTGTGTGTGTGTGCCATACCTTCAACATTTAGCTTTCCAAAAACGGGAGATATTTTTGGGGGGGGGTGGTGGTGGGGGGGGTCGCGTGTTTAGTGTTTATACCGGATCTGTGTTTGCATATTTAATAAGTTTCATACATGTGTTTCAACACTGCATTTCGGTCGTTGCCAGTTATGTATCCACCAGCTGCCTGCCTGCAGCCTACTTCCAAAACTCCAAAGCTGCTTGCTGTCAGATTTGGTTCCGAGGGCACAAGTTCAGTGAATCAACAACACTCAATAACATTTTATGTGATGTGTTAATCATTTAAATTCTCAACAATTTCACAACAGCTAGTTCTGGAGTAGGCCATTCAACTAGCCCGCTTGCTTATGACGAGACTCAGGCTGCGCAGTCGGCACCCGCTTCCTTATTTGGGTTTTGGGTTGCCAGGTTTTAGCCTATGACAAAACGGTTGAAATTGAAACTGTGAAAATTGAAAGTGATCGTGTATGTGTAGGGTGTATTTCATACACAATCTGGCAACCTGAATGGATCAATGATTTTAAAATGAAGTTTGATGGCCATGCAAATTACAGGTGTTTTCCGGGAGAAATAACAAAACGGGAGGGTGCTGGGAGATGACCTTGAAATACGGGAGAAACCCGGGAAAAACGGGAGTGTTGACAGGTATGGTGTGTGTGCGTGTGCATGTGTGTGTGTGTGAGAGAGAGAGAGAGTGTGAGAGAGTGTGTGTGTTGTGTGCTGCAAGTTCTGCTGTTTCACACATTTGCCTCCAGCCCACAGAGTGCTTCTGCCATCACACCAGAGCTGGAGTCCCTTCTCCTCGTTGGCTGCAGCCAGCCAGAGCTAAAGAGGAGCCTACACCCAGGGTCGCTGAGAGGTCAAGCACGGCTGGGGTTCAGTGCATTGTCAGGCAATGTTTGTGGCGGTCAGGTTTTTCAAATTGTATATTTAGTCTGTGTTTATCATCATAAAGATCAGGAGCATCACAAATACATACATACTCAAAAGTGCTCATAAATAAATGATATCAAATAAAAATGATGAATGAAAAAACAATGGTGGAGTGGGACACTAAATATTAGCGGAAGATTTCAAGCTCCCTCCTGACAGGGGGTGAGGGTGTGGACAGAAGTGTGGCCCAACTTGGCCTGCCTCCTATTCTAGAGGGGAAATCTGGGGCTACTTACAGTACAACATGGTGCGGCCGCTCATCTAAATCTCATCATTGGTAGTGAGAGTGAGGGGCTCTCATAATACAGCCCAGGTTGCTGGAGGGCTGAACAAAGACTTAATGTCCTTTTATCACTCACAGTATTCAGCCTGGCCTCAAAACCAACAGGAGTTGTCCCTATTCTCTCTACCACTCCGCTACTAAATGGCATGGTGCAAAATAATACAAAAGGACAATGATAATATGATGAATCAAATAACTGTCTATTAAGATGGTCAGCTCAGTGCTTGAAATAGACTGCAATATCTAAAGTCAGTGAGTGAGTGATCTTCTGTGCAGATGTGACACATTAGGCTACTATCAATTTCTGTATATACGTCTTCTGAAAACTTTGAAAACAAGGATGGCTGCTTAGTTGGCTTCCATGACAAGTGCTTCACCCCAGCATAGAGTTCAGCAGGTGTTTGCAGTAAACATCCATATGCTCTACCTATGGCAGATATGGGAAAATAACTGCAGGGGAAACATGTCATCCCTTTCAGAAAGGAACAAATGTCAGGGAAACATCTGCTTTGCCAACAAGCATCATCACCATTCAACTCTCTTCTTCATCACCCATTGTCAAGGGAGAGAAAGCAAGAAAATGACCAACTTGTCACAAGTCACCATATCGCCGCTGGCAAAATCTGTTCATTGGGAGCAGTGAGATTGAGGAGATGGGCAGTCATGTTTGGGTATTCTGGAAGAGCAGCAAGCAGGAACCTTTTCCTCCCTCACGTTTAAGCTAAGGGGGCGGGGGAAGGAGGGAGGGAGGGTCAGTTTCTCTTTCTATGCAACACACACAGTGCTGTCCTCATCAGCTCAGCAAGAATATCTAATTAATGAGAAATGATTAATGTGCATTTCATTCAAACTGTTGGAAGAGTCAGGAGGAATGGTAATGTTCAGAAGTCCATAAACATATTCTGACAGGACTTTTTTTTTAAATTTATTTCTATTTTTAATACAATCTTTGTGTTTAAATTCATGTGTACATGATTAACATCCACTCCCATAATTATCCACATCTTAAATTGACTGGATTATTACATACACCCTCCAGGTAATCTCCAGGTGAAATTGTTGTGCTGCACATTCTGCACGATTATGAGGGGAATCAGCAGGACAAAACACTTATGCCAATTAGTTTTAACAACAAAATATTTAACCCAACGCTGGCTAATAGCACAAACCTCAGTTACCTTTGATGTGTAGATGTATGTGTGTCTCCTCATATCAGCCAGCTGCTGATTCAAAACAAAGTGGGCTCCTTGGAGCCGAGATCTGTGTACCCCAGTTCAGTGATGCCAGGTCCTCTGAGAGGTCACACCTGGCCCAGCTAAGGTGGCCAGGTCACCCCTCTGCCCGCGTTCAGGCAGCAAGGAGCACCTCTGCCACAGGTGAAGCCGCTTGTCTGCCTGCAGTGTTTGGGCCCAACCCTAACAAGCTCCTTGACCTTCAAGTACTTATACTCACATTTTGATTGGCAGCAGCAAATAGATGTATTTTTTCCAGTATTTCTTCCATGGTATGCTCTCTCTCTCTCTCTCTGGGGGAAATACCTGTATAACTAAATATACATGCAAAAGCTAAATTATGCCTTAATGCATCTTTGAACATGCAACACTCAGTGATCATTTATACATGCTCCTCCATACTTCTCTCACATACAGTACACTAACAGGCATACAGGATAGAGAGGACCATATGACTGTCAATGTTTATCTTTTTGCACTGAGACACACACACACACACACACAATTACTGCAATGTGGTAGATGCATTGTGTTAAAGATGCAACCACTAGATAAGAAGTATCTAGTATCTATAAGTATAATTAAAGTCATTCAGAATCCCCCACCCCATCTCTCCATCCACAACAAACACCTGTGCTGCAACAATTAGGGTGTTCATTTGCACACGCTCCTAATGAACTGCAACTGTGCCTGTCTCACAGAGAGAGAGAGCGTGAGAGAGCGCAAGCACACGAGAGAGAAAGAGAGAGAGACCATTTGGCCTCTTTGACCAGCTGTGTACCCAGTTAGCCGATCAGTCCTGGAGCACCCTTGACACGTGTTCACTCTTATGACACTTATTGACTCCATGCCTGCCCACGTTCTAATTTTCAGTGTCGGTTTTGAGGTTGATACCTCTGTGTATTAGCGTGTGTGTGTGTGTGTGTGTGCGTGTGTGTGTGTACTAACATGACCATATCAGTCCTATAGAAATGCTGTCTGTATCTCTCTTTGCTTTTCTGTTATTATTTCCTATAATTCCATAATCTATAGAACACAATACAAGCATAAAATGTGCCTAGGGAACTGAGGATGATTGTAAAAAGCAATGGAAATGAAGGAACCAATACAGAATCAAATCAGTTGCTGTCATACACTCATACACTTCATATGGGAGGGAAAGTAAAAATCAGAGGACATAAACAGAAGACATACAGTAGATGACATGGGAATGATAAACCATTTAGAGATAGCCTTTGTGCAAGGATTAACTTTGACAAGCCATGTCATTGCAATGTGTTTATGCACTCATTATCGTTCAAAGTCTTACCCTCTTCTCAACACATCTATATTTTTTTGTATGTTACTGTAACATTGTGTTTTTGTTCTCACACGGAAAGTACAGACCCGTTGTCTGTGGGCCTGGAGTGGCGTTTTGCGTGGTGAGTGTTGTAGTGTTGTGTGTGGCCCGCCACAGACAGCATGATGAAAGCTCCTCCTCGCACACCTGCTCGTTAATCAGGCGCGCACCACAGATGGCTGACTTTGACAGAGAAAACGGCGAGCTATCAACTCTCTAACGCTAATTAATCCTCCGCATCTTTGGATAACATTCCAAAAAAAAACTTGGGGAAAAAACATAAATGAACCTGCATTAAAGTCTAAAAGAGTCAAAGAGAGCGTTTTTGTGTGTGTGCAAGATATTCGTTTTCATTTGTTTGTTGTTTGTCAATTAGCTAATGGAGGCAGTGGAAATATGGGGGGAACTTTGTATCTGTGAAGTTTATTTGAGTGGCCACCCTGCTTTGGTCACATTAGATGATGGTGCACTCTTAAAACGAATGTGTTGAAAACAACACAACTTGCATTGTTTTTAACACATCTCTGTGTCCAGATAGGGAAACACATTAATTGTAAGAGTATGCATCAGCTGTTGTGTGGCATGTGCACCTTATATGCTGGTGTGTGTGTGTGTGTGTGTTTGGGATTCTACTAATTTCATTCTGACACAATAAGACTTAGACCAGAGAAGGTATATATGGTTATGGTTATGGAGTTTAGCAGACACTTACAAAATAAAACAATACAATAGTTAAAAATTAGCAGCAAACAGATTTAAAACATTGGTAAGACTACATTAGGAAAAATAACAATAAGAACAATAATAACGATCAATAATGAAAATAAACAATACCATGAATATACAAACCAAAACTTATAAGAACAATTTAATTAACTAGAAAAGCATTTCCTGAAGGAAATACAGTGCATGAAAATGCAAAAATATGATGTAAAATATCATACAGAGTAAAAACAAACTATATTGGCTATATTGGTAGGTAGATGAGGTTTAATATAGTTGGAATGACTGAACAGTTAAATAGGTGGATAGTTTATATGGTTAAATTATTTGCTAGGTAGATGAGGTTTAATATAGTTGGAATGACTGAACAGTTAAATATGTGGATAGTTTAAATGGTTAAATTATTTAGGTAGATAGTTGACGATAACTGACAGTTGGAATGGCTCTAATGTTTGCTAGTAGTTATGTTAACTATGTTAACAAAGATAATAATGCTAACCAAGTTACTTAGTTAATTTAGCTAATGTTTTCTAGCAGTTTTTAAAAAATAAAATGTTAATAATGTTAATGCTGTTAACTATGCTAACAATGCTAACTATGTGACTTATCTAACTTAGCTATTCAAATGTAGCAGTTATGCTAACAATGTTAACTATGTTAACATGCTAACTATGCTAACCATGTGACTTAGCTAACCTAGCTAATCCTTTTTAGTAGTTATGCTAACTAGCATGCTAACATGCTAACTATGCTAACCATGTTACTTAGCTAACCTAGCTAATCATTTGAGTAGTTATGCTAACTATGCAAACTAGAATGTTAACAATGCTAACATGCTAACTATGCTAACCATGTGACTTAGCTAACCTAGCTAATCATTTTTTTAGCAGTTTTGCTAAAAATGTTAACCATGTTAGCAATGCTAACATGCTAACTATGCTAACCATACTAACTAGCTACAGTGGGTAGGAGTCATTGTTGATGACAAGTGTTGACATAGTTGATGACAAGTTAAAAGTTGTTGATAGCTAGTTTAATAGCTAGTTTAATAGATAGTTTAAAAGTAGACTGTTTAAAAGTTGAATGTATATAGTTTAAAAGTGTAAAAGTTGAATGTAGATAGTTCAAAAGTTGTTGATAGACAGCAAGTTTAATAGATAGATAGTTTAATGATAGTTTAAAAGTAGACCGTTTAAAAGTTGAATGTAAAAAGTTCAGTAGTTTAATGGGTTACATTGTTTAACAGTGGATTATTGTAGTGAGGACTTTTATTTTGAAACAGTTTTGGGCAGAGGAAACAGTTGATTAGGATGTGTAGTCTTAATTGACCCAGATTGTATGCTTAAAGCCTGAGGCTGCAGGTGGCCTGAACACCTGGCATAGGATTCTAATTGCTTAATGGCCGTATTATGATGTCATAATCGGCAATGTTAAGTCTATGGGGATTTTTTTTTTTTTAAGTTTTTAAAAAGTATAAAAGTCTCAAAGTTGAAAAGACATAGCAACCTGCTCTGTTTGAAGACCTATTACAAAGTTTGAACAAAGTTTGAACAAAGTTTTTAAGTTAAACTGTTCAAGAGAAATTGCGTATGGAAAAAGTGGTAAGCGGAATAATAATAATAAGAAAAACTAGAAATGCAATTCCAAGGAATTACCAGTGCATGAAAATGCTAAAGTTGTGATGTAAAATATCATGTATAGTTAAAACAGATAATACAGAGATGGTTACTACGGTGATAATAGGATAGACATTGTGATTGCATAGCTTAATAAAAGTTGATAGTTTAAAAGTAGACTGTTTAAAAGCTGAATGTAGATAGTTTAAAAGTTGTTGATAGGCAGTAGATAGTTTAAAAGTAGTTATGCTAAAATTTTTAACTATGCTAACCATGCTACTTAGCTAATGTTTTATAGCAGTGCTAGCAATGCTAACATGCTAACCATGCTACTTAGCTAACTTACCCAACGTTTTCTAGCAGTTTCGCTAAACATGCTAACTATGCTAGCAATGTTAACTATGCTAACCATGCTACTTAGCTAACTTAACTAACGTTTTCTAGCAGTTTTGCTAAACATGCTAACTATGTTAGCAATGCTAACATGTTAACTATGTTAACCATGTGACTTAGCTAACCTAGCTTATCATTTTTAGTAGTTATGCTAACTAACATGCTAACAATGTTAAAATGTTAACTATGCTAACCATGTGACTTAGCTAACCTAGCTAATCATTTTTAGCAGTTTTGCAAAAAATGCTAATGCTAACATGTTAACTATGCTAACATGTTACTTAGCTAATCATTTTTAGCAGTTTTGTTAAAAAATGCTAACAATGCTAACATGCTCACCATGCTAACTAGCTACAGTGGGTAGGAGTCATACATTGGCTGAACAGTTAAAAATGTCAGTAGTTTAAAGGGTTAAATTGTTTAATAGTGAAATATTGTAGTGAGGACTTTTATTTTGAAACAGTTTTTGGCAAAGGAAGCAGTTAAACAGGATGTGTAGTCTTAATAGGGCCAGTTTGTATGCTTAAAGCCTGAGACTGGCAGTTGATCCAGGTGGCCTGAACACCTGCCATAGGATTCTAATTGCTTGTATTATGATGTCATAATCGGCAATGTTAAGTTTATGGGGATTTTTAAAACGTTTTTCTTTAATAGTTTAAAAAGTATAAAAGTTTCAAAGTTGAAAAGACATACCAACCTGATCTGTTTGAAGACCTACGTTACAAAGTTTGAATGAAGTTTCTAAGTTAAACTGTTCAAGAGAAATTGCGTACGGAAAGTACGGTAAGCGGAATAATAATAAGAAGAAGTTGCCTAGGAAGAACAGTACAGTGCATTTTCATGCACTGTAATAAGAACTAGAAATGCAATTCCAAGTTATTACCAGTGCATGAAAATGCTAAAGTTGTGATGTAAAATATCTTGTATAGTTAAAACAGATAATACAGAGATGGTTACTACGGTGATGCTAGGATAGACATGGTGGTTGCATAGCTTACTAAAAGTTGATAGTTTAAAAGTAGACTGTTTAAAAGCTAAATGTATATAGTTTACAAATGGTTGATAGACAGTAGATAGTTCAATAGATAGTTTAATGATAGTTTAAAAGTAGACTGTTTAAAAGTTGAAGGTAAATAGTTTAAAAGTTGTTGACAGACTGGAAGTTTAATGAATGTTGATATTCAAATAGTTTAATGGCTGTGTATAGGTAGATATTTGACGATAACTGAAAGTTGGAATGGCTCTAATGTTTGCTAGCAGTTATGCTAAGATTTTTAACTCTGCTAACCATGCTACTTAGCTAATGTTTTATAGTAGTGTTAGCAGTGCTAACATGTTAACAGCAGTTTTGCTAAACATGCTAACTATGCTAGCAATGTTAACATGTTAACTATGTTAACCATGTGACTTAGCTAACCTAGCTTATCATTTTTAGTAGTTATGCTAACTAGCATGCTAACAATGCTAACATGCTAACCATGTGACTTAGCTAACCTAGCTAATCATTTTAGTAGTTATGCTAATTAGCATGCTAACAATGATAACTATGCTAACCATGTGACTTAGCTAACCTAGCTAATCATTTTTAGTTGTTATGCTAACTAGCATGCTAACAATGCTAACGGATGTGTTGATGTGTTGATGACATAAATTAGGAAATATCAGAGGACTTAATAAGACGTGATGTTGAACTGCATGCCAATGCCATTTAACCCAAATGCACCAGCAACAGCACGGAAGAGGAGAGCTTATCTGACATATCTGCATTGTCTATACTCTATAGTGAGGTAGATTACATTGCAAAAATATCACCATGCATTCATAACCTCATGATTCAGTGAGAGTGATCCCATATTACATTTTGTCAAGAGGAAAAATCAATAGCAAATTGTTCCCAACTGACTATTGCGCTGTGAACCGTTCCTTGCTGTGCCTGGCAATTCCGCCATCATAATAGCAATCCGCTATGGAACAAGCGTGCCTGTTGTTAAAGGGAATGTGAGATGACGCTCTGATTGGTTTATTGCACGTTACGCCCAAACCACACCCATGATTAATGTAGTTACTTCAGACCACCCCATTTTAGATTTGCGTCGGGCGCAACAGTCATCAACCCGCCGGTAAAATAGAAACAGCGCCCAAGATCCGCCCACAAAGCAATTTGCGCGAAGTCAATTGCGCTAAAGTGCACGATAGAGCCCTCAGAGATTAAGGTTTGTGGCACACTCTCAGAGTCCCCGATCACAGTCTTGCAGAGGAAGTGTCTGCAACGACTCTGTTTTTTTGAGCGTCCATCTCCCGGCACTGACGGTCCTCTGCTGCTGCATGGCTTCTTAATAGGAGGGGTGGAGAGAGAGGAAGAAAAAGGGGGAGGGAGGATGGCAAAAACATTAGTGATTCACTCCAACTGCATTTCATTTAAGTCACAATCCCGACCCCACCACCACCACCATGCACAGCCCAGCACTGACAAAGACACTTCACAATGTAATGTAATATCAATGAATCAGTGGAGAACGGGTGGAGAGGAGGTGACCGTAAAAGCCACAGCCAACAGCAGGTGTGGCTCATGAATATGGATCTGGCAGAGAGATGGTACAGGAAATGCCTTAAGCTACGAGTTTACAATAGTGACTGTTCCTCCATTCTTTGAAAACTGTGGTAAGTCCCCAAGAGAGTCTGTTGTGGTGTGCCTTTGGATGTGGCATGTTGGACAATGTTGGCGGTTATTAATTAACAGCGTCTGCGTTGGATCCGGTGTTTGTTTAGCTTTTGCTGGTGGATGACTGTGAGTTGTTTCCGGGCTTAAGCTTGCCGTGTGCAAACACACTTCCTGGTGGCAGCTCAACAGTGCTGGACACCCAGTCTGGTGCGCTAAAGTCCAAGTTAATCCTCATGCCTGAAAGACCCTCACACACACACACTCACACAAACACATACAGTACACAAACATGCACATAGATACACACACACACACACACACACACATACTTCCACCACCACCCAATCCTTTACCATCAGCTGTGCAAATATCTTTACTTTTCAATTTCAGCAACAAATTGCTTTGCTTTGAGGCTTAATGCCCAAACAAACATCCTCAATGGCAAATTAAAAGAGTAGTTGTCACGTTGAGATATCTCACACAAGGGCATTGTCATGTTTACTGGGATGATACCGGCTAACCGCAGCCACCGCCTCCCCTGCACAGGCACACACACACACACACACCAGTGTCCTTGTTAGCAGCATGGAGATCCTGCAGGTCCCTGTGTACTCAGTGTTTAGTGCTGAAGTGTGGGAGCGCTGGAGCCTGTCAGCCCTGAGAAACAGCCAGGCCTGGTGCAGGGTCTCGCACTAGTGTGTGCCGCG
Organism: Alosa alosa; assembly: GCF_017589495.1. NCBI lineage: Eukaryota > Metazoa > Chordata > Actinopteri > Clupeiformes > Clupeidae > Alosa > Alosa alosa. Next base: position 27,430,836 of record NC_063211.1, on the reverse strand, counting down.
GCACGTAGAGGCTGCAGCTCCACTCTTGTACTCTCTAGTTCCGGCACTTTCTCCTGTAATTACTAATATATGACTGTGTTGGGGAGATCTGAGCCAGGTGTGTGCTTTTCAGATTACGCGCTTGGGACAGAAAGATGGAGCGAGCTTGGGAGGAGTAGGGTTGTCTTGTCTCCCAGTTTTAACAAGCTGTCCACCGCTTCTCTCTCTCTCTCTCTTTCTCTCTCTACCTCTTGTTCTTCTGCTCCTCCTCTCCCAGCTAACTCTTGTCTGCATTTTCCTTCTCCCATTTGCATTATTTCTTTTTTATTTCACCCCAGCAGCAGCAGCAGCAGAGGCAGATAGAATAAAAAAGTGAGAGAGAGAGAGAAGAGAAAGGGAAAGATACCTCTGTGTCTTTAATTACACAACATTGTGCAGGTAATGTCACCATGTTCACCAGCAGCGGTCCTCATCCCAGCCCCTCAGCCAGCCAAAGCCTGACAGGAGTCATTGGTGGATGGCTGCGACTGGCGCGGGAGTCCCTTATCTGCCTGTGCAGTTCGCCTCATGGCCCCAGGCGAAGGGTGAGTGTACTTTTACGGTAATGAAGAGTCGGAGACTAGATCCCAATGTCACTCGAGTCCTTCCTCAGGGAAATCTTGCCCCAGACCCGAGATCCGGAACTCCAGCTAAAATACTACCTGAGTGTCTAATGTGCGTCATAAATTAACTGCTAGTGAAATGAGAAAAGGGACTTAGAGGTGTGTGTGTGTGTGTGTGTCTGAGTGTGTGTGGGAAAGAGAGTGTGTATGCATTAAGTGCTTGTGTATTTGTGTCAGTGTGTGTGTTTGTATATAAGCATTTACCCGAGCAAAAAAATCTTATTGCATACATTGTGCGTGTGCGTGTGTGTGTATGTGTGCCTAAGACCTCATACTAACTCACCTCAGTGAAATGAGGGAGGAAAAAATGTATTCCGCCCATAAAAGAATGTGCCATCCCACTCTCCCACCTCACACACTCAGGGTGGTTGGGGATGGAGGTGGAGGCGGGATGGAGGCACGATCGGTGTGGTCCTAGTTGGTCCCCGAGCTCCGACGGCTCTCCCTCACTCTCTAATCCGTCTTTGGGACAAAGAGCCTAGGAGACAAATGATGCATAAAGACTTTTCATTAGAAAGACTAAGTTGTGACTGTGGTAAGGACTCCCAAGAGGAAAGTGTGCACGGGCGGGGAATTCGTTTACCATCCTCTTAAAAACATGAAAAAATAAACAGTTTGTAAACACTGCAGGCTGGATAAATGCAACACCCCTGACACACACATACACATATACACACACATAGATTAACGTAACTAAGCAACCAGTAGTTAACATGAATAAAGCATTAATTACTAGACCTAATATTACTTATTATATGCTGTTGATAGGCTGATCTGCAGGTTGTTAAGTATCTAATGAACTGAATAATGCCATGTGCAGTGAGTGTTAATGTGAAGCAATGCAAGCCAACACAAACAAACCAGATGGACACCAGTTTATATTATTTCAAACTGGAAAATCCAGGTGTTTGTAGTATGGCACCTGTAAGCTACTGTATAGACATTTTATTTATCAAGAAAAAAAAAGTTAGCAATGAGGACAATGCAATGTCTCATCACAACTTCATAACATTTGCCAAAAATAGACACCGGCATTATTAAAACCCCCAAAGCGTATTTTTGTCACTGTCTCTTGGGCAATAGTGAGATTTGGCAGCTCCTGCTTACATAACCAGAACCAAGGATCAGTGTTCTCACTGCATGCAAAGCTCTGTCTCCCTCTGAGACAGACACAGGTGGAGCAGCAGCCACAAAATGGCCAAGGTGTTTGGCACTTTTAGCACTGTGGCTGCTGTTTTCCTGTGTATGTGTGTGTGTGTGTGTGTGTGTGTGTGAGACAGAGAAAGAGAGGGAGAGAGTGTGTGTGTGTGTTTATGTGCGAGTGTACAGTATGTGTGTGTGTGTCTCTGTGTCTATGTCTGTGTCTGTGTGTGAGTGCATGTGTGTGTGTGTGTGTGTGTGTGTGTTTATGTGTCCACCTCTCTAAAAGGGCAGAGGCTGGATGTGTGGCGGTGCTGGCAGCCTGAGAACTTGTGAACACACAGCACACTGGGCCGGGCCGGGCAGGGCCATGTGTTAGCGCTCCTCAGGCCTTCCACACCTCGCCTGGCGTTGTCCACTTCATCGCCCGTGCTGCCCTGGAGGGGCTGTCCACTCATCACAACTACTGGCTCCAGCATGCAACCGGATGGGTGGTCACTACGTGTGTGTGTGTATGTGTGTGTGTGTGTGTGCATGTGTGTGTGAGCATGAGTGAGTGTATTCACAAGTCCGGTTCCAGAGGATAAGCACAGAGCTGAGGTGAGACATGGATTCTGCAGTGTCATTCACACTCAGGGGACTCGCTGTTGAATCAGGGCAGGCAGTGGATACAGCAGAACAGCACATGCACCACGCCACACACTCCACACACACACACACACAGCACTACACACACCTCTCAGCACATGCACCACGCCACACACTCCACACACACACACACACACACACACACACACACACAGACAGACACACACAGCACTACACACACACCTCAGCACATGCACCACGCCACACACTCCACACACACACAGCACTACACACACCTCTCAGCTCTTCTAGCCTTGCTGGGGAATAATGGGCAGACATATTTGGTGCTCAAAATTCAAGATTAATGGTTTCTAAAACAGCACTGGATAATTAATGGATACCTAAATGTGGTCTGTACACACATACAGTACTGTGTTCAGGATGCCCATATAGTGCACTAAAAAAAAAAAAAAAACAATGTTTTTCGACTAAACCATACCATAATGTCCTTGAGTGACCTTGGGTGTTTTGTATATTTTTGTGTTGTGGTAATCATATATGCCATATTATTCTGTCCATTGCTTATATACTGTGAAATCGTTAGAAAGATACCTTTTAGTAACATTTTGAGGACAGCCTCTGTAAAGTGCACAAGAAAGTTTGGCACTAATGATTGCGCTCAAGTAGGTGGTTGGGAGCAGCAAGAGGACTGGCTTTAAGTTATGCACAAGAACCTGTCCCCTCAGAATTAATTTTGAGTCAGGCCATATGATCCAGGCTTTGTGCTGCATTACAGTAACAAAAAGTGTTGTCTATGCAGCTGTCTGAGTACCAGGCTCTCTGCCCTCCAACGATCCCCAACTCCTCTCCTCTCCACTCCGTTCCTCGCCAGCTGGGCACTGGGGAAATGTATCTGCCCACTCCCCTGCTCTCTTCCAAGTGCCAACCTTTTAGTCCTGATGAATCAATTAAAAAGTACGGACAATGAACGTGCAGGCGTTGGGGCACTGTGCGCAAGCGAGCTGTGTGAGGACTGCAGCCTGTTGCCCGCAGGGCATGTTTTGACAGGGCAGCTCAGATGCGCTGCGAGGGACACTGGGCAGGATGGTGTTTCTCCGATTGTCCCGCGGCCAAAACTGAAGGGTGAACAAAGAAAGGATGTTGCTGTTGCCTCATAGTCACCGAGTGTTTCAGCGCATTTTGCGACGACGTAAAACGAAAAAATATATAACATCTGAGAGACCAGCTCATGTGCTCTCTCCCTGCATCCCTCTCTCTTTCGTTCCTTCCCTCTCACTCGTTCTCGCTCTCTCTTTCCAAAACTTATAAGCTTCATCATCCTAAGAGTGCCCCGATAATGAAAACAAGGCATCCAGTCGCGAAAATGGGTCTGTTGCTCCCCTTGATATGATTGCTGGCTTCCCTGTGCCAAGGTCTCATATTTTTCAGGCAAATTGACTTCCATTATTGTAGAACAACTGTAGCATGGCTGATGCCTGCACATGGGCAGGCGGGCTACAGAATGGATCGGTAATGCCGCAGGGTTGATGCGCACATAAATAAGTGAAAAGATGATGTGCTCTGTTATTTAATAGGTACCATTAGAAATAAAGCCATTTTGCCACCAACCGCTGCTCAGTCATTTTCTTTATAATTATCCAATTTTGTAAATCAGCAGGTGTCCCAGGGAAAATTTATCGAAGGCGCCAATCCGCATATGATTTGCAACAGTCTAGGGGGGAACAGCTGGGGGAGGGGTGATAGGTGTGTGTGTGTGTGTGTGTGTGTGTGTGTGTCTGAATGTGAGAGGGCGAGAGAAAGAGAGAGACTCTGTCACCACCATTAGACTGCTTCTGTCATCTGTGGGCTGTGTGTGTGTGTGTGTGTGTGTGTGTGTGTGTGTGTGGGCATTGGTAGCCGTTGGTGGCAGACAGTGTTGACAGTTGTAATGTGTCTCTAAGCCCATGCTGTCGGTCCCCATTGCTAGAGCTGAGCAGAAATTGGACCAGTCCAATGCTCTTGCATCATTTGAGCAAAATGGTGGTGATGTTTGTGGCCTGTGTGTGTGTGTGTGTGTGTGTGTGTGTGCTCGTGTATGGCAAGCCGATTGAGCATTTATTCAGATATCTTGATATCAGGCATAATTGTCATGTACATGCATATGGCAAGCCGATTGAGCATTTATTCAGATATCTTGATATCAGGCATAATTGGCATGTACATGCAAGCCATTTCTGTCCACTAGTTAACTAGTGAGCCATTTCTGTGTGAACTAGTTAACTAGTGACAGCCAAAATGCTTACTAGTTAACTAGTAAGGCCCAAATTCTCTCTAGTTAAGTAGTAATGCTCAGCATGTTCACTAGTTAACTAGTGGATACTGAAATGTGCACTAGTTAACTAGTTTAAAGACTTCTATATTTTACTAGTCAACTAGTAAGGTACAAAAATGTTTACTTGCTGACTACTGAATGTCAAATTCCCACTTGTTAACTTCTATGTAATTTGGCCAGCCGCTTGAGCATTTATTCTGATATCTTGATATCAGGCCAACATGCAAGCCATTTTTGTCAACTAGTTAACTAGTGAGCCATGTGTGTGCACACTAGTTAACTAGTGACAGCATAAATACCCACTAGTTAAGTCAAGTCAAGTCAAGTCAAGTTTATTTATATAGCACATTTCATACACAGAGGTCATTCAATGTGCTTTACATAAACAAAACCAAACGATAATAACAAATAAAAGCATAGAAGGGCAATATAGTCAAAGAATAGTTAAAAGGTAAAGATCATAATAAAAAGAAAACATAAAACACAAGGTAAAATCATTTAAAAATAAAGAATAATTAGTAAGCAAAAACAAAGGCAAAAGTAGTAAAAAAAGTAATAAAAGACAAAGTAGAATAATTATCGAGGCAGATTCAGAATTTGTAACTCGGCACAGTTAGCAGAAAGCGTCTGAGAACAGTTTGGTCTTAAGTCTAGATTTAAAACTGGCTACAGTTGGGGCCTTTTAATGTCATCCGAAAGTTGGTTCCACAGCTGAGCCGCATAGCAGCTAAAAGCTGCTTCACCATGTTTAGTTCTAACTGTAGGTTTTACTAGCAGGTTTTTCACCTGGGACCTGAGAGGACGAGAAGGTGTGTACTGCTGAAGCATGTCTGACAAGTATTTAGGTCCTGCTCCATTTACTGATTTATAAACAAGCAATAGTGCTTTAAAGTCAATTCTGTGACTTACTGGAAGCCAGTGCAAGGACTTAAGAATTGGAGTAATGTGGTCAGTTCTTTTAGTTTTTGTTAGAGTCCTAGCTGCTGCATTTTGTATCACCTGAAGCTGTTTAATAGTCTTTTTAGGAAGGCCTGTGAACAGTCCATTGCAGTAATCAACCCTGCTGGAGATAAATGCATGAATGAGTTTTTCTAAGTCATGTTTTGACATCAGCCCTCTGAGTTTGACAATATTTTTGAGGTGGTAAAAAGCTGATTTAGTTATCACTTTTTATGTGGCTGTTGAAATTTAGATCACTGTCAATTAATACACCAAGGTTTTAAACAGTATCCTTTGCCTTCAACCCTTTTGTGTCAAGGAGAGTGGCAACCCTAAGTCTTTCCTCATTTTTACCAAATATAATTACTTCAGTTTTTTCTTTGTTCAGCTGAAGACAATTTTGAGACATCCAGGTGTTGATTTGTTCTATACACTGACACATAGATTCAAGAGGACCATAGTTGTTTGGTGATAGAGCTAAGTACATTTGTGTGTCATCTGCATAGCTATGATATGAAATCAAATTATTTTGAATGATTTGTCCAAGTGGGAGCATATAGAGGTTGAATAATAGTGGCCCCAAGATCGACCCCTGGGGAACACCATAGGTCAAGGACGTTGGTGTTGAGGTACAGTTTCCGATGGCAACAAAGAAGCTCCTTTCTTGTAGATATGATTTTAGCCAGCTGATTACTATGCCTGTAAATCCAACCCAGTGTTCTAGTCTGTGTAGTAAAATATTGTGATCAACAGTGTCAAATGCTGCACTAAGGTCCAGTAGCACTAGGACTGATGTTTTACCTGAATCTGTGTTGAGGCTGCATGTCATTGGAAACTTTAATGAGAGCTGTTTCAGTGCTGTGATTTGCCCGAAAACCAGACTGAAAGTAATCAAAATACCCATTTGATGTTAGGAAGGTGGTTAATTGATTAAAGACTACTTTTTCAATAATTTTTTCAATAACTAGTGAACACATATTAGCTTCACTAGTTAACTAGTGAGAGACAGAAATGTCCACTGGCTCTCACTAGTTAACTAGTTCACATGACTCACTAGTTAACTAGTTGACAAAAATGGCTTACATGTACATGACAATTCTGCCTGATATTAAGATATCAGAATAAATGCTCAATCGGCATATGTGTGTGTGTGTGTGGCTGGTTTTTAGAAATGTAGTGTCAGAAAATCACATTGAGACTACAATGCTAATAGTTCAGTCATACTAGCTCATTTTCACAAATGTAAAGACAATCAAGGCAGATGGTAGGCCTATTGTACCAGATGCTAGTCAAGTAATGAGAGAGTGACATGATTGTCTGCTTGAACATGAGTTGGTAATTAACTGGCCATTTGATGTCTAGTAGACATCAGTCGATGGGTTAATGAACTTCTTTAGTCTAGTGGGGCCATAGATAGTTTTTCATACCGTTGCCAGTGTAACCATATTAAGATTTAGATCTATTTAAAAAGAGAGACCTATCCGGCTGATTTAAGACACTGATGTGGACGATACTCCAGTATATGGAGTATTACTCTGCCAAATTGAGAAATACTGTCCAAAAACAACTTCATGATCATGTTGAAATTAGCCCTATGCAAATCAGTGAAACTGTCTCTTCATGCCACAAATGAGGTAGTGCTATGCCATTTCTATGGCACAGTTATGACTACAGTGACATCTGGCTGAGTAACAGAACTCTTGTCTGAGGATATGATCCAAGAGTACCTAGCAAAAAGGTCTGTTCTCTTACATAATGCAAATGTGTTTACTACTGTATTTCTGACAGTAGTACAGCAGTCACCAAGTAGATATTTCAGTGTGAGAGTGGGATCCATAGTCTAAAATATTTGAAATTAGGGTAACACGTTATGGTAAGGGTACATGAATTATTATGAATTCATGCATGAATGAATTCATGATGTACGTATTACTTCATTCCTTAATATCTCATGAATCATCAGGAATTGACATGAGTTCATAGTCTGTCATTCGTGACCTCATACATGAACAACACATCAAGATAGTGTCTTGCTATGGGCATGAGTAAGTGCAATGAAGATTGAATAAGAAATGCAAAAGATATCGGTAAATATATCGGTAAAAGAAGCACATTGGCTTTCGCCGCTAGCCACTCCCCCTCCCACACACCACTGTACTGTAAGCTACCAGTGAGGATAGAAGCAGGGCTTTTGCAGAACTGGATCAGTGTAGGTTACACGGGTAAAACCTTAACATGTCTGACCTCAACAATAAAGTGAACTGTTGTTGTTGTTGTTGTTGTTGCGGATTTTGCAACAACACGCACAGTATGCAGTGGCTCTTCAAAATGACGTAAAAAATGATGTGCAATAAACGGACACTTCGAATAGCCCAGGCTACTTTGGACTGTCTTTAGACTTTGAATAAGCAAACGACAATTCCAACTGCAAGGTCTTACATTGAAACGAGCGATAATGGTCCCGAATTAAAGAACGTCTCAGAATGCCACACATGCAAAGCATAACCAGCGACAAGCAACGAGTGACAGACAGAGTGTGATGTCACTTATATGAATAGCCCAGGCTACTTTGGACTGTCTTTAGACTTTAACTAGAAAATGTAATTTCGAGGAAATTACCAGTGCATGAAAATATAAACATACTGTATATTAACATAAAATGCCAAACAAACTTTTATTTGAAAACAGTTGGCAGGAGTCATAGTTGATAACAACTGACAGTTGAAATGGTTGAACAGTTAAATAGTTGAGTAGTTTAAATAGTTAAATTATTTAATAGTGAATTATTGTAGTGAGGACATTTATTTTGAAACAGTTGTGGGCAGAGGAAATAGGAACAGAATCTGTAGACTAATAGAGCCAGATTGTATGCTTAAAGCCTGAGACAGAGTATATAGTTTAAAAGTTGAATTTAGATAGTGTAATGGATGTTGATAGACAGAAAGTTGAATGGATGTTGATAGGCAGATTGCTTAATGGATGTTGGTGGATAGTTTAATGGGTGGATGAGTGAATGGTTTGAAGAGGATGAATGGATAGAAAGTTGGATGGAATGTGCCTTATATCCTTGTAGAATGGAGAGACACAGAGAGAGTTGGCCTAGTCAGAGCCATAGAAAAAGAGAGTTGCGACACTCTTTGAAGTCGCCGCCACGCGGTCACGTGGTTCACGTACGCTTCAACAGTTCCAAACAGCTCTTTGCGTGTAGTGTTATTTCAATGGGATAGACAGCAGCAAGTGCGTTATTGGATGGGAAACATTACAACAAAACAAAAACGAGTGTTATTACGTGTTAGCATGCTTACATTATAGTGTCAATTACATATTGCGAGTATAATTGGTCTGCAAAATCGATCTAAAATATGTTCTTTGGTAGTTCTAACATTGGACGTTTGTTTCCTTGCTGGACATAAGCTGTTATTGGATTCCTACATTTGCCTGTATCACGCTACATATACTTTACTTACATTGTCAAAATGTAGGCTATGCATTTTGTATCCCTTTGTGTGTGGACATTAGATCCAGTGTCCTTCTCAGTTCGTTTGGTGAGATGAAGATGAAGGTGCCCAGACCCCCCAATCTACAGCTTTGATCATTGTAAGACTAGCAATAAACGTCTATCAAATATATAAATAGCATTCAGTAGCCTAACAGCTTACATTTTAAAAGTTTCATCAATGCTTTAAATCTGTTCAGTTCTTTTAGAGAAATGGCATAAAGGTGGCCTTGGTAGTAACATTTTAAGACTAGCCATAAACATGTCAAAAACACATAGGCTAAATAAGAATCAATAACAACTTAAATGTGAAAAGTTTGATCAATACTGCAAGACACCCACTGTTTCAACAACACACTAAGCAATAAGCAATCAACTGTTTCAATAAAATACTTATAGCCTAACTTATATTTCAGCCGCCTTGTGAGACTACAGCATGAAAAGGATGACTGATACATGTTAGATTTTCAATAGAAATTTTATTAAGTTTTCAATATGTGTTTAAAACAAGAACAAGAACAAATGCAAAAAAGACTGGGAGGAAGGTATGGTGACACTGCAACATAAAAAGGAGGTCTGACACTAATTTAGGTTTACAAAAAATAAAAAGATTTCAGTATCCAAAGTTTAAACAACAACTGTGTGTGAACTACACAAAAGACACAATGTGGAAGGGATGGATAGCTCTCCATATACTCTGTACACCTCTAAGAGGGACATGGTGACATTCTTGAATTTCTCCTTGGGGATCAATAAAGTATCTATCTATCTATCTATCTATCTATCTATGTATCTGGTAAGGAGGATGCAACACATTTGGCTGGAGTCAGGAGTGTTATGGGAGGTGTGGAAGATGCTGGATCAACACAACTCCCTTTGTGTAAGGGCCCCATTGTGTGGACCTCAAACATAAAAAATGATCTTATCTGTCCATTCCAGTCATATATCGCACACCCTTTTACTCTGCATCCTTGGTCCTGGATAAGCAGAACAGGCACAGTGGAGAATAGAGGGAGAGAACAGACCAGGTAACACTCAGTGTATACTTGGGACAACACATTAAGTAAGTAGCAGAAACCTAAGCAAGAGGCCAGCAAGAGTTTTACATAGGCTACCCATACACAGCCAACTATTTGCAAGGCTGGTTGGGGGTGCCACAAGTCCACACAACAACTATAACAATAACAACATGAAGAATGTTGGGAATTACTTTCAGAGTGATCTATGCCCTATTAACCTGACTACACTTTTCAGTTATCCAAAAAAATACATTTGTCCTACTTACAAAGATCACTGACCTAATGAAAGGCAATGCCCACGTGTCACGTCAGTCACTTCCATGGAAACTTCGCTATGTATTTGACAAATTACCTCACAGACAAAGCAATCAAAATGATTACACCAAGAACACCAACACGAAATGTAAAATTACTGAAAACTAAATGAACTAACCTGAAACTGATTATCAGTTGGAGCAAAAACTCCTACTGTAGGCTACTATAAAGACGCCACTGTCCCACATGTTAAGTCTATGGGGAAAAATAAGCTTGTTTTTTATTGATATCTCAAAAAGTATAAAGTTTACAAAAGTGAAAAATACATTCCCCACGTGTCCTTTTCAAAATCTACGTTACAAAGTTTGAACGAAGTTTCTACGTTAAACAGTTAAAGCTGAATTAGATGAAGAAATTTGGTGGGAAGAATAATAATAACTAGAAATGCAATTCCAAGGAATTACCAGTGCATGAAAATGCTAAAGTTGTGATGTAAAATATCATGTATAGTTAAAACAGATAATACAGAGATGGTTACTACGGTGATGCTAGGATGGTTGCATAGCTTAATAAAAGTTGATAGTTTAAAAGTAGACTGTTTAAAAGCTGAATGAATGTAGATACAGTAGATAGTTTAAAAAAGCTAAAATTTTTGTATGATAGACAGTAATGATAGTTTAAAAAGTTGTTGATAGACTGAATGTAGATATAGTTTAATAGATAGTTTAATGATAGTTTAATAATTTAAAAGTAGACAGTTTAAAAGTTGAAGGTAAATAGTTTAAAAGGTGTTGACAGACTGGAAGTTTAATGAATGTTGATATTCAAATAGTTTAATGGCTGTGTATAGGTAGATATTTGACGATAACTGAAAGTTGGAATGGCTCTAATGTTTGCTAGCAGTTATGCTAAGATTTTTAACTATGCTAACCATGCTACTTAGCTAATGTTTTATAGCAGTGCTAGCAATGTTAACTATGCTAACCATGCTACTTAGCTAACTTAACTAACGTTTTCTAGCAGTTTTGCTAAACATGCTAACTATGTTAGCAATGCTAACATGCTAACTATGTTAACCATGTGACTTAGCTAACCTAGCTTATCATTTTTAGTAGTTATGCTAACTAGCATGCTAACTATGCTAACATGCTAACTATGCTAATTGTGTGACTTAGCTAACCTAGCTAATCATTTTTAGTAGTTATGCTAACTATGCTAACTAGAATGCTAACATCCTAACTATGCTAACCATGCTAACTAGCTACAGTGGGTAGGAATCATAGTTGATGACAAGTAACAGTTACACTGGCTGAACAGTTGAAAAGTTCAGTAGTTTAAAGGGTTAAATTGTTTAACAGTGAAATATTGTAGTGAGGACTTTTATTTTGAAACAGTTTTTTGGCAGAGGAAGCAGTTGAACAGGATGTGTAGTCTTAATAAGGCCAGTTTGTATGCTTAAAGCCTGAGACTGGCAGTTGATCCAGGTGGCCTGAACACCTGCCATAGGATTCTAAAAACGGCCGTATTATGATGTCACAATCAGCAATGTTAAGTCTATGGGGATTTAAAAAAGTTTTTCTTTAATAGTTTAAAAGTATAAAAGTTTCAAAGTTGAAAAGACATAGCAGCTTGGTCCGTTTTGAATACCCTACGTTACAAAGTTTGAACAAAGTTTCTAAGTTAAACTGTTCAAGAGAAATTAGCGCACGAAAAAAAGTGGTAAAAGCGGAATAATAATAATAAGTTGTTGTTGTTGTTGCCTTGGAAGAACAGTACAGTGCATTTTCATGCACTGTAATAATAATAAGAAGAAGACTTCAGATAACAGAACAGTGCATTTTCATGCACTGTAATTAAGCAAACGACAATTCCAACTGCAAGGTCCTAAATTGAAACGAGCGATAATGGTCCCGAATTAAAGAACGTCTCAGAATGCCACACATGCAAAGCATAGCGACAAGCAACGAGTGGCAGACAGAGTGTGATATCACTTATATGAATAGCCCAGGCTACTTTGGACTGTCTTTAGACGTTGAATAAGCAAACGACAGTTCCAACTGCAATGTCCTGAATTGAAACGAGCGATGATGGTTCCGAATTAAAGAACGTCTTAGAATGCCAAACATGCAAAGCATAACCAGCGACAAGCAACGAGTGACAGACAGAGTGTGATGTCACTTATAGGCCACCAGAGATGTGTTTTTTGAGTTCAACGTTTGCAAATTTCATATGATGCATCATTCCACAAAATGGTTTGCCTATCATGTTATTCAATAGGCTAAGCATATAGCCTTGACTCAAAACAGCTGTTAGGATTATGTAATTTTGATTTGTAAAAAATGTCACATGCAGCCATGCTTATATTCTGCTCACTTCACATTTATTATATTGTAGCGTCGGTGGATGTACATGTCTAACGTTGAATGAGTGTCTCCCAGAATGCAGTGCGAGTGAATGCTATAATGTGTAATGTCGGTTATAATAGTTGTAGTTGCGTTTACCATGTTGTGTAGTTGTTAGCATGGTAGTCTCTTTGGTTGTACCTCATGTGTTTATCCCTGTGTTGATGTGTGTGGTAAACCCTTATTGTGTGTTGCATGTGCGACTGAGACTACCCCTGTGTTGCCCTATGTAGTTATCTGTATGAGCCTGAGTGTGTATGAGTCTGCCTGTTCCAATAAATAGCCGTCCTGGCCAAAGGTGGCTCTTGTCTAAGGGTGAGATCACTACAATATTATTATATTATCTGTAGGCCTACTCATTATTGAAAGCTTATCTGAGATTCCGTTTTCCCCTATCCTATTTGTAAAGCAGGCCTACCTGCAGGCAGGTAATTGGGCTACAGGAATAGCATGTTTGAACGGGCACTGCATTAGTATCATAATGATGTGCCCATCATACCTAATGCTTTAGTTGATGTGTTGTTCATGCATGAGGTCTATGAACTCATTCCTGATGATTTATGAGATATTAAGGAATGAAGTAATGCATAAATCATGAATTAATACATGCATGATTTCATGATAACTCATGTGCCCTAACCGTAAAGTGTTACCAAAATTAGATACAGATAATTTCCTGTCCTGCACCAATCCAACTCCAACTTACATGTTGTAATGTTTAGTTATTATTTAAAGACTTTTTGATTTGTTTATATATCATATACCACAGTCTATCAGTAAACCTTTTGCCTTGACTTCCTCCTGACAAATAAAGTGTTCCTATATCTGTGTGTATTGGAAAATGTAAGTATAAAGCTACTAACTCGTATGGCATTTTGAAGGCAGATGTGTTTAGGGCGTGTTCATCATTACTGGCTCATAGCTTTAGCTTTGTGAACATCTACATCCTGATAAGATAATCACGGCTCTAGGAGACAGCTGGTGGGGAGAGCCGATAGTTCCACCCTGGCCATGCAGAGAAAGGTGAATTGAGTTTCTATCTCTCTCTTCTCACACAAGACATTTCAACTTCTGACATGCCAATTACTCAGGCCAAGTCAGGCGTGGACTTTGAAGGAGACATGAAAAAAAAGATCTTTCGATGTCTCTCTCCTCTCTCTCGCATGCATGTGCTCTCTTTCTCTCTCTATCTGTATCTCCCTGTGTTTTTCCCTGCCTTACTTGTCAATAAATTAAGCATCTTGTCATGGCTGGCAACATCCAACCTCGAGCCAAACCAAATTTGCCCAGAACACAAGTGTGACTTTTCAACGTCAGGCAGGTGTGGAATGGAGAATCAATTATCTGGAGTTGCAGGTGTAGAATTAGCAAGTAGCATCTACACTGGGGGGAGTTTGGCATAAGGTCACCTGTAGGGGCACCAGTGAGCAAGAACTTGAACTTGAACTGATCCATACATTGACCCCATGGAATCCTGATATGGTATGACATACCCCCCTCCTCCTGTTTCCTCATGTTTGTGTGTGTGTGTGTGTAATTGTATGTGTGTGAATGGTTCTCATTTAACGGAAGGTTTGTTCACTTAGAAACCAACAGTATTGGGCCAACAATGAAGACTGGTGTTTTTCACTGGGGGTGATGTCATTGTGTTTGTTGTTTTAATGACTGCGAGGCAATTAGATCGTTACGCGTTGGAAGAAGTAATTATTGTTCTAAAACATGGCCAGTTTGTTGCACTTTTTCACGCCAAGCAGTTGCCATGCTAATTCATTCCGTTCTCCTCATTAAGCGACTACTGGGCATGTAAAATATGTTTTTCATGGAAAACCCCCTGAAAGGAGCCAAGTCAAAATTCATGAACTACTTCCCCTGTGTCCACATCATACACACTCTCTCTCTCTCTCTCTCTCTCTCTTTCTCTCACACACACACTCACACACACTCATCTACGCATCTCTCTCTCAGTCTCCATGGGGACTTTGTGACTCATCTGAACTTTTCCCGAGGCCCCCAAGAAGTCTTGCGGCTCTTCATCCATCAGTGATTGCCTTGGACGAGGCAGGGGAGAGAGACTGTTGATGACACCAAAGGTCACCCTACCCCCCACCCCTTCCCCATCTTTCCCCCTCGCTCCTCTCCTCCCCTTCCCTCTCCTTTGCAGAGGGCTTTCTGGCACCTCAGCAGGTAACTGATGTCCCTCCGCTCACTCAATGCCGCCATTCCGTGCCCTGTTGACAGCGGCGGTGGCTGACAGCCGGCAGCCTTTTTTTCTTTCTGCCTGCGATTCATTTTGCCACAAGTCACCTTGCCGTAGAAGCCATCAAACACAGCTGACGACACCCCCGGAGACCGTGCGGGTTGTTGCCGGCTTTTTAATCACTGTCCGAGTGCGCGGAGCGGCATGGCGAGGAGTGTTTGTGTAATGTGGACTAATGTGCTTTTAAACGAACAACCCCTCCACCGGTCAGGCCATGCATTCCTAGCGGATAACTGTGCGTCACATCGAAACAAATCGTAATTGCTTGGCACACATTCAGAGCCAAAACATTGGGAAAAAAGGCATTTAAAAATGCGGGGGAGACATTAATCTGGTCTGATTTAGTTTCTGATTTAGTCTAACGGGGTGCCTGAGTTGTTCTCGTGCTGCCTTGAGTCGAGCAAAAACTGCAGACAAGAGGATATTAATATTGCAGAGTTGAGTTATGTGTGCAGATTAAAGAATTCCCTCTCTGAAGGATAAATCTGAGGAACTTAAGCATTATTACTTGTCTTTATCATGTTGTCGGCAGCAGCGCCACTGTCTCAGGTTTTTCGGGACTTGAGTTATGACCTCATCATCTCATCTTGTACAATGGGGAGAAATTAAATTAGTCGGAGTAATGAATCCTAGCCGCCATTTCTGCTAGGAGTCCTCCGCTGATTGCTCCTGAAGTCGTTGAGGAAACTAATCTCCTGCTGGAAGCTGAGCAGAGCTGGTTGTGCACAGACACACGTGCCTTTTTGATGGTGGGGAAATGTGCGCTGAATGCTCGGCACTGGTGTGTGTGTGTGTATGTGTGTGTGTGTGTGTGTGTGTACTCTGTTGCAAAGGTGAAACTATGGGGATGTTAAGAGGAGGGTGGAATGTACATTAAGCTTTTTTTCTATTTTTTTCTTCCCCACACACACACACACACACACACACACACACATACACACACACACATACTGCCTCTTTATCTCGTGTGGACCGTTGCCCCACCTTATTCACCCACTCCTTCATTCACTTCCTGACTCTCTGTCTGTAGCCACTACCCCCACCCATCTTCACCCTCTCCATCGCTGCCCTTCTCCCCCTCCACTCTCTCCTCTCTCTCTCTCTTTCCACTCTCTCTTTCCTCTCTCTCTCTCTCCACTCTCTCCTCTCTCTCTCTCTCCACTCTCTCCACTCATGTCTCTGGAACGGGAGGATCAGTGATGATTTTTTTTTTTTGTAGGTAGCAATAAATGGGAGCGCCAGCAGGGGTAGGAGGCAACAGGAAGCTCACGCGGCGAATGCGATAGGCAAGCGCGGCAAATCGTTCCTGGAGGTAATTAATGAGACTGGCCACCCTAATTAAAAGCTCTTAGCTTTCCATGCGCGAGTCAGAGGCAGCTGCTCCTCCCGAGCTCTCACCGAGAAAAGACAGGGAGAGAAAGAGAGAAGGAGAGATGAGAAGAGGAGGAATAGTGTGGGACATAAATTCAACGACGGTATCATCGCACAGCACCTGCCTATGTTGCCCTCATCATCCACCCCCCACCTGTGCCACACACCCTGCACACCACCACCCCCCCATCCCTCACCACACACACACACACACAAACACAACTACACCTGTCACACCTACAGCCATCTCTCATCCTGATGGTGAATTAGCATTCTCCCGTGCTTTAGAGGAATGAGAAGAAGAAGTAAACAGGGAAGGAGAAGAGCAAGTCTGATTTTTCATCTCTCCCAAAGCCTCTCCCCAGAGGCCTCGGGTCCTGCTAGTTTGTATCCATTTATGATACTAAATATATCATATTTTTGTTTGCTTCAGTGGTGCAGACACACACACACACACACACACACCTGCCTCTGTCGCCACTGCTACAGCCTCAGCATAGGGACAGGGGGGAGATTTCCCCTGGGCCAGACATTGGGGTATTGGTTTGTAACTATAGCTTAATATCATGTCAAGATCTCCAAAGGATGATACAGGCTGTCAAGCTGGCGCCACACTCAACCTTCAGCAGCGAATGAAGGGAAGAGGGGCTGAGGGGGTGAGCAAGAGACATGGGAGAAAAGACATTTCACAGGGGTGAGCAAGACATGGGAGAAAAGACAGGGCATGTCTGAAAGACGATTCAAATTAATTAAATAAATTAGTGAACTTGCATGAATTTGCATTTGCGTGCAAAACTGTGCAAAATTGTGCATCCTGTCCCATCCTGTCATCAATTACCTCACCTAAACATCCATGCATCCTCTCCACCTCTAACTGACCATCTCATCTCTAATCTCACTCTCTTCACCATGTCTCTACATGTCTCTCGCATTCCTTTCCAGACTTGTTTCTGCATCCCTTCTTCTCTTTCCCCGATTCTGTCCTTCTTCTCTCCCGTTCTCCCATGCTCCCCTGTGTGGTCCTCCTCATTTAGACCTGGCTTCTGGACAGTGAGCCTTAGATTCCGCAGGCAGTGAGAGGCACTGTGGGTAATTGCTGCTGCCAGTGGCATGGAAACGAGTTTGGTTGCCGGGGGGGTGAGCCTGTTGACCACTAATTACATGCACACAACACATCTATTATTCATGTCGGAGGCCTGTCTTGCAATTATGTCATTTTAAATCCGGCCAAGAGCAGCTAACTTCACTGTTTTTGGTTGCAAGTGTGAAAATGTGTGTGTGTGTGTGTGTGTGTGTGTGTGAGAGAGAGAGAGAGAAAGAGAGAGAGTGCACACATGAATGTATTCCTCTGTGCATTTCTGAGGAGACTGTTGTTGCATGACTCTGTTTGTGCTCCTGAATGTGTCGGCATATGGGTGCATCAATGTGCCATTGTTTGCATTCACACATGTGCACATACTGAAAACATGCACCATTGTTTGCATCTATCCACATGAAAAATCAGTGTTTCCCCTACAGTGTATTTAACAGCGGCGCAGCGCCGCCGCTGGATTTTCAGCGCCGCTGCAACATAATATCATGAGATTCACTTAACACACTGTAAAAGCACAACGCCAACGTCATCTCAAATTGTTTTCTGAAAAGTCTTGAGTAAGTTAAGTGCATCAAATCCAAGACTTAGCCTCTCATTATTCAGGACATATATGCGGCATGATGTGTCAGGTGATTACAAGCCCAAAGACAAGTCTGCAGCCCATATGGCTAGCCTACGTTCTGAACACTGTTACATTGTTTAGCTATCCGACTGATGGGGTCTTGCTCCGCCACAGTGTAGCCTATGGTGTTATCGTTCACTTGTAGGTTACACAATAAATAGCCTACTTATAGGCCTGGTGACAATAAAAAATGATATTAGTTATATTTCATCACGGCTGTTTGTATGCCGTGAATTCGCTTTGTAGCCTATGCCATATGTTGCTTGAGCAATTCCTCTGATCCAAAGCCTGCTTTGACACATTGACACTAATGTGAAACATGCATCCTCCTCTCCTAGCCTACATCAAATAAAATAAACCAATTCATGATTACCGAAATGAATTTAACATGGGGGGAAAAAAGTTTGTTGCGATTTAGCCTACTGTTGTGATGCGGTTCTTTCTGCTGATTGGATTTCGTCCGGTGTCGTCAACTCTGAGAACTCTTGCTCCGGCTGACAATTTTATCCAGAGAGCTGATTTCCCAAAGATGAGCCTCCATCAACATTCAACGACAAATTATTAAAACGTAAGTAATGCAATAGAGTAAACCAATGTGCTACAAGGTGTATGGTCTTAACGTTAATTGTAGCCTAGACTTGTAGCGTTAGCTGTAGGGCTACATGTAATGTTTGCATGGGAAAGCTAAGGCTTAACACAGTCTAGGCCTGTTTAAACTTTCTGATAGTTAAAGGAAATATGAGCATATGTTGGCATATCATTATAGCCTAAATTCTGTCCAATTTAGCTATAATAGGCTATCACAAACAGACCTTTTTCACGTTTATGCATTAGACATAGGAGCCTACATTCTCTTATCAGAAAGACGTGTTCTACGTTCTCTTGACGGTGAGACTTAACGGTCGCGACTTCAATCAAGTAGCCTAGGTCCTTTTCGAAAGTTAATTGTGAGTGAGTTGTATGGTAACTGTGGGAGTGATGTAGAAGAAAAGTGAGTATTTACTTTTTATAATGTGGGTTTGTTGTTTTGGGACTGAGAAATAGACTACAAGGAGAGCATCTGGCTACGTGCATGCGGTCAGCATTAATGGCCCCCAACAATTAAATTCAATTACAAAAGAGCCTTAGAGATGTTCTTTGAAAAGCCCAGAAAAAAATAAGTGCTCGCGAGATTGGGGTGTGGCCTTTGCCATTAAGACAAATTTAAATAAATTGTAAATAATCTTTTTTCTGGGTTGTGCATTTCATTTTTCTTCTATCATTTTTAACCAATAATGTAAAAGAAAGCTGAAAATGTCCACAAAAGAAACACGAAGGTATGATATAAAAGTAATAGCAAGTAATAGCACCGCTGCTGGAAAAATTTCTAGGGGAAACACTGAAAATGATATGTGGACAAATATTTCCCACTGATTTGTGCTTGTTTTTGTTTGCAGATGCACAGATAGATAGTGTGTGTGTGTGTGTGTGTGTGTGTGTGTGTGCGTGCGTGTGTGCATGTGTGTGATTGCATACCTTTCCATAGTCCCTCCACAATGTGTTCTGTGGTATCATTGTGTGTGTGCGCCGGCCAGCCATTCCTCTGCTTAGCCTGAGTGGCTGTGCAAAGACTCGATTCATCACTGTGATAGCAGGTGTGTCTATTTTATTTCTCAGGAATAGCCCGAGCCTGCCATCAGGATAGCCTGTCCCCACTGTGCAATGCCCTACCTAGCAGTGTGTTGTGACCTTCAGCTCTTACACACACTTACACACACACACACACACACACACACACACACACACACAATAACAATGGCACAACACACACACAAGCACAAAGGTGTATGCAACTTATATCTTCTAGCATACTATCTGTTGACAAGTTCAGAAATGAAGTGTTTTGGATTGTTCAGGACATATTAAAGGAACCAGAAAAGAGAGAGAGAGAGAGAGGGAGAGGGAGAGAGAGATTAGGTGTTTAGGTTATTACCTTCATTTACTTCTATCTTGGATGTTAGGCAGGGATCACACTGACCAGCGGCAAGCAGTGGGTTGGAACTGCTGGTGTTACACTAGCAATGAGGGAGCTGATCGTTGAGTCCAGATCGTTCCAGTGTGCAGCACAAATGCATGTAATGTAATGTACTGTATCTAGGGAAATGTCAGGTGTTCTGACCAAAAGCAGTAAAACTCCTTATAGGGATGGGGAATTTCATTCTGTTGTACATAAATGAGTACTTACCATCACTTAGCAACAAGATAGAACTTTATTTAAATTTGTAGAATTATTATGGTTTTAATGTTGCCTCACAGTTTTCCACTGCTGCTTCAGTATTTTCGGTGTGATCCCTGCCATAAAGTATGCAGGTCAGATGTGCTCCCCTATATTTGCATCTACGAGGGGAATTAAATTAACCAGTAGACTTTCATCCAATACGTTAGACCGGCACATCCGGGAACTTGACTCGTGACAAACGTTCCAATACCACAAATACCACAAATCAATATGACCACTCAATACATAACCACTTTGCCTGTCGTTGACCGTGGAAAGATACCTACAAAAGCTTAATTCAATTAATATAAAAACATGTCCCTTCAGTCTCCCGAGTAGGCTACTTAAGTGGTGCAACAACCCCACTCAGTGACCAGAAGTGTCACACGGTCTTCTCTCTTATGGCTTGTAGCCATAATTTTCTTCTGTCAGGATTTTTTTGAGGACATGGTAGGCAAAAAGAAACTCAGGAGGGGTTCTTAGATGTGTGGTTGGTACATGTCTACCGGTTCACTCTGGCTTGTTCTGAGGGAATGTTTTCCCCTCAAAAGGGGCATGGCGCAAACAACCTGCTCTGTGTGACGCGGGTCCGGTTGTAAGTATAGCAGGAGGTTGTCTTCACTGCCAACAGGACTGCAATGCTATTTCAGTTCCCCAAATGTATGCATATTTTAAAAATGTTAATGATTTTAATGAGGTTAAAATGTTACTGACTTATCTGACTTATCAGTGAGGTCTTTGGAGCATGTTTTGGAAATGATTGTCACACTGGGTAGAAAGAGTTTGGATCATTGCCCACGTCGTGCAGAGCTGTTTGTTTCACTTTGCATGTGTCCTTCGCCTTATCTTTCCGCGTGGATGCATATGTGTGTGTGTGTGTGTGTGTGTTTGTTTGTATTTATGGCTGAAACTTGTGTTGTTGATTTCTCTGTGCTTTGTGCTGCTGGATAAACATTCTTGATAACAAGGCTCTGTGTTTGGGCAAACTTTAGTGTCTGAGTGGCTGCTGTATCGATTGTTTGCTTTTTCCATTCAGGTCAGGCATTTACACATGGGAGCGAAAAGGATGAAGGGACAAAAAACCCTCTGTGTATATGTGTGGGTGTGTGTGTGTGTAACTTTCTGTTTGTGTGTGCGCTTCACTTTATCTTTGGCCGCACATAATGTGTATGTGTGGGGATGTGTGTATATGTGTGTGTGTGTGTGTGTGTGTGTGTGTGTAACTTTTTGTCTGGGTGTGTGCGCTTGACTTTATATTCGCCCGCACATAATTTGTGTGTGTGTGTGTGTGTGTGTGTGTGTGTGGGTGATGAAGAACAAAAGAGAAAGAGAAGAGAGCAAGTGATGAGGGAAAGAAGGAGGAAGTAGGGGTGTGCGTAGCTGCGGTCTCTTTTACCACTGCCCACTTCCTCCCTCCCTCTGTCCCTGTCCCTGTCTCTCTCTCTCTCTCTCTCTCTCTCTTTCTTTTACTCCTATCGTTTCTCTCCTACCTTTCCCACTGTGTATGTTTCTCCCTGCACTGAAAATTATAGGAGTGGATGTGACTGGAAAACAACTTGTCACGGGTGTGCGAGGTGATAGCATGATGAATTGTCGCCATGGACACCTTGATCATCAGCGCTGTCTCGCAAAGCCACACTTGATCACTGTCAGGGTCCCTGGAGCCAGATGAGATGCCCAGAGAGAGGGAGAGAGAGAGAGAGGGACAGAGAGAGAGAGAGTGTGAGAGAGAGAGAGAGATGGGGCACCCATGTCCATGGGACAGAGAGGCTCAGGCCACAACACAAAGAGGAAACTGAATGCAGAGAGAGAGAGAGAGAGAGAGAGGGAGAGAACAGACAGAAACACACAAAACAGAAACCGAGTAAAACTCTTACGTACAAACACAAACAGAAATGACAAAATGGAGGAAGTTGCGTATTCCACATTTGAGAAACTTGGTTGGATTTCTTGCATTATTTAAAGGAATCCAATGCAGGATTTTCTGCTACTAAGCTTCCCTTACAGATGTGGGGTATTTGTATTTCAAACAACTGTCATAAATACTACTCATGACTTGCACCACTCCCCCTTGACATGCATATGGATTTGTTTATAAACTGACAAGGTAATATTACAAAATGTTATATAGCACTATTGCACAATTGCTGTAAAGCACTTTGTGATTCTCTGAAGGAGAGTGAAAGTGCAAGGTTGATTCTCCATAGACGTGTAGGGTATGGCTAGAAAGGTGTGCCATTTTCCTTATTACAAGTTAGTTTACTCTCAGAATGACTTTGCAACGGTTATATTAGGGTAAAAAAGGCCATGGGATGGGAGCAACACAGGTGACGCAACAATGACACACCAAACGAATGGCCACTATCTATTGGCTCAAGGGGGATGAAGCACTACATGTGGCTACAAAAGAAGGGCAGTTTGTCCTCCTCACTGCAGTTTACACACACAGCAAAGTGGAGGGACACTCACACACAAAGGTGCGCGCACACACATTCACATTATGGCACTGTAACGGTGCGGTTGCCCGTTACAGCTACAGTTTATTTCATACGGGAGCTAAATACAAAGAACGGACAATGTGATTTACAAACACACTTTGTTTGCACACACGAACACGAACGGCATCCAGCATGGCTGCAGCAACTGCAAACCACAAACGCATACAGGACAACATAAGCCTTACTTTCAGGGTGGCCAACTGAAGGTTGAGGGAACACGGACATTCAGCAAACTTTTCATTGTGTCGGACAATTGCGCTTCCTGGTCTGGGGACGGAGAAAAGACCCGACGGAAAGTCGCAAGGAACATTATACGTTCGTGGAGTGTGACTTACTGCACAAGCAGAGATCAAGCGTGCAGGGCAAGAGGGGTGTTTGGGACGTTCTGGTTATGTATGCTATGTATTAGGTTATGAAGTTAGATAATAGGATTGCCTTGTTATGAAACTGTGGGTTTTATGGTATGGAATGTGTTATTGGATATTTATATGGAGAAGATGTGTTTTGTTAATTAATTAATTGATTGATTGATTGATTGATTGATGGTGCATTGGTTTAGTCGGCAGAGTTAAATTCTCTGGTGGGTCTATGGTTGAGAGCAGAAGGAGGTAGAATGGTCTGAGGTGAGCAAGTGATAGCCCCTGCTATCAGCAGTTTGCCCTATGATTGAAAAGGGTTGTCAAAGTTAATTTGATATATTTTGGAAGCTCATTGATTGATTTGAGATTATTGTTTGGAGTTTGTTTTTTCTTTTTTTCCTCGATTTTCTCCATACTGATTCATGCATGCAGCCGCTAAGGTGGAAATAAAAACCTGGCTACTTTTGAGAAACATCACCACTGTCTCCTGTTTCCATCACCGCAACGCCATCCAGATCACAGGCACAACAAACAAAGTTAAGCATGCACATATCTGCACTCACAGAAACATGCACACTGAAAGAACACAATTTACAATTAACCCACAGGAAACACAGCAAAGGGAGAATGAGAAGTATTCTGTCGCACACCCACTGAAGGGAAATATGGAGGACACTTAGACATATTGAAAGACTTGCATAACATTCTATGGAAAAAGTGAAGCAGCTCCATTCATCAGTAAAGTAGATAGGAACAATATAAAATGCAATGGTTAAAGATTCTCTCTAAATAGTTTTGTTCAGTAGATAAAGAGCCCATCTTTATCTACTGAACAAAACTATTTAGAGAGAATCTTTAACCATTGCATTTTGAAGGACATTTGTGCTCACGGATGAAGAAGGGCTGATTGTTTTCCAAGGCCACATGGACGGTTACCACTGTCTCCTGTCCTCTATAGTTTAGGAGCGAGTTGGTGTTGACAAAAGATGTTCTACAACTTCACGGGCAGAGGCCACATAATGGCACAGTTGTTACTTTTTAAATTACAACCGATGGACTGTGAACACTCAAACTCATTCAAGTTTGATTCAGTCAGTCTGCTCCTGTTGGAAAGCACTTTGGAACTGTGCATCTGAACCACAAGTGTCTATTGACAGTTCCCTATTTGACATCAAATTGTTCTGCTTGTCCACAAGGATGCCTGGATGCTGCTTACACTCTCAAATATCTGGTTTTAGTCTGGAAGATAAACGTGTGCAAATGGACACTATTTTATGACAATCTTTCTGTGGTAAACACTCAAGAAGAAGAAAGTCGACTTTTGTACATCTCCCACTGCACATTTATATGATTTGATTAATCCAACTCCAATAATTAATTAGGTTCATGAAAATGATTACTTTGATCATAGGTGGCAATGGAATCTATAGCAGTGTGTTTCCTTATTTGTCCTGCACAGTCGACAGTTGTGCACATGAACTTTGTAATTTTCTAAATGACGGACCTGGAAGATTTGTATTCTCTTGGCCTTCTTTTGTAGTCTAGAACATAGACTAGCCATTATACAACAAAAGGTCCCATTCCTATTCAATGTTAAGTGTTTTCTTACAGTACTGTTTTTGTTGTTGTTGTTTGTTTGTTTGTTTAGTGTACTGTTTTCTTAAGTTCCAATTTGAATTGACTCTGCTCTACTTGCATATCCATGGAGGCAAACCAGGTCAATGGTCAAATGGTCAAATCTGTGGCAACCAACTTCACTGATGAGCAATGTCCATGCATACTAGAGTAAAAAAAAGGCCCATGCATACTAGAGTAAAAAAAATGCCCATGCATACTAGAGTTCATGGTTCATGGCATGTGCGAATACTGAGCTGACTCGCATGTTTGTGTGTGGGATCTTGGGATTACATCAGTAGAATGTGCATAGTGCTATGTACAATTAGTTCAGCTTTAATTCATGCTTGTTGCTTTTGTCTTTGCCCATCGATGAAACTAGGGCCCTATGAGTGTGGTGTTTCAGACAAGAAATACACTCAGGCATAATAATCCTGCTCTGAAAACTACCAACAAAGTAAACATTTTCATTGTAGGCTGTGAGATTGTGTGCATTGGGATGATGTCTAAATATAAGTAATTCTTCAGAGAGACAGCCGTTTCTCCAGATGTGCCCACCAGGGGTATTTATATATATTTAATTATCAGCCTCCTCTCTCTCTACACCTCTGTGGCCCGATGCACTTCCCTCCCTTGTGTTGGTGCCAGGCCTTATTTCCCTGGGGGGACCAGCGTGTGAGATAGAATTACCCTTTATCTTTTGCCCTTTCGTCAAGTGGAGGGGTGAAACTTCTGCAGTCGCTCTCAAAAAAGCCCCCAAAAAAGCTCCCAGACAGATGTTGCAGACCCAGGAGACAAGCACCAGCAAAGAGTGCTATTTACACAAGCATCTGGGAGAGGTTTCCAGCAATGTGCTATCATTGTGTGTGTGTGTGTGTGTGTGTGTGTATGTGTGTGTGTGTGACAAATACCCACTGTAACACTCCTCTCTGTTTTTGCCCTGACAGTGATGTGAAAATTTTCACTTGGGGGTCATTGGAAAAACAAAGTGCCTTGAAAGAATTCAAGCCTAATGATGTAACATGGTAAATCAAAAGAGGAACCCCAGGAACTGGCTGGAGGAGATATGTAAGTTAATGGTGACAGAAGACCTTGAGAAGACCTTGCTCTGATTTTTGCTCAAGTTTTGCTGCCAGCATCAAGACGAGCTTTAACTCAAGGTGTGTTTTCTTATGCAACCCAAATGTTTATTCTTTGTGTGTGTGTGGAGCATGAGGACATGTAGGACATGAGGTGTCATAGAAAACTGCACACTTCCTAGTTCCGAGTGAATCAGTTGCCATGCTTTTCTTCATTATGTTCGTATTCCTTCGATATATGTACAGTATTATATTAAGTAGGTGCTAGAAAGGAATAGCTGGGAAACTTGGAACTTTGTAGTACGGCATAGTAACAATTCACTATACCTAAATACCTGCAGTAAAATACTTTTAGGATTATGACAAATGGGCAAATCAGCATACTGTGTCAAATTTTGTTATAAAAACCTTGTACAAGCCTGTCTGTCATGCTCATACCTTTGTTATAGAGACAATACCAGTGTTAACCATGTATGCAGAAAAAAAAAATCTGAATAGCTTGTTAGGAATTCAGTAAATCCCTACATAGTTTCATGCATACTCACAACACATAAAAACACAGAACCATGTAATCCCAAAGACCATCGCAGGTCACCCCCGCAAAAAAGGCATAGAATAATCAATTAGGAGCGTGACATTTGCCAAAACATGTCGCCCATTTCCTACCACCGTGACAGTCATACCACGGGCACATTAATCTGGGCCTGGGAAAAGGTCAGTGGGCACTGGGCTTGGTTCAAGGCCACGACGGTTTATAGGGCTAACCCATAAAGCTTTACAGCAGAGGCACTGCTTACCGCAGGCCATCTTTAATTCATGAAAGTCAAACTGAAGAAGGAGGAGGACAGAGAGTCAGGGGTGAGAGGGGAGAAGAGAGAAGAGGAGAGGAGGGGGGCAGGATGGGGAGCATCCTGTTTGGATTCTTCTGGAGGGATGCTGCATGTGCAACAGCTTCGCCAACTGGGCCCATGCAGCCAGACGTGGAGGGCATTTTGAACACATTACCGGTACTGTACCTTGCTTATTGAACTAGTTTCAGGGTGTGTTGTTCATGTGTTGTGGGTGGTGTCAGGGGCGTTACTGTGTCTTCAATATTGGGGGTGGGGGGGGGGTGACAGGGACAGATACTACTGAAAATTGTGTAAATACTGTTAAGTAAATGCGCAATTTCTGCACACTGTCCATCAGAGAATAGAGCCTACACTATGCCTAAAACACACATGCATGATCTGTTACCTCACATCCAGACATCTGCATGAAAACATTTAGATTTAAAAGGGAAATGGACATGGCCATAGGTTACCCACAACACTTCGCTATGTTTTTATAAACAGAAATTAAATTCCATGTGGACATCATAGTGTTAAAAAAACGGGAGGAGATTTTCCAATGGGCCTATCCTAACGAATTTGCTGTTTTAAATTTTTCTTTGCTGTATCTTGAAGTTGCTTTTTTGATTAGGCATATCTTGCTGTTTCTTCAGTGATTAGCCAGCTACCACCACAGAATCATTAGTGAGTAGTTACAACTGGTTTGTCTCTGTCGCTGGCATTTATCCATCTTTTAGATGACAATGTTGGTGGGGGAGTGGGGGTCACCCGGGGTTCACCCGCCCCCTGTCCACCCTCTAATAATGCCCCTGGGTGTGGTCAAAGGTGTCTGAGGACACATTCACTTTTTGGATTAGTTTTGTTGATACCACTGGGAATATCTTTAGGAAATGCCATTGGCTCTTCACATTTGGATTACCCTTACAAAACTTTTGAAAGAGTTTTGTGGCTATTTTGCTTTCAACATATGGATAAATATCAATGAATGGCGAGGTATATTTTCACGTGAGGCCATTTGCTTTTGTGAATGCTTCTTTCCTATTGAGGGGCCATCTAGACTTCCCTGAAATCATGAAGGAAATCTTGTCATAAATGTAAGCATATTTTGTTAGTCCATGTGAAATGCGATAGAGAAATGTAATTCAGGTATTGCTAGTTTTACACCAGGTGGCGAGGTTACAGTGGAATTACATTCAAGCTTATCATCCACTTATTTTTCTTTGACAGTGAGGACAGCAGTCCTGTGTCGCCTGAAACCTGAAACCATGGCCCTGCAAGAAATAGATCAAAGAGAAGAGAAAGAAACAGAAAAAAGAAAAGAAAAAGAAAAGAGCAAAATAAAAAAGGTGGAACAAATACAGCAAAAAAGTGTGACACCAAATGGGCAGTAAAGCATGGCAGTGACAGCCCCTCCATGCATATTGATGACATCAGTCATGGCGCACACCTTTTGATTGAACAGCTATGGGATGGAAAGCGGCAGATAACTTGTCATCTTGCCCTATCAATCAGGTGAAGACAGACAGGCCTCATCTCACCTGTCAATAGCCAAAGTGAGCATATATATGACAACAACTTGTTTTTTTTTTTTCTAACTTTATATTTGTTCAAATATTTTTTTTGGTTTTGTTTTTCATTTATTTTTTTGTACTGCAGCTGAATGGTAGGGCTTTGCTGGCCAGGTTTTAACAAGAAGCAATTGAGAAGGCAATTTCAAGTGGGGTTTTGAACTCACCGAGCTGAATTGCTCTTTACAAAAGCATTCTCTCTGCCCTTAGAAACGCCTGTCTGCAACAATCATGCAGCACGTACTGGTGGTGATCTGGATGAATAGAGGCCCACAACTTAAAACATGTCTGTCTTCTCTGAATGTTAATGGAATATAACAAGGCAAGTTATTCTTATTGGTGTGTGTGTGTGCGCATACAAACTTTTGTGCAGGAATAGGTTTTGGATAAAAGTATTGGAATGTCACGCCTACCAGTAGACCCACCGGAAGTTCAATGACATCCCATTCTGCATTTACATGCATTCATTCAGCAGATTATTTTATCCAAAGAAATGCATGTTTGAGGTGGTAAAACACACTGACGTGCCAGTTCTGTGAACCGAACACTGTGAAGTCCATTATCCCACTTATACCACCGTTGCCACTTGCGTTGTGTTCATTTGCTGTTATAATTTAAACGTAATAAGCAAATTAATATACAAGTGTGATATGGCCAAAAAACTGGAGCTACTTCATAGGTATGCAAATAACCTACGGTTATTACATATTCTAAAGAACGCATGACAATGGAAAATTCAGCCAAGCTGTAGTCTTAAAGTGTCATTCCAGTGAAAATTGACCCAAAGGGTGTTTTTTTGCATTAAAACACATCAAATAAGCCGTGGAGACAGTAATTTTCATTCATCAACCACTACAGAGCTTGGTCTGGTATATGCTATAGCCCCAAATCGCAAACAGGGAAGTAGTTATGGGCAGTAAGCTAAACACTTTCCAAATAGCATTTTTTTAACCAGTAATATTGTTAAAAACAGCACCTAACTCGTCAGTAGTTTGCTTAGGGTCTCTACGCATAAAACGAAACACCAACAAGTTAGCGAACACAGTGTTTATTACAGAAGTACATTGTTACAGTATGTACATTGTTGCCAAGGCTAGACATACAAAGACCTAGCCTGACGAGCCAGACCCACATTAAAATGTAGGGTCTGGGGACTCACCGTTCGCAGTGCTCAGTCTGAGGGGCGGGATAATCGGTTGTCTTTCAAATTCCCTCTGCATGCAATAGGATAGCTCTACAACTCATGAGTCCCATGCATTTTCCCACCAGCGGAGCTAGTTGGCTAGTTCAAACTTTTGCCAACTTAATAAAAGCTTAACTCGTGTCACGCTGTTCGCCAACAGCAACATCCATCTTCTTTGTTTTCAAGTAGCAGGAAATTCACGCCGAACCATTGCAACTCTGCAATCAATCATTATGTTAAGCCCGCTTACCGACTCTATACACAATGTGATTGGCCTTATTGAAGCTTAATTTCTCTAGCTCGCAAGCCAACGGAGAGTTGCTAGACTAGCCCAGGCAGCAAATTAAATTTGCTGCCGCTAGGGTGCGTCTAGATTCCTAGGCTAACAAAGACCCCCATGACCATCATGAACTCTAATTATTCTGAGGTACTTACAAAAGGAGAGAACACACACGGTATCAACAACAGCTCGGGTCAGTGTGTTCAAAGTCCTTTAAGGCAAGTCCCTCCATTCGGCGGCCATATTGCAACGCTTTTTGGGCACTCATCGGGCATCCTCTTCGGCAGAAATGCGCGTGAGCAAGGCTTCACGACACCAATCTTGCTCCAGCGCAAGTTCATTAACACATGATTGGCACCATATGATTGGCTCGATGTATTCACATCACACCACACGATTGGCTCAATGTATTCACATGTCAACGTTTTGCCGAGGAAGGGGTGTGATATGTGTAGACAACGGCCGTTACAAACTAGCCCCATGGAGGATTTTTTGAGTGCTGTCTCTTCATTAGAAAGTCTGGTGTGGTACCCTTCATCATGCTTGAAATGTAACTCCAGCGAAAATTGACCCCAGGGTCTTTTTCTGCATTAAAACACATCAAATCAACCCAGTTTCGCAAGGATTTGTTGTACTGTCACGTTTGGTTAATAATCTATTCTCCTTGCTGGGGTTGGAGGAGCTGGTAGGGGGACAGTTGGTAAGTGTTCTTAACAGTCTTCTGCATGGTTCGAATTACGGGGGGTATTGGCGGGGTCCGACCCCCCTAGATGAGACTTGGACCCTCCCAAAAGGGATGAAAATAATAGTTTGGGGGTACTGAAAAAATGTAATAAAATGTAATGTTATCCTATATTGCATGTAATTAAATGCAGTATTACCATCATATACCAACAATTCAGGATATAATCTAATGAAATACGATTTTCAAACCCTCACCCCATTGGGCTGTACCATTTTTCTGGTACGTTCAGACTGTGTTCTTTGCTAGGAAAAATACTGATGAATTAAAACAAATGCACAGTGTAGGCTGCAAAAGCGGAAGCCATGTGTATAATATTTCACTGCCATTGTAACATAGTGATAGCCAACCTTTGAAAAACATTGAGTAGCAAGATCGCTATGGTTTAACCGGAGGTCTCCCTTCCACTCAGCGGCCATGACCATCGCTGCTGTTTAGCTTAAAAATCATTAGGCCTACAATCTCACGCCATAGGAGGAGTTCCATAGATATACTGACACGGGGAGAGGTTTAAAGAGGCGATTTATCATTTTGTGCAATTTCATTCTTAAGGTCTTAAGCATGTAGATTAATGGTTCTCTTTTTTATACAAATGCCCATACACCCATACGTTACGTGAACATATAATAAGTCAATTGGACCTGAAATGTATTTCCTCGTTGTTGGCATTATTAGAGATCAGCCTGTCATAAAAGTGTATTGCTGCACAAACGTTTTGTGATATAACACCAGGCGCACAATGCACTGCATTAGGCTACATTATATGAAATGCCTAACATGAAGATATTTGTTTTCCAACCATGAACAAAAGTCGAACAAGTCATTTTTGTTTTCATTTGCTTGATGTTTGGTAGGCTTAGGCTATCCAAGTAAAACTAATCAAATGAACCAAAGGCAGGCCTTGTATTAGGCTAGGTGAACTTGGCTATTAAACGGGAGACTTTCTGTAGCCCATCTGTAAACAATTCTGGGTCTTAAATTTAAGTCGTATGTTTGCCATTTCTGTGCTATTGGGTCTGTATGCATTTCCATGTTTGCATTGCACTGCTATACCAAAAAATGTCTTTTGACTCTGGAGCACAATTTTACACACGGGCGCACCTTGAAACAGTGTTTACCCCTACCCGAAGTAGGGTGCATTGTGTTTGCTGGTATGATTAGTTTCTTTCAACTTGTCGGCCAGCCAGCCACGATCAAATGACCTATATTTCGAAGGAAAATTGACTGTGAACCTCAAGTGTGAAATCATGTGTGTAAGCCTATATAAAATGGAGAGTGACGTCACAAGTCTAAATAGCTGTACCCCCCAAAGCTCACAATATAATAGAACACTGGTCTTCTGTAATAAACTCCAGGTTCGCAAACTATTATACGTTGCTGGTGCTTCGTTTCATGTAGGGACCCTGAGCAAGCTACTGACGAGGTTTGGTGCTGTTTTGAACAATATTACTGGTAAAAAATGCTATTTGGGAAGCGTTTCGCTCATGGCCCTTAGCTAATCCATTGTTTGCCATTTGGGGCTATAGCGTATACTGGAACAAGCTCTGTAGTGGTTGATCAATGAAAAATACTGTCTCCATGGCTTATTTGATGTGTTTTAATGCAGAAAAAAACCCTAGGTCAATTTTCGCTGGAGTTAAATGGTAATGAACTGCATTCATAGAGCGCTTTTTTTTTACTCCCGCGAGCACCCGAAGCGCTTTATATTGTCATGCCTCACATTCACCCATTCACACACACAACGATGGTGGAGGCTGCTGTAGAATTCTTACTGTATTCTGATGTGTTCATATGTTACTTCTGTGTGTAGTATACAAGAGGGAGAGGTCCATATTATTGTACATGACTGTGCCTGTGTACCAGCAGGAAGGTCATACAGGCCGATGTGTAGGAACATCCGAGGAACATCAGTGATAACATGGGCCGAGGAAGACAGCACGTCTGCCTATTCAGGCTAGTATCTCCATCTGGCCAGGGCCGGGTTGTGTACACTGGTTGGCACCTGCCACGTTGGCATGATTGACGCTTGTATATTTTAGTATTTTAGTATAACAGGCTTTGTTTTAGGTTTTGACTCGGAGACGGATCAAGGAAGCGACCCGAGGAGCATCTTCTGTCGGAAGGCTCAGCAGCCGCTTCTAATAACAACCACAACTGTTAGACTCTGCACAGTTTTACTGTTTGAGACTTAGCCTGTGTGCTGTTATTCATGGTTGTACCATCTACAATAAATTATCATCTAATCGCCGATCCTGATCCCGCTGTCAAGCTTTATTGACCATCTTCAATACAGAAATTAGAACTAAAACACTACGCAACAACCAGAGAATCTAACACTGCCATGCAAGGCACCAACCTGCTCATCGGGAGCACTGGGGTTAAGTGTCTTGCTCAAGGACACGTCGACAGGGTCAGGAGGAGTTGGGTTCCAGTTGCTGGACGACTCCTCTACCTTCTGAGCCACTGCCGCACCCGAGTTACACTTTAAGTGTAGCATTGACAAAATATTATAAAAAGGGCCCGTCCCATTTCTCCCCCCTTAAAACTTCCACTTGGTTTTGATTGCCCTCAATATTAAAGCCCCCTCAACAAGGGAAGTAGGGGTGAAGATCTTTCCCTATGAATTGGGACACCACTATATGCAAATTAGCATAGCGAACATGCTCACCTAAATCACGCGCAGCGCCGACGTGTCTACCGGTAGTAGCCTGCTACTATTTTCATTCAGGAACATGCCCGTTCCAGCTGTAGCAGGGCAAGAATGAACCGAAGGCAGGAATGAAGTGAAAACCCGACAATGTTTATTTTCTGTTCAACACTGTGGTGGCTTGGTGGGTGAAAGTGAAGACCCCTGGTCGTGGTCCGGTGCAGGGGGAGACGGTTCTTGGGGAAATCAGCCAGGCAGGCAAGGTGCAGATGAGGGGCTCACCACTGTGGAGAGGAAGGGAGGCTGGAGGTCACCACTGTACGCCAGCTTCGGCCAGTCGGGGATCCAGTCGTCCGTGGGTCGTCTTTTGTTTAGGCGCCTTCTGTGGAAAACGGATATGGGAGTGAGAGTTAGAAAATCCAGAACTCACATCTCCTCAACGGCGCTGCTACATTTGTGCTTGGACAAACGAGGTCTGATGCGATGCAGGTGTGGGTGGCGATGATTGGCTGCCAGCCGTGCCTCGTTGAAGCCGTTTGCGTTGGCCATGTGCTTTTGTTGACAAACCCCGTGTTTTTAGCCGTGCATGCCCACCAGAGGGTGCTGAAGCGACTCTTGGTGGTGTGTGGCCGGCATGACACCGACTTGAGGGCCGTCTGGTCACACAGCGGTCATTGTTGTGTGAGCTGTGCTGGTTTATCTACGTCTGGTTAATCAACAAAGACATTCGTGTTCATGTGAACGCCAGAACACACATCCTAAATATTGACGAAACTACCCAGATTGATTTATAACGTTATTTGATGGGCAGACTCTCTCAAAGCAATCAGCAGATATCATGAACATCATCAGATAGCTTCATGAGATATTTTCTAACATTAGTGTTCAAAACTCAACAGTCCATCAGATGTGCATCAAACTAACACATTCCAACATATTTCGAAATTTTAATATGCTTATTTGCAAAAATATATGAAAAAATTGACCGACGCACTGAGCTCGCACAGTATCCTGGGTAATTTCATCTCCCACTTCGTTTTAAGCCTGCATCGGTCCTGGCTATATTTTGAGGGTTGATTTTAAGGGGAAAATAGCACTTCCCCTTGCTCCCTAAAGTAATGGGACAACCTAGCCCTACACGTGCACGCGCAAAAACGAGGGTTAGGATCAAAAATCTAGGGGTAGGGGAGGTATTGGGACGGGCCCAAAGAAGAAGATCTTTCTCACTTACTCAATAAGACTTCTAGATTCCAATGTGTGTGTTGCTAGGTCAGGCTCATTTTTTTCAGCATGACTGTGTTGTGGGTGGATGCTGTGTAAATGCCAAGTCTCCTTAGTTTGAGTTTAGTGTTGACCACATAGAGGTGGTCAGAGTGAGTCAACTATGGATGAAAATATGGTCCAGAAAGCTGAGATGTCATGCCACTAAAATAATGTGGTGACCTTTTGTACTTGGCATTTCTAGTATTTAAACACTTATCACTTAATGTTGACTTTAATAGAGTAACGTTGTTGAACTTAACTTTGCCTTCTGATTTCAATTGTATGTACAAGTTCTTATAAGTGTAAAAGGTGGTGTTTATTCATAGATTCTTTCACTGACCAGGATAATTAATTAAACCACAACACTATTATAATAGACTTAAATATGAATACTTTCTGACAAGACATGATTAACAGCACTTCTTTTAAAAAAAATAGGTATCTAAGTAATGTGTTTCTCTGCTTGCTCTCATATTCATTATGTTCACAACAGTGATATGAAATACAAAAACACATGTTTTTGAAGCCGACTACAAAAATGTACAATTTAAAAGAATGAAAACACCTTTGTCTGACTGCATTAAAGACCACTCAATTATCAATCA
This sequence comes from Alosa alosa, assembly GCF_017589495.1. Lineage (NCBI taxonomy): Eukaryota > Metazoa > Chordata > Actinopteri > Clupeiformes > Clupeidae > Alosa > Alosa alosa. The sequence continues at coordinate 27,395,756 of NC_063211.1, read as the reverse complement.
AGCACAGAAAGGGGCTAACATGTGATTCATGAAACGTTCATATCACTCTGATTCCAGCATAAGAATGAATGGGTGTTAAATGGGTGGTAAAAGTGGAGGCTGAAAACAAGCGCAATTTAAATATCACACAACTATATATTCTCATTTTAGAGGCCTCGCTCCTAGAATTTACATTTGGAATAGAATATTTGGTGCATAACACATCCAAAAGAGATGTTTCTGACCTTGAGATAGTATTGGTGACATTACAAGACCAGCTGAACCAGTTAGTTTTGGCTGTCAGACAAGTAGCATCAAATAAAGTTGGGAAAGTATGTGAATTAAGTGTAATACACTTTATTTTGCAGACAGAACACACCATGTGCTACTATCAAATGCATTCAAAACCATACCACACATGCCATTTGTTCTTGGAAAAGAAAACACGAATACCTGTCCATGGAACATTGGAGACGTGCATGATTCATGCCATGACTGTTACACTTTTCAAAATAAACTCATAACTCAAAATACTCATGATGGGTGTCATTTAATAATGTGTCTGACAAACTTTATAATCAGTGGGCCTAACCATAAGTTGGTGTCTTAGCGTTTTTTGTTTGACCTTTGATATATCTTATATCTTAGCCCCAAAAAGGTTGAGCACCTCTGCAATAGATTACATTCCATGAATATAAAACACTCCAACTTTTCAATCCTCTGCCAATTTCCTGTGCTACACTGGAAGACCATACCAACTCAAAAACGTGATGCGAGATTTGAGCGTATCCATGGTTCACATTCATACTGATAAATGCCCAGCTTTGCATGGAAATGACCAGACCTGTCCTACCCCTGTTTAATGTTGTATGTTCATTTCGTAATTGAGGGTCAGTATGCGTCCAGGGGACCATAAGGGACCCTGGGACTTCTGGAGATACAGTAGAAAATTGGGTTTATGTGGTCACTGCATAGAAGCAGAAATTCAACAACAGTTTGCTGTCCTAGTTATGTCCATACCAAGACAGTGGTTATATCTGTCAGACCTTTTGTACCTAAGGATCTGACGTTCGTCCATTCAAACAGAATTAGAAAATCTTTAAGACAAACCTGTCATGTTCTGAAACATTGGTTGTACTTTTACATAACTTTTCTTTTACTTGTCAGAAACAAAAGATGATTGCTATGTTTGTTTGTTTTTAATTCTAATGATCTTGTTCAAAATTAATACACATAAATTCAGATGGGGATACCAGATTAAAACATAGAAACTAACTAGATTAAAATGCACACACTTTTAGAATATAGATATTAAGAGAATAAACAAACACACACACACACACACACTTTAAACTGACCCTCCTACTCTTTCAAACAAAAGATGATTTTTTGTTTGTGCTGCATAAATCCAGGGATACCAGATGATGCTCATCACAATACAGTCTGTATGTGTGTGTGTGTGTGTGTGTGTGTGTGTGTGTGTGTGTGTGTGTGTGTGTGTGTGTGTGTGTGTGTGTGTGTGTGTATTTCCATCATCTTTTTTCCCTAATTTAGAATCATTCCTAACATCCTGTACAATTTAAACAGTAGTCCACTAACTAGAGGGTAAGTAAGAGAAGGGGGTGTGGTGAAGAGCATGCCTTGTGTGTGTGCCTGTGTCTGTGTGTGAGTGTGTGGGACTGTCAGTAAGTGAAGTGCATCTTTATGCATAAAAATGACAGGCTTGTAGATAGGAACTCATTAATGTTCCTTCTAATGCAGTTATCAGTGACGGGGGATGAGAGTGCCGAGAAACTCCTACACACACACACACACACACACACACAGGCTTACCTCTGAGTTTGACACATGCCACCACTTTTTATGGACGACACTCCAGGGATGGGATAACTGATTCTGCTTATTCCAGATGAAGCTGCAATCTCATAACGCCCTGCAGTGAAAAGTTGAGAGAGATACCTTTTCCATTATGAAAGCGTTTTTGTTGTTGTTGTTTATTCTTGGAAAAACTACCTCTGGAACATGGAGGTGTGAACTGTCTTACATCTTCCATGGTAGCCTCTTGGGTCTGTTTGATAGTTCCTTCTAATATACTTCAAGAGGTGTGTTTTCAAAGCTGTGATTGACTCACTAGGTAGAGTTATTGATCTCTGATGCCGGCAAGAGAAGCCTGGTCCTTCTTCTCTATCCCTAGACACACACACACACACACACACACACACATCAGCACTCATCTCCTTTCCCATCTCCTGTTCCATTTCTTTTGACATGGAAAGGAGATAATTAAGGATCTCCCGCCATTGGAGATACTGGCCCCAGGGCTTATGCAAGGACTTGCTCCTTTCCCATCAGCACTCTCAGACCTGTTGTCTGTTGCTCCTGCCTAACAAAGTGAAAAGCCTTGTGGGTAGCTCTGACCTTGTGGACTGCTTTTGGATCTAGTGGGAATAAAATGCTGACCTCAAAGAATAGAGTGTGTAATAACAAACAGTTTTATGAGCGATGAAGACTGAGACCAGATGTATTATTACATGAACAGAGCCACATGGTCAATAAATACAACAGTTCATGTTCAATATGTCAGGAGGTTTTCTTTCTCCTTTTATTTTAGCTGTTTGACATGTTCAGACCTATTCCACCTATTTTTCCACACATATGGTCAATTATTATATCACTATTAATAGTTGAAGTACTATCAATAGCAGCAGGATATACGGTCAGTGATTATAACAGGTGCAGAGTATTACAGTAATGCTATAGTAGTTGTATAGCTTTTAAAATAACTTCATGATGAACATGTGCCTAAGCCAACAAAAGTGTTGTTGTATTGAGAAGATAGTTCCATTCTGTGGCCCTCCTGGGCTGTCAGTCCCACTCTGGTTGACCACAGAAAGACCTTTACCTCTGTCAGGTTGATTGTCCAGGTAGGGATGTGATGATAAAGCAAGTCTAGGATGGGAATGCCATTTCTCCGCGTATATAAACCCCCAATGGAAAAAGGAAAGGCAAGAGGTATAAATCTCTCTCTGGCTATTGTTTTGTGATGCCATTTGCCACTTGCTCAGTGACACGTCAACAAAGAGGTGTTGGCTTGACCTTTGCGTTTTGGTTGAAGGTCGCCACCTCTGTCTAAGTTGGCATTTCAGTTTTCTCATTCAACTCCCAGAATGCTTCTCGGTCGGAGAAATGAAAAATACAGAGAAAAAAGCCAAAGCTGGGAAGAGACTACTCTCCCACCTTCTTGGTCTTGAACCTTGTTATCTCAATAATATGATCCAGCTCAATGTCCCCTCTCACCAACTGCAATCCTCTGATGAACATTTGCTCTGTTTGCCTTCCATCAACACTAAGAGGTCTTCATTCTTCTCATGGTTTGTATGTGTTTATGTTTAATTGTTATTATGATGGTTTGCTATTCTGTTGAAATTATTTAGTATATTACCATTATTACTATTTGTATGATTACTTAAAACTGTTCATGTCTTATGAAAATGTTTATTTTTATTGTTGTGTGTCGCTTTGTTGTGCTTGTTTGAGATGAACCTAGACCTGCTATGAATGCTGCTTGGACTTGATAGACTTTGCACTTTGCCTGCCATTGAAATTAGGGCCACAAGTGTTACATTCATCTACAAGTCATTCCTGCCCAAACACTCCAGACCCTCTCTGTTGTATGAAAGCCAGCCTGCATGGCCCCTGAAGCTGTTGTGACTGTGTTAGATACTTACTATTCGT
>NC_063211.1:27374542-27387042 GCF_017589495.1 Alosa alosa | reverse complement strand
GGTATGACAGCACTCTGTCTTGTTCAAGATGAATGACTGTTACACAGCGTCCTTATTCTTGTCCACATGGGTCCTGTGGAAGATGGAGCTGGGTGAGTGCTTCTTTCTCTGTAGTAAATTTCCATTTACAAGGATTGAAAGTGTGGCCCTGGTTGTTCTGTTCCACTGTTCCTACAATCTTAGTCCAACCACTATCCTTGTTAATCATTTACAGTGCTTCTTCTTAACAAAACCTCAACTTCTCCACAACCCTCTACCCATTCTTCTGTATGCACATATGTGAACAGAACCACTGTAAAATCAGCTGTTTCCATACTCATGAAGGACACAATGCCCAAAATGATCTCATCTCCATCTATTAAATATCATTATACAACAATTGGGTTCTATGGAACTATTTATGTGTTTCTGATTGGCCGAGAGACGTTCCATGAGTTGGAATATCCCTGGACATTTAAACTCAGACTTTGCACAGCTAATAATAAATCACTCCACGATACAATGCGAAGATTTGACACAATGTTCTCATCCCAGCTCTCCACTATTTCAAGCAATGGGTTACTCCCTATCTTTTACTGTCTATGGTTACTCCTTAGCAAACCATACCGAAACAGTGCTTCACCACATCTGTGGATTAAGCCACACAGTCAACTCAATGTAAGTAAGATAAACGAGGATGCTAATTGTTCTCAGCATTGTGTATAATATGATTGTCACATTGTCACATGTCACATTGCTCATCGTCCGTCAGGCTGGAAAGATTTATTCACCATAAATTTTTGGTGGTTCTGCAATGTAATCTCCGTTTTTTCAGTAAGGCAATTTTTGGCCCAATAACTTGTAATTGAATGGTATGGAAAATGATTTGCATATTTCTTTGAATTAAACCACAAAGAATTAACGAAGCAATATAGCACTTAGCAAGTGCTGTCTATTGGGATTGGTCATGGATATTCCAACGGCTGTTGTTATTGATGGGTGGGATTGGTCGGCCTCCGCCTCGTGGCTACGACCCGAACAACACCCGTGGGAATATCCATGACCAACCCCACTCTCACTCGTGCTATATTGCTTTAACACAATTCAATTCAGACATATGCATCATTTTCCATACCATTCAATTTAGTTATTGCTAAAATTGCCTTGAAATGGAGATTACTTCTCCACCAAAATCAATTCTTTCCATGTTGATGCTCACAGGACTAATGCTGGTCGCCAAGATTTGTCTCCTTTCTTTATGTATGATTCGGAGAGACTGCATACATTAATATGTATCAATACAAAAACTCATATTTATTCATGTGTTGTTCGCTGGGTACACGAGGCACAAAATTACTTTTTCTAATGCAAGATAGAAGAGTACAGACTGGCAATCTACTCACATAATGGACCAAACTGCCACAACTGCTTATGAAGCGAGTGCCTCAAAACCGATGACATGGAGTTCCTTTGTAGGGAAAAAGAGACCGAAAGAGAGATTTTTTCCCAGATAGAGTGCAATCATTTGCCAGCTCCTGACTGCATAACAAGTTTGTTGTCCGCAGCACGTCGGATGGCCAGAGGCTGTTGAGTAACCTGCCTGCAACCCTGCACCACTCATGGGCCGGCGCAGAGGCCAGGAGCAACGCTGCCTCGCTTTCCTAATGAGGGAAGAGTTCTCTGCCGCAGCTGTTAGTCACCATCACCACACACACCCCTCTACTCCCCCCCCCATACACTCACCGAGGACATGCTTGCTAGCCCGAGGACGCTAATGGTTTCGGCATGCACGCCATAGAGCCAAGGTGCGTTGAGAAAGAACACTTAATGGTGTAATAAATAAAAAATAATAGGCAAAGCAGTGGGCTGACCCCTGACGCTGATCAGCCAAAGAGCATCTCTGCTGCACTGTTGCATCATGGGTAAATAGATTATTTGTGCTTTGATGCGGTGTAGAAAGAAATTGGATCTATTTGCACTCATGTAAGTTGCATCAGTAATGGTAGGTGTACACACATTACGCAACTTCACTCTGTTCATCTCCTACTCTATCTATCTGTCTATCCATCTATCTATCTGACTTCACTTCCCAAACACTTCTCCTGAAATACCTCTGGATGATGAATATGAACGTGTAGGAAAGTATTTTGTTTTTTTTTTCATTCAATTCCAGGGTCCTTTGTCTCACCACACCTCCACATGTTGTTAGATCAATCAACTTACCCTCCACAAACAATGTTGGCCTATCAAACCAATGGTACAGATATGCCTCTACCTATGGTATTTAGTTTGTCAGTGCAGACCACTCACCCTGGAATGGCCAAATCCACCGGCAGTCAAACCGTCTTTATCCTTTGACACAAACATACAGACATTTGTGCCTGGGCGGTAACAGGCATGCCATGCTGTTGGACGTGCAAATAAAAGGTGATTTGCAACAGTATCACTGTAAAGGAAGTGTAAATAGCCTTCAGACTCATGTGCAAATTATACAAATTGTGGATAGATATTATGGAATGAAAAGGAAGCTGCTTGATGGGGCTTTTCTTTCTCAGTACAGTGTGGTCTGTCTTTATGGCAGGTGTGGTATTGTGGGGGTAGTGGTGGGTGGGGGAGTATGAGCTGCAACACTTCCAGCTACAGTACTGAGACTAGCTTTGGTGTGTTCACATACTTTAAACTGCTCTCGCAAACTGAAAATCAGTGATCTGTCACGTTTTAAAAGTTATTTTGCTATTGATCCATTTTTTTAAGTTTTCTGGAGGAAGCCAAGCTGCCAGTTCTTGTCAAGGTCACACAACAAGGAAGAAGGGAGTATCGAGATTCTCACTCAGTTAGCAAAAGAGCAAACATTTCATTTCAACTGACAGTGCTGCTCTTCATGAATTTGTCATACCTGTCATACCTGCCACCCAGCGGTTCCAGGTATGGGGTCCACATCTCTTCAGGTGATCGTTCACTGGCCAATCAATCACCAGGCCAATTTCTCTTGTACACAAACACAGCACAGAAAATGCTGCGTATACTTTACAGATATGAGCATGTCTACTCTACTATACAAGTACGTCTCTTTATGCAGTGTTTCGGCCTTCTGAGCATAGGGTCCGTAGGTTTTTTGTCAACATGTCCTCATGGAGTGCATACAGATAAGAGTATTTCTGAGCTCACTATCACTAGTAACTGCTCTTGAACTCCCTGATGCGATGACAGAAGGCTCCTGTCCACAGATAAGACTCCTGATTATAGGACAGATTGGTTCATTTGTCAAGATAGATGTTGCTCTTGTTTAATCTGCTCAGGCGAGCATTTATTTAAGATCCTCAGAGAGGGTAGGAATGTCAGTAAAGGTCTACATCTGCGTCTCAGAGTTGTGCTAACCTTTCATGTTCTTTCTGAAGTCGCACAGAGTTGTTCGCTAATCATCCATCTGTGAAGACCCCCTCAACACACACACACACGCCACTCCGTTAAATATATTTCACATATCCTCACCTGTCCCTTTCTATCTCTGTTTCTTTCATTTCCACTAACTACCTGCTGTCTACTCTGCATAATGGTGCTTATCTTATAACTGCTACACGTTCTTGTTATTCCCTTTCCATCCCTTTCTGCCTTTCTGTTTTCTCTCTCTCTCTCACACCCTCTGCTGCTGTCAAAACTCCCTCTGAATGTGCAGTGTTGGTACGTGGGAAGAGGAAAACATCACAGTGCAGACTGGCAGCTGATGCTATAAATGAGTTCATGCATTAGTATCACTGGAGACACTGAACTAACTTTGTTTCTTTGCCACAGCATATCATTGTGTGTGTGTGTGTGTGTGTGTGTGTGTGTGTGTGAGGATGAACAAGTGCACTCATGTGTACTAACCCAGCATGTGGAGGGCTTACATTTAAGCTAGGTGTGTTTTTATTTGTGTGCACCGGTCCCCTTTGGCAGAATGAAAGCCAAGAGGTGATGGTCTGTGGTCAAAGGCCTGGGAGAAGGGTGAGGAAAGCAGTGAAGTGGCTCGCCCAAATCCCAACTAAAACCTCCGCCATAACATCAGAATACACAGATATTGCCTCAGGACCTACTCTCAAAATCATATGACTGTCCGAATACACTGTGTATGTGTGTGTGTGTGTGTGTGTGTGTGTGTGTGTGTGTGTGTGTGTGTAGCATGCATGTGTACATTTGTGTGCTTATGTGTTTGTTTCTCTTGCCATTTGAAAAGGAAAGAAGGACTTTTTTCTTAAAGTCTTCTTTTCTTTCCAGTTACTTTTCGGTGTGTCATCCCCCGCACACACACACACACACACACACACACACACACACACACACTCCCCAAAGAGATAATTTCTCTTGCTGCATAAAACCCCTGCTGGTGAGCTCTCATCTCATGCATGTTTCAATGGTGCGGACAGTGAATGAGAGCTAAACGGGTTGTGTGGTGTTTTTAGAGACCCTAAATTAGACATGCTCCCTCTTCATAGCATTCATTCGGCCTATCCTGTCCACTCCCATTATATGGGCGGAGACAGGCGTGGAGCAGCGGATCCTAACTGGCTCTAATCGCTGCCATTGCAGCCGCCTGTGTTCACGTCTCACAGCAATCATGGAGCACAGAAAGGAACATGAGGTTAATGGTGTGGATAGAGGCCAAGGTATTTTATTTTTTATTTTATACTTTTTTTTCGGTTCATATTGTTCTTTCTTTTCTTTATTAAATTGTCTTTGCTGTTCCTTATCACAGAAGTTGTTTGGAAAGCTCTAGGAGTAGACACTGCAAGGAGGTTTGTTGTTTCACACTTCAGAAAGGGTCTCTCGTGTCTTTTGCTTTCAAAGGTTTTAAAACAAGAGGCAACTAATCAATCCAACAAATGCCAAGATGAGGTTATTATGGATTTCTTTGTATTAAACCCACAAATAAAATATGACTAGCCCTAAAAACTAAAATTGGGAAATGCTAAACATTGCAAAAGCCCATGTTGGCGTGAACACCCAATCACCAGTATCATGTGTCATAAGTGATCACAGGGGACAGCAGTCTCATTTAGCCCATGAGTAGGGTCCCCTGAATCATTTTTACAGGTAAACCCAGCCCGGCTAATGACCCTCTGTGTTTACGGCTTGCCATGCGGAGCAGCAGTACTACACTGACATTTTAATCAGCTCATTTTTGTTGCGGAATGATTAAACGAATAGGGTTTGTTATGTTTCAGGGGCTAATTAGGACCAATAGAAAATGGAGGGGAAAGAGAGTGAAACGATGGATTTAGACAAATAGGCAAATAGTCTCAGGGTTACAGACAATCCCCTGACAAGCTACCACATTTGCCATTAAAATGAGAACTGGATCTGAATTAGTGAATTCATAGAGTTTGCCCAAGAAAGTACTGGTTGCTGATTTGCAAAAGGCTTTGCAGTGGCTTTGTTTGTCTGTTGGTTTATGTGTGAGTTCATCTACTAAATGTGAAATGACTGCAGATATGGAGCAGTAAATTAAAAGCATAAAGTATGATCATTAAAAGATAGAATCGTGGAAAAAAGTCAGTGTGCATTAGTGCCTGTGACAATAAATGTGGGTTACACTTTACTTGACAGTATCAATATAAGAGTGACATGACACTGTCATGAATGTGTCATAAACAAGTCATAAACGTTTATGACATAACGCTTCTGTTATTAAAGTGACATTTGGTTTTTGTCATAACAAGTTAGGATTAGGATTAGGGTTAGGGTTAAGGTTCATGTGTCATGAGTGACAGTGTCATGTCACTCTTATTTCGATACTGTCAAGTAAAATGTTACCTAAATTTCAATTCAATTGTACTTAGAGCGCCAAAACATCATACGTCTCCTGGCACTTTACAGAGTGTTAGACAATCAGAGAAAAGAAAAGAAAAGAAGGGAAGGCACATGGGTAACAGGGGCGAGGAAAACTCCCTAGAATTGGAGATACATGTAGGAAGAAACCTCGGGCAGATCCACGACTCAAGGGCCTGACCCATCTTCCTAGGGTCAGATACAGGACAGTAAGGTCTGTATACATGACAAATGCATATGTTAGTCAGGTGTAGAGAATAGGACATGGTGTTTAACCCTCTAGGCGCCACAGTCGACTATAGTCGACAAGATCGATTACTGAATAAAGCGGCGATTTAGTCAAATAGGGTGTCATATTTCGTTCGACTTCCACTCCACTAGATGGCAGACATGTCATCGTCATCCCGAAAGTCGAAAAAAGGATGCGCTTTAAACAAAACTTTCTAGCTACAGCGCATTGAATCAGTGCATGAAATACGGAGCTGAAAAATGCGGTGGAGCCACTTTGTCAGAGCGATATTGTCAGCGTCAGCGGTATTTGCATTAGATTATCGTCTAATGGCATCAAAAAGTTTACCTGAAATGAAGTGTTGGGTCTTCTATCGCGGACCCTGATTCTGAAGGGGAATATTTGCCTTCAGAAAATAACGGTGATTCGTTTAGTGAGGCTTCAGATCGTCCCTGCCTTGCAATGATGCAGCTGGACAAAGTGAGAGTTTACTCCATAGTTTAGCTTTTACACCAAGCACAAGCGTTGAATCGTTTGCCCAATGTCTCTGGTGGGAATAATGTTTCACGGGTTCGAGTGTTCATCGGAAGTTAGCAGGGTGTTAGTGGTGTGGCTTAACGAGGCTGGAGGTAGCCTAATATCCATAAGCTTAGCTTCTGTCTTCTGAACGTGTGCCTCTCCACAATCGGCGACAGTAACGTGGGTGGAGCCTTTGTCTAATGCCACTGGGTATGTTAGAAGGTCGGCGCTCATAGGACAGTTAGGGGGGAACGTAGTGGCAGTGTGGGAGTCGCAATGAGAATGACAGTAGGCCTAGTCCGAGCGCAAAATCTCTCCACTCGGGCGCCACAAGAAGGCAGATCTGGCCATGCTGCTCGTGATGGTGGAGGTGGTGACACGCGCTCTCTCCCTCCACACACACACACATTAGGTCATGCATAGTCTATCACAAGATGATGGGAATGCCGGCCCTGTATGGATAGGGATAGGGAGTCATTATCTCTACAGCAAAGCTACCTAAAAAAAAAAAAAAGTCAGCCATTTAGTAATGATTTACACTGTTGATTTGCTATCTACTTCCCTGATCATTTAGGACATACAGTACACTATGTGTTCCTTTTTGTGTGTTCATGTCCTTGTGATGTGTGTGTGTCTTTGTCAGATAAGAAAAAACAAAAAAAAACATCAACAAAAAACAACAAAAAAAAAAATACTAACATTGTCTCTTGTCTTGTCTCGTCATCTCACTCCTGATCTGTGCCTTGCCAAGTGGCAAATGAGCTTTTGAACTAAACAGGTCTTGTCTACTTGTGTTTGTGTGTCATCTGAATAATATATATATGTGCCCCATACATGGAATCAGAGTGCCTACTGTATGTTTGAAAACTCATTGAATGACGTCAAGCAAATTGATATAAACATTTTTTAAACTTTGGGTCATCCTTAATATTTCTCTAATTTACAGAAAGTCTCTTTATCCTTTTAGATATAGCCTTTTGAAATGAAGATGTTAGTTTTGGGGGCTGGCATTGAATGCCAAGACGTCCGCTCCGTCTGGCATCATGTTTTGTTTGTTTTATGTAATGTTGTAATTTTATGTAATGTCATGTTTATTTTTTGTATTGGTTTGTCTAGTTAAATGTTTTCCCTATTTATTTACGTTATTTTTGATAGTTTTTGTGTTATTCTTAGTCCTTTTTACTGCTTCTAAGTCAGCTGAAATTGGGAGCTTGCTATGGCTAGCTTTTGCCCTAGCTGGGCATCGGACATCCTTCCATCCATCCATGAGCGGTGCTGCACTTCACTTTCTGGTCGAGGGGATCTCTCGGGACAGCTGGACCTGGGCTACTCTGCGGGAGATCTGCCGTGGCCGCCGAGCTGTTGCTGACCTGAGAGCTGCCATGCCAACTGCAGACTAACTGGGCCTCTGACATCCTTCCATCCATCCGTGAACGGTGCACTTCACTGTCTGGTCGAGGGGATCTCTCAGGACAGCTGGACCTAGGCTAGCTACTCTGCGAAAGATCTGCTGTGGCCACCGAGCTGTTGCTGACCTGCGAGCTGCCATGCCAACTGCAGACTAACGTTAGCCTAGCGGTGAGGAGCTGCAGTCTCACGGAGTAACAGACGGTCGCTGTTAGAAGTCCACCGAGTTGCGGATCTACACGATCGCCCACTACTTCAGACTGTGCTTCCAGTGATCTCCAGACTGCAGTCTACAAGGCCTAATGTTAACGTGATCTCCAGACTGCCAGTGAATTCACCGGGTTGATCATTTGCTAACGTTAAAGAACTTTGTTGGCATATCGGTTGTGAAGACACTCTGTGCAGTTTTCACGGATCATCATTGCCCTTGGACATTTTCAGCTGGTTTGGAAATTGGACTAATTTTAACATCACCTTTCCCCTTTTTAAATATATTTTCTTTTTTTTTTTTCACTTTTTATTTGTTTATTTGTTTTGTTGTCTGTCTTGTATGTCTTGGTGTCACGGGTACGCTGGCGACTACACCGCTCCGTCCAGCATTTTTTGTATTTGTTATTTTTTAAATGAAGGCCTATTTGTCATGTCTTGATGTCATGGGCACGCTGGCGACTATGCCGCTCCATCTGGCATCGTTTGTTTTGATATGTGTCTTGTTTGTTGGAGCGCTTTTGGGTTGCACTATGTGCATGTTAAATGCACATTAAAAAAAACTGACTTGACTTGACTTGACTAGAGTGCCAGCAATTTAGACCATTGTTGATGATTTTTGTACAGCCACAGCATATTCTGTGTTATAGCTATGAACAAATACAATGGCTCGTTTGAAAGATGGAACTCCCTCCTCAGGACGGTGTTCAGTCACCTGTTTCGACCTGTCGTGGTCAGAGTCATCTTGTCTTAGTAGAAAGGTGGACTCCAGCGTTGTCTGGCGAAAACACAACTGCTGCAATATCTTTTTCTTCGACTTTTTCATTTCTCCCTTCAGCACCTGAGTTGTTGCCTGCAAAGTTTCTGGGAAGAGATCTAACGAGACCTGCCACCTAGTGATAAACCCACGAAAATAAATGACCTGATTTTGACCTGGCGTGCATGTCACTGATAGGCTAATCAGTGACTGATTCGAAACAAAGCGCCAACCATCAAAAGCCGAGTTAAGATCAAACGTCCAGATAAAATGTCCAGATCTTGCATTTTCATGAGTTTTCGATCGTCATATATTTAATTTCCATTCATCACAGAGTTCCCAAAATCACATATAAGGTGTGTTAGAGTGTCTAGTTTCGTAATTAAAAAAAAAAGCTAAAAACGTAATATGACGCAATAAGCGCATGGGAAGGAAAAGGCACTCAATGAGTTAAAGCCACCTGAGGTGAAAGTTACAAGAGGTGGGATGATTACATATCCAGTATGATAATGCATTAATCCTAATTATATAAGAAAGTAGAAAGTTCAAATAGTTCAAATTTGACACTGAAAATCATGTCCATGGAAAATAAAAGAATGTAAAAAAGAAAATAAAAGAAGGACTGTTTTTGCATAATCTTGCTGGAAAACAGACCAAACAAACAGCACCATAAACATAACTTCTTTGGCGAAGGTATGTGCAGACCACCAAATAATTGCAGCTCTGCCTCAGGCCAAGCAATTAAATAACATATTTAGTGATGAGTTCAGACTGTATCTTAAACAAAGCCAAAGGTGAGGTTGACTTAGCCATTTAGTGAGGTAAACATTTATGGTTTTAGAGGTTTTGTCTTGAATGAGTGTTTGTTTTCCTGAGCCTGAGGCAACTCCTTGTAGCTTCGGGGAAGGCTATGCAGTACCTTTGTGAACATGGTTCTCCCTCTAAAGCATTAAATAGCCACTCTACTGAACAAAGATGGTAAGAAGTAGAACTGTTTGTCCTCAGTTTATGTATTTATAACCCCACCCAAAGTTATTGACTGCAAAGTCTAACTGAACACATCCTCCTAGTCATAGAAATCTTCTACACAAACTCTGTCTGTCAGCAGAAATGTACATAACAGGGTCCATATGATGGCAACAGGAACCATATTAGAACAATCTAAACCAAACTACTACCACAACAGCAGAACACTCTTCTTTGTTCTCTTCAAGACATATCAATCTTTTTGCCATGGACTGAGCTTGGTAGGAAAGTATACAGTTGTGCACCACTCCACATTTTGTCTCTGGCACATAGCAATTATCCGTAGAGAAAGAACAAAATACAGAAGTTTGCTGGTGTTTCATCTTGCTCAAAACACATAATTAGTTCTGTCAATCTACTGAACCTCCACTAATGAAACAGAAAGCTAATTGTTTGGTTTTTTATGCTGTATGCCATCTTAAAACTGGCTCTGAATAATCAACCCCATTGTTCTCCAGAATTAGACAGCTTGAAGCAAAGGATGCTGGGAACAATTTATATAATGTGGCAGCATTTTGTGTTCAATACTGTACATTAGAAATATACATGCACATTCTTCTAATTTATTCTATACATGTGAATCCTTTCAAAGAGTTTGCGAAGGAGCATCTTTTTGATTAAATTCACAGATACCTGCATGCTTCAACCAATGTTCTTGATAGTATTCATGAGTGTTTTTAAAAGATATTATGAGGTTTGAAAAGGCATTAGCTGCAATAATTTACAGTAGGAATCATCAGTCGCTTCCTAAATACATTTGCATACAAACCAAGGAAAAATACTAAGAGATATTGTGTGATTTTTCTTGTTTGAAGGAGTTTGAGAGAAAACAATTTAAACTGTGTCATTTTTAAGAGGCTAAGTAGGATCCCAAGGAAGCCTGTTTGAAATAAACAGATAAAATCTTTAGCAGGCTTCTGGCAATAGGATTTCAGCAGGCACGCTAACCACCAGCCGATAGGAGGGACCCGCACCAGTCGCAACCGAATTAAGCCTGGTGAAAAATAACCTCCAGCATGGAGGCAGATTGCAGTTGGGCATTAGTGAGGGCAGCTCACAGTTTCCCACCGCTTCAGGCTCTGCCGCGGTCAGCCAGGTCCTGTGGGGCCTGCAGTCTCTTGTGGCTTTATGGATGGCTCTCAATTAGAGGCCATGTGACCTGTTTGTACTGTTTTTTTCTTATTTTTCATATCTAAACAAGATACCAGCACTGGGGGATGTAGCCATAATGGAATGGGAAAGAATGAACTGGAGTAACCTCTCAAAACAACAATGCAGTGAAAGAGGATGGAAAATCACCTAATTTGAACGAGCCCTTGGTGTGGTGTGTTTAATATTTCATTTATTTAATTATTAATTAGTCCAGCAAAACCTAAGATTTACTTTCAGTGTGTATCAGAGATGCTTGCATGTGTCTATTACGTGAAGCACAGTGCCCTTTATAACATACAATTGCTTTTAAAGAACCACAATTGGTTATCTTAGACAGAGGAAGATGGCTCAGATTTCAATGCCCTACTAAGATAATATCAGATATAATGTCATATATTGATTCAACAGATATGTAAGAGTATAAGAGTAACTATATAGACAACCATGACTATATGTAGCATATAGTACTTACTCAACAGGAAATAAACAGCTCTTTTTCTTATGGCTACCGCCCTTGCTGGTCAAAGTGTTTGGACTGCGCTGCTCTTTTGGCTGTATTTTTAGTTGATGCTCATTGTTTGTCGTTGCCAGAAAGCGGCTCCCTGTGTTGTAAAATGGGGGATTTATTCCAGCCCCCACCCCCTAGAGGCCTCCCAGTCCGCTCAGATGTGTACTTTGCCTGGGGGGCCAGAGAGAGAAAGGATCAGGTTTACCCTCAGAATAAAACCTCAGCCTCTAGTGATTTTAGAGCCAAAGACCTCCTTCCCCAAGGCCCAATGGCCCCCATTCTCTCTCTCTCTCTCTCTCTCTCTCTCTCTCTCTCTCTCTCTCTCTCTCTCTCTCTCCTCTTTTCTCTTTCAGAGCAACACTTGCATATACTAAAGCAAACTTACATACAGTATCAAGCCTCCCCAAACAAATGCATACTCTCTGTTGAGCAGGAGAGGACTCAAGGTTAAGTGGTTTGTGAAACAAACACACACACACACACACACACACACACACTCTGCATTCTTTATTTGGTGTTTTAAGACAGGGAGGTATTCACTGAGGGATAAATAACAACCTTCCCATGGTTAAACTGTACTTTTCTGGTCAGGGCTTCTATTCAAACCTGCCTATGATTGTGTAAATAGCAGACACTTGTATGGTGGTTCGATGGCCCTCTATCTCATTCAGCAGAGATGAGCTCTGCAGGAACACAAGAAAAGGAAAAGATGACACATGACTACACAGGAGAAAATAACCAAAGCCTAAGGCCCCCTAGGGTCAAGTCGACATGTGTCTGCACAAAAGCCCTCCACAGTCACCATGAGCATGAGCCGTTCCCTCCTCCCTACCTCTCCTCAGGACACATCCATCCTTCCGTCTTTACCTCTGGTCAGCCTGACATGTCTGCCATTTTACCCAAAACCATCT
>NC_063211.1:27357042-27372042 GCF_017589495.1 Alosa alosa | reverse complement strand
ACATTATTCATTTAGATGTACCTTCTATAATGTATTGGATGAATAGATTGTATCTGACAAATAAATTGTTATGCTTTGACCCGCATAGTTTTCTAGCCTTTCTTTAGATATCCCTCAAGTTTAAGATGGGCCAGGAGGAACGGCTAGGATTAGTCTCCAGGGCCGTGGGGGCTAAATCAGTGAAAGTTTAGGCATGCTACCAGGAGAACTGGCCATTGTATTGTACTGTGGTGGGTCACTGATTTTATTAGTAGTCTGGGATTAGACAGCTAACCTTAGCACACCCTGAACCCTCTGTAGCTTCGGTAAGATGTTCTGTCCAGATGAGCATAGTGGTCCAGGTCAGCACTATAGCCTCTGACCGACTTTCACACTAGGATCATTACTCAAGTAAAGGTGCCTCCCGAATTAATCGGCCGAGGAGGGCCTCGCACACTATTCTTGGGGAAGATGCTTCTAATTAAATAGCTAGAAGGCATTCTTGTAACAGTATCGTGGGTAGGCCTACATCGGCCTACTATGGATAGTAATATTACTTTGACTGAAACTTCTCCATATCTAGCGGGGTCAGAATCATTAGGTTAACAGGGGTTCTATAATCAATTGTTATTTCCAACAGCGCGCGGACAGCTTCACGATTTCCTTCGACCACTCCCAGTTCCCTCATTGGTCCTGACAAGTGACGTCTTACAAGACACACATGCGCGCGCACACACACGCACTCACACACACACACACACACACACACACACACACACACACACACACACACACACTCTTCTACTCATATACACGCAAATCCACACATAAATGCAAAGGAGTTTTAAATATCTCTGTGATCTTTTGAGCCTGACATGGGAAATGGCCGATAGCTCTCTCAGACTCCCTTGCCTTGCTGGGTGACTTCCTATGGTGGTAGAGGGTCACTGCTGCTGGATAAAGACTTGAATCTCTATCGAGTCAATCTTGTTCCAAAAGAAATTCACAGTCAGCTTTATCACTTGGGAAAAAACATCAAATCAACAGGCGAACAGGCTTGATAGCCAAGTTTTCTGTGGCACACTCTCTATCTAATCTTCAATCTCTCTCTCTCTCTCTCTCTCTCTCTCTCTCTCTGTCTCTCTCTCTCACACACACACACACACACACACACACAAATACAGACACACCTTTCAGTCCCTTATTCAGATGGTGAATAAAGGAGGCGGGTGTTTTGTCAGTGTTTTACTGAAGTCAAACAAGAGTGAAACTTTCAGTTTCACAGATGATACTTACTAGCAGGGGCAGCTGAAGTGAAAAACCACAGTGAATAAAAACCAACAAAGAGACATTACAATCTTAATGTTCATTGTTTACATCATATCTACAGCTTCAAAAAGCTATCTGTCAATGTGACCATATTTTACAGCTGCAGAGACTTCCCCTTTACCGTCTCCCCTCAAGCAGCACGTAACAACCTACTTGTAACAGGCTCTGCACTGAAGTTGACAACTCAAAAAAATCGATACCTCCAACTCTGTGCAAGCCGAGCTCCAAACAAGCTTTACATCCAAGTCCCCATCTTTCTAAATAGGTCTCTTGTTGGGCAAAACAAAGATCTCAGTGATTCATCTCATGTAGGCTCTATGCAAGGGGACAGGCCTGTGATATTAATCACCTCCGATAGAGGGCAAAAAGATAATTGGTTGTGCGGACAGACACACACACACACACACACACACACACACACACACACACACACACACACACGTGTGGGGGAGTGGAACACTATCTTCCGCAGAAGATAAAGTGAGAAAGGGGTGATGGCGTTAGGGTGAGGTTGTTGAGGGTGTTTGTATCGAGCGGAAATCAAGCCAAAATGTCAACAGAAGGGATGCAAAGTGTCCCCTTGATTTTTCCCCGTGCCCTCTGTTTGTCATGGACAGAGCGAGGTTAAGTGGATTGAGAGTGCATAGTGATGCTACTTTTCTCCTCCTCCTCCTCCTCCTCCTGCTCTTTCTCCTCCTCCTGGACAGACAAGTCCTCTCTGCTCTTATTTTTTGTCTACTCCTCTTTTGTCCTCTATCTGCCTCTCCGACGATCCTCGTTTACTTTGTTGGCGAAGGCCCTCTCTTTATGGACAACCGCGCAGCTGCCTGATCGATACGCAACAATGGCATTCTCTAGAAGGCTCCTCAGTGGCTCTATAGGCAAGAGGAGGAGAGTGTGTGTGTGTGTGTGTGTGTGTGTGTGTGTGTGTGTGTGTGTGTGTGTGTGTGTGTGTGTGTGTTTGTTTGTCTGTGTGTGTGTGTGTGTTTGTCTGTGTGTGTGTGTGTCTGTGTGTGTGTGTGTATGTGTGTGTGTGTGTGTGTTTGTTTGTGTGTGTGTGTGTGTGTGTGTGTGTGTGTGTGTGTGTGTGTGTGTGTGTGTGTGCTTCACAGACCACTTAACCTTGGGTCCTCTCCGGCTCGCCCCTGCTGCATTTAGGCCCAATTCTCTCTCTGCCTCAGCAGCACTTATATAGATGGAGAGAGAGGGAGAGAGTAAAAGCATGTCTTAGTGGTGTCGTGTCTTTGTGTGTAAGTGTGTGTGGGGAGGTGTTCTTTGTTTATTGAAAATATGCTGTGTTTTGTGTGTGTGTGTGTGTGTGTGTGTGTGTGTGTGTGTGTGTGTGTGTGTGTGTGTGTGTGTGTGCAAAGTGGGTGTTATTATATATGCGTTAGAATTGTGGCTGCTGGCCTTGGTTTGTGTGTGTATGTGTGTGTGAATGCATTTATTATAAAATATGCATTTGTCTGTGTGTGTTTCTGTGTGTGTTTGTTTGTTTGTGTGTGTGAGCGAGTGTGTGTGTGTGTGAGTGGTGTGGGGTTGTCCCCTCATCCTCCTTGCCAGCGCTGATTTAATAGCTTGATGTTTTGCCAAATGCATCGCCCTGTTGCTGGGGCAACTGAGGGGCCGACCTTGAGAGACTGATTTTGCGTAGCACTGTATGGTGGTGTGAAAAGGCATTGTGTGTCTATGTATGTGAGCAAGTATGTGTGTCTGTGTGTGTATTTTGTGTGTGTGTGTGTGTGTGTGAGACAGAGAGTGAGAGAGGTGTGTGTGTGTGTGTGTGTGTGTGTGTGTGTGTGTGTGGCATGCTCTCCTCCTTTCACACACACACACACCACACACACACCTCCCCACCAACAGAGCAGAGGGGAGGTGGTGGCTGCGTTTGTTCCAAAAGGAAAGGTTCGCGCTGTCATCTCCGCTTCCGCCTGACAGCAGAGGCACTTCACAGCTGCGATGCCACGCGGCACGGGTAATTTTGTCAAGTTGACCTAAATTGGCGTGGGCAGAAAAAGGCACTGTGCAAATGCCATTTATCATCCGAGGAGCACAGAGAATCTTGAGGCTGTGTGTGGTGGGGAGGTGTTGGAGGAGGGAAATGACTCCTCTGCTGTGAGGCTAAGGAAATGCTGATAAATCAGAAGCCATCAAGTTGAATCAAAGCAGCGCGGCAATGTCACCTGTTTCTGCAGTGCGTCGTGGAGCCACGGGCAGGACACGGACGCGTAGTCACCATTGTAGGGTCAGTGCCGAGGGCGAAGGGAACATGCTTTGCTATCAGTTATGAATCAGTCATCCAGCCGAGCCTTGCATTGTGCACCTCCTTATTATGGCCACCTTTGGGAAGTTACTACTGATTGGGAGTGATGGTGAATGGGAGGGAAATCCAAACCTTTTTCTGATCTCTGCTCACTTCTCACCTGCATCCAGGAGGTTAACGGACATCCTGAAGGCCCAATCCCTGAATCTATCTTGAAAGAGTTAGGAAAGACAAAAAACTGATTAAAGGGCATGATAAAGAACCGCAAGATAGATGTAGCCTGTAGTGTAGCCTGTAGTTTATACACCCCTATACTACTACACTTTCCCAACAATAACATACTTGGGTAGGTTTATGATAAAACCATAATAGCTTCATTACAGCGTAGTGTTCCTGAGGCCATACATTATTATTTTAGTCTTTTCAGAAACAGTGCACAGCGATATTTGTACATTTATCATGAATGTTGCTCATGATTTGAAAACCACATCCTTCAGGCTCATGATATATCATTTAGACTGGTTCTTTGCTGTTTATTTTATCTGTAGAGTGTACAGAGACTGTGTAATACTATAAAATGTATCAACCTCCCAACAACCCTCTCTGCATCATTTTCATCAGTTTTGAGTAGCCTATAATCTTTTCCTTGGGTTGTGTTGGTTAAGACTCTTTGTTGAGAGTGTGTTGCGGTGTTGGAGATGCTCTTTCCACATAATAACTTCAGATATACTGGTAATAAGCGTATATATTAACATCTGCACTTTGAGAGCGTAAACAAGTGCATCCGCACTGCGCCTGTGGTCTCCTCTTCTGAGCGCTTAGACTTTTTCAAGCAGAGAAAAACTCTCAAGGGTTGGGCCAAAGTGCAACACAGTTTGTCAGTAGTTTCTCTAAACGCCAGACAGCTCCAACCCCCTCGCCCTCTGGGAATTACGCGGGGGATTATAGCAAGGCACTGCAGTGCACAATATGCTCATAGGCATTCAGTGCATAAAAATACATTCCATAAACCTGTGTGTGTCAGATTAGGAAAACTCCGACCTGATGCGGTAATAATGGGCTGCGAGTGCAGAGCACAATGGCTGGCCTGAACTGTTGATGTGTTGGGGCTCATATTTGAAATGCATTTTTTTACTGCGCTTTCTTGTGCATTCTGTTTAGAGTTAGAGGCTTTGGGGGAATAGTCACTGCAGAGTGCACTAAAAAGCAAAAAAGGCTTTGCATCATGTATTATAATATCCATATGAAAAAGACTTGGGAAACGGTGCCTGCTGCATACAACCCTCCCCTTTTTGTGCTTGATGACAGTCCCATTCATCCCCGTTCCAAAGACACGGCTTTGCAACTTTGTGCTCACTGTTTTCCTCCTTGTTTGAAGAAATTATTTATTCCCCTTCCTGAGCGGAGATCCTTGACAGACAGAGCTCATCCACAGCCTCCTCGGCGAACCTTCCTTTCTCTCATATGTCAAATGTAACAAACCAATTATTAGCAAAGTCGGAGTTTGTGTTGTGCCAGATGGGACCAATATGCTCCAGGAAGCAGTGGAGTATTTGCTGTGTATCTCCAGGCTGTCATTTATTTGAGGAGAGAGGGGGGGGTGAGTGAGGGAAAGAAAGAGAGAAAAAATCTCACAGTGAATGTGTTTTTTGAAAAACAAATCAAACCAGTGTTGTTTTTCTCCCTTCTCAACCCAGAGCAAAGCATGAAGCACATCAATCCGGACAGCTCATTCACTACTCCCAACTTAACAGCAGCGCCACTATGGAACCCGCCACAGCTCACCGTGACGTGGTTTGACGAGGAGGGCCCCATTTTGCATTTTTATTATGTAACCGCTTGTAAACTACCCGGCGCATAGGTTGGTTAGAGTTGTTGAACTTATTCTGAGGCTCACTAAATAGCGCTAAGCTAGGACTAAACATCCCCTCCAATCTCTCTCCAGCTGAAGCTCTTCTGCTCAGGCCTTGGCAGCCACACTAGCATGGTGCTATGCATAGAAGGTATTGTTCTCACAGCTTTAGATAGCGCTCTTGGTTTGCCTCTGAAAGCCCTCCCCCAGACACACACACACACACACACACACACTTCTCCCTGGATCCCCCTGGTATCCCGGCGACCTCCTCTGGAGGCCCTGCCGTGTGTGCGGCTGTGATTTGTGAATTTTTGGCTGCCGTTTGGGGACACAAGCCACTCTTTCCCTCCCTCCCTTCCCCACTGCCGCCACCAACCCCCCTGCTGGGGTTAAGTGTTGCCACAGCTTGGAGGGAAACGCTGCCTCTTGAGCTCTCTAATTCTGCAGAGAGACAAGAACAAAATGACAAAAACAGAAGAATAAAAGGAGAATAAGGAGGTATGGAGGGAGGGAGGGAGAGAGAGAGAGAAATTATTTTCTATTGTTTTCCTCATTTAGCTGATTCCTGTTCTTGTTCCATTTTCCTTTTTTCAGATTCTGGTGGGCTCTTTTTTTGACTCATGAACAGGGGAATTAACAGAGGTTCACGATCGCCAGTGTTTGATTATCATTCCGATCACGGCTCATCCCTGTGTGTTTTAATTGAAGTTTTTTTCCTGCGGATTCTCGAGGGGAACAATTAAACATCTGTACATTTATTCATTGAAGGGAAATTGTGCTCTCTGAAGCAAATTTCAATTTTGTGTTGCCATTGCTGGGGAAAATATTTCACGCCCCCCCAAAAATAAAACAGAAGTAATTTACATCTCGTTTGCTGGCTTCCTAGTGTGCCTCCATATTGATTCGAGCTGGAATATTATTGCATTAATGAGAAT
This sequence comes from Alosa alosa, assembly GCF_017589495.1. Lineage (NCBI taxonomy): Eukaryota > Metazoa > Chordata > Actinopteri > Clupeiformes > Clupeidae > Alosa > Alosa alosa. Next base: position 27,365,681 of record NC_063211.1, on the reverse strand, counting down.
TTCACAGCAATGTTTTGCTGCAAAAATGAAAGAAATCCAGCATATTCCGCCTGAAAGGAAGAACAAAATCGATCACAGAACTCCATAAAAAAAGGCCTAGAGCACTGCAACATTTTTTACCATTTTGGTGTGAAGCCCATACAGATACATCTGCATTCAAAAGAGCCTCACCAGAGAAGCCATTATGGCATCAGCAGTCAAAGCTGGGCAGAGCAGAGAGAGAGGTGAGGTGTATAATCTCTGCCAGTCATTCTAATGAGGGCTGGGTCAAAGACTAAGCACGTCAAACACTTGGTCTTACACACACTATCATAATCTTGCACATACAGCAATAATACTCATGCACACTCACTATTATAGTCCTTTTACATGTATGTATGAGAGGGTATAGTCGTGTATGTGAGAGAGTATAGTAGTGTATGTGAAGGAGTATAGTAGTGAATGTGAGAGAGTATAGTAGTGTATGTGAGAGAGTAAAGAGTATAGTAGTGTATGTGAGAGAATATAGTAGTGTATGTGAGAGACTATAGTAGTGTATATGAGAGAGTATAGTCATATATGTGAGAGACTATAGTAGTGTATGTGAGAGAGTATAGTCGTATATGTGAGAGACTATAGTAGTGTATGTGAGAGAGTATAGTAGTGTATGTGAGAGAGTTTGGTAGTGTATGTGAGAGAGTATAGTAGTGTATGTGAGAGAGAGTATAGTAGTGTATGCGAAAGAGTATACTAGTGTATGCAAGAGAGTATGTGTGTTTTTTTTTCTGTTTTTTTAAGAGTGTGTGTGTGTGTTCATGTACAGTAGCACCTCTATAGCGGGTAGGGCTATAATCAGAAGGGCTATCCTGTGTTCTTTTAACTATAATTTATAATAGGTGGGCTTTCACTAATTAATTAGCAACATTGTATCAGTAAACATTCACCTTTAAATTAAATATTATAGTACAATACCTTAATCTAATATTTAAACATTAAGTCTTATACTTCAATCAAATTTCTTTGAAACTACTTCAATCAATGTTTCTCTCAATAGAGTACTAAAGTGAAAACATCACATTGTCCTGGCAACCGGATTTTCAGTTCTAAACAACCGAACGAGAGATGGCATTTTCCATTGCTTTGCTGTGTTCTTTCTTTTAAAACGAGAATAAATACATTTCAAGAGGTGAAAATCACTAGATCTAAACATGTGGAGGCTTTTATGTATTTTTCCGGGGTATTGAAAGGAAAAGTTTGCGCTAATATGAAAGATAAAGTTTATAACGTAACAGTAAATTTGCCTAATCTGTTCTGATTACATAACGTTATTACTGTCAACCGGGGTGGCTTCGGACACTTTTTTAAAAAAAAATTGGAATTTATTTACAAAACCTGAAAAAAAATCGGCAAGTATGAGACTGATGCCTGAATGTAGGGGCGAAGCACTGCACCATACTGACAGCAGTTTACACCACGTTAGTTTATTTTTTTTTTTTTAATGAAGACAATCTATTCTCAATATTACTTACATCATTGGTAAAGCAAACTCGCAAATCATTTCGCAAAAAAATCGTTCCTTTTCCATAAAACGTTCGTGTGGCATATCCCCTTGTTAATTTGGTTTGTTTAGAACTGAAAATTCGGTTGCCAGGACAGCATGACGTCACACTTGAGTACTCTATAGCACTTTACTTTCAGTTAACTTAACATTGAATTAGAAAACTGTGAATTGTTATTTAAAATTTCAAAAGTCAGTTTTTAGACTTCTTTTCAGATGTCAAAATGACAAATGCCCATTAATTCACATTCACAATAGACCATACTGTATCAATGTACACACTCAAACACTAAGCATGAGCTCCAAGTAAATAAAATAAAATAGCAGACACCACCCAAAACGGAATAAGTAAATAGTAATACCCAGTTCAATGTTGCAGGCCCGAATGCAGCTTGTGTAAGTTCTAGCCTCAAACAAAATGGCTGATTCGCCTTGAAGGCATAAAAAAGTGTAATGCTTAAATGTTAGACACACAGTGTACAGGGTGTGAGTAGCAGAGTAGCAGGAGAGATGAAGACCAGATACACCAGGTTGATGTTATTGGCAAGTCCAACGTCGTTTTGATGTTTGCTGTTCTAACTTGACAGAGGCATCACTATTTCAGTTCGCTAACTGCTAACTTATTAGCAAAGTTCATGTATGCACTCAAGGGTGTTGATAGAAAATGTGGGCCCTATGACAATAAAACATTTATTTACTCATTTTGCCTATTATTACAAACATTACAACATATATTATTACAAAGAAAATAATTACACATTTCAGTTAACCAAAGGAAAATTATCCAATTTTAAATTGCTCTAATTGAATAGTACTATAACCCTATTTTTAACTAGTGGATTTTAACTTTTTAAGCTTGTATAATATGTATTAATCCATGAACTTATTCAATTTTGTTTTTGAATTCTCACCAAGGAATTTCAACAGGGTCACATTCATTTGCTGTATATTCTGTTTTGTTTTTGTTTTTTCATGTGAGGTAACCCTTCTAAAAAGATATAACACAGTGACAAATCTTAAAGTAATATTCTGTACTGCTTAGATTGCGGATTTAATTGATGTTAGCAGACAGCTCACCAATAGTTGTGGAGAGTATATCTCAGCTCAGAATAGACAAGATCTCTCCTCAGGAAGAATTGATTGGATTGAAGTTCATCTCAAGGTGAGTCCCTAGGTGGGTGTTATCATTCTGAGGAAAGGTAATCCTAATCAACACCCTTTCTGTTCAGACCAAGCAAATCTATCTAAGTGGGCCTAAGCCTGATATAGATACTCTTTTTTCCATTTCTGTCTGACTGTTTGTGCCTGACTGTCTTTGAACATTTTATATCCAGCATATTTTATGAATAGAGTGTACTATAGCTTGTTTTTTCCAAGGTAGAGAGGCCAAGAAATGTGTTACGGCATCTGTTAATATGACCTTGCTATTCATTTTTCTATTCAATCCCTGGTTACTTACAGGTCATATACATCAAAACATACATGGGCACTTCTGTACTGAACTCTCCCTCTCTTTCTCTCTCTCAATTCAATTCAAATGGTGCTTTATTGGCATGACAAATATGACACTTGTATTGCCAAAGCAATTGTTACATAAAAGTACAGTATCAGGATCTAAGCAATTATACAGGTATATACAAGGGATAGGGGTACATGGACAAAGTGTAAAGAACATTTTTTTTTTTTTTTTTGTCTGTGTCGGAGTACAACATATCGAGTTCAAGTTCAAGTTCTGAGTGACTCAACATAGGCAACAAACTTACAGACATACAATACATCAGGGCACAAATATAAAGTGGACTGAGTAGAAACTTCAAGTATGGTACAGTATATACAACATGAGGGGACTGTGTTAAGTTAGTGTATGTGGCTGGGGGTGTGAGAGAGGGGTGCATGTGTGTGTGTGTGTGTGTGTGTCTGTGTGTGTCACATGTACATGCATACAAAAATCACTCAGTGTCTCTCAGCTGGTGACAGGCAAGGACATATTGGGCAGCAGTAATACAGCTGTCTGTGTCTTCTCCCAATAGGTACTGTATAGTATTTTATTCGGGTTTGGTAGGTCATAGAAATCAGGGATTTTTTCTTTCATTTTTGGGAAGTATTTTACATTACATTACATTACATTACATTTGGCTGACGCTTTTTAACCAAAGCGACTAACAACATGGTAAACAGTAAGTTTTAGAACAATTCTCACAATTTTAGGACAGTTTAAAAGAACATTAGAGTACAGTAAGAATAAGTCGTCGGTGAGTGCTGTTTTAACAGTTACTTGTCAGTTTAAAAGCGGCTGGTGAGTGCTAGGATCAGTAAGACTTGTTGTAAGTGTTGCTATGAGAGTAGATGTTCTCTAAAAGAGCTGGGTCTTCAGGAGTTTTTGAAAGTGGAAAAGGATGTCCCTGCCCTTGTAGGAACTGGAAGTGTGTTCCACCAACGAGAAACAACAGATGAGAAAAGTTTGGATTGGCTTGAGCGACACGGTGGTGGTAGAGCTAGACGCCGATTAGATCAGAGGAGCCGAGCCGGTCTGGAGGTAGTGTAAGTCTGTAAGAGGGCATTCAAGTAGGTGGGAGCAGAACCGAGACTACTTTGTAGGCAAGCGTTAGAGACTTGAATTTGATCTGGGCCGCCATAGGTAGCCAGTGTAGCTGGATGAGCAGCGGGGTAACATGTGCCCTTTTGGGTTGGTTGTAGACCAGGCGCCGCCGCGTTCTGGATCATCTGAAGTGGTTTCACTGCGCAGGCTGGGAGACCTGTCAGGAGGGCATTGCAGTAGTCGAAGTCGTGAGATGACTATTGCCTGAACCAGAAGTTGGGTAGCATCTTGAGTCAAGCAAGTCCTGATTTTCCATTATGTTGTAGAGTGCTTAAACGGCATGACCGGGCTAACTGAGGCAACATGATCTGAGAAGTTTAGTTGGTTGTCAAGAACAACTCCTAGATTTCTTGCAGTCCTGGTCGGTAAAACAGACAGGGAGTCAAATTTGATGTTGATGTCGTGGTGTATGGTAGGTTTAGCTGGGATGACCAGCAGTTCAGTCTTTGAGAGGTTCAGCTGGAGGTGGTGTGCCTTCATCCATGTAGCTATGTCTGAAAGGCAATCCGAGATCCGTGCTGAAACCAGGGGTCGCGTCAGGTGGAAAGGACAGATAGAGCTGTGTGTCGTCTGCATAGCAGTGGTATGAGAAGCCGCGGCGAACGGATAATCTGTCCCAAGGAGGTGGTGTAGATAGCAAAGAGGAGGGGGCCCAGCACTGAGCCCTGGGGACCCCTGTGGTGAGATGGTGAGGTATGGATAGCTGACCAAGCCATGATAACGCTAAACGCGTCCTGTGAGGTAGGATTCAAACCAGGAGAGAGCAGAACCGGAGATTCCCATGTCAGCGAAAAGTATAGAGAGAAGGATCACGGTGATTAACCGTGTCAAAGGCACCCGATAAGTCAAGCAGAATGAGTACTGATGACCCGGCCCTCTGGCTTCTTTAAGGCTTCTGTTACAGACAGCAGAGCGTTTTAGGTAGAGTGGCGGCTTTGAACCCAGACTGATTTGGATCCAGAAGGTTGTTCTGTGAAAGGAAGTCAGAGACCTGTTTGGAGACTGCTCGTTCAATGCCTTTGGATAGGAAAGGCAGTAGTGAGACAGGGCGGTAGTTTCGACTTGAGCAGGGTTGAGAGCTTTCTTAAGTAACGGTGTTACCCGGGCCATTTTGAACGCTGTTGGAAATGTGCCAGAGGTTAGCTTAGGCATTGATCACATGTGTGATAGCTGGAGCGATGGTCGGGCTGATGGACTGAAGTAGGCTCAGTGGGTATAGGGTCCAGCGAGCATGTGGTAGGACGGCTGCATGTCAGGAGTCTGGACACTTCACTCGGAGAGAGGCGTGAATGCTGAAAAAGATGTTCCAGCAGTCCCTAGAGGTTGTAGGAGTGCGGTATCTGAGTCAGATGCGTTGAGTGGGCATGTAGAGAATTGACTGCTGATTGCCGCCACTTTGTTTGTAAAAATAAGGCGAGGGTATCTGCAGTAAGGCTGGATGGAGGAGGAGGCAGCTGAGGGTTGAGTAGCGATTTGAAGGTTGAGAAAAGTTTTGAGTGTCTGTAGCGCTGTTGATTTTGTCATGGTAGAAAGCAGTCTTAGCAGCAGTGATGCTGGCTGAGAAGGAGGTCAGGAGTGTTTGGTAGTTTTTTTGAGGTCGCCAGCTAGTTTGGATTTGTGCCATTTCCTCTCCGCGGCTCTGAGTTTGGTGCGCCTTGATCGGAGGGTATCATTTAGCCATGGATGAGAATGTTTGGATCGAGCTGGCCTTGTGGTAAGAGGGCACAGCCGCCTAGACACAGGTCAGTGTGGAGCAGAGCCGAGTCGGTGGCTTCATTAACCTCCAGAGAGGAGAAGGTGTTGAGTGGTGGAGGTAGACCGGAGGCAACCACAGAGGAGAAGTGCGTTGGAGACAGGTTCCGGATGTGCGGGGGTGGAATGTGACCATCGGCTGAGGAGCCGGAGGCTGTTCTGACAGGCTGACGTTGAACTGGATGAAGAAGTGGTCAGAAAGATGGAGAGGCGTCACCATGAGGGTGTCTGTGCTGCAGTTCCAGTGAAGATCAAGTCAAGCTCTTTGCCAGCTTTGTGAGTCGGTGGGCTTTGAACCAGTTCGAGGTCAAAGGAGTGGGACCAGGCCAAAAAGTCCGCTGAGCCTGGGGCATCTAAGTGGATGTTCATATCGGAGAACAAGAAGGACAGTCATGCTCAGGGATGGAGGATAGCAGAGTGTCAAGTTCGTCAATAAAAGTCGCCCTAGTTTGCCTGGAGGGCGGTAGATGACCAGCGTAGAGTTTTGCTGGGGATCACTGTGATGGCATGGAATTCGAATGAGACATATTTGTTTGAAGGCAGTAGCGGGGTGAATTTCCAATTGTTGGAGATCAGCAGGCCGTCCCGCCTCCCTCGCCCAGATAGGCGAGGGGTGTGGGATAGTGTAAGGTTAGTGGAGAGTGCAGCCGGGGTGGCAGTGTTCTCTGGTTTGATCCAAGTCTCAGTGAGAGCAAGGAGTTCCAATGAAAGGTGGTTGGCATAGCCAGCTATGAAGTCGGGTTTTGTTGACTGCGGATTGACAGTTCCACAAGCCCATGGAGAAGGAGGTTTCTGTTGGTGAGGACCGTTTAAGTTCCTGGAGGTTAAGGGGATTTCTGCCCCTTTTGACATTTCTGCCCCTTTTGGCATGATGCCGTTTTCTGCAATGGCCGGTGATAACAGATATGGAGGAACGGCACATTTTGCCTTTTGTCGGTGCCTGTGCTCGGTGAACTTGCACAGGTAAACTTGCTTGTCTTGACCGTGTCTGTCTTAAACGAGGCTGGCTGAAACGAGTATTTATTGCGAATTGATTCAAATTTTGGGCATTCAGTTATAAAGTGTAATTCAGTTTCAACAACATCATCTCTGCACTGCTGGCATAGACGCTCGTCTTTTGGAAGCCATGTCTTTTTGTGTCTTCCGGTTTCTAGGGCTAAACGGTGTTCACTGAGTCTGTATTTTCGTGAGTGCGCATCTCAAATTTGTCTCTTTTATTTTTGTTAGGTAATGTGCAAGGGTATATTTCCCCGGTATCCGGATCTTTTTTGGAAGATTAATATTTTTGTTTTATTTGTGTTAACAGCCAGGGCCCAGGTCTGGCAGAACTTTTGAAGATGGTCTAGTTGAGTCTGGAGTCCCTTTTCTGTTGGTGAAAGAATGACAAGATCATCTGCAAAGAGCAGGAATTTGACTTCACTGTCATGTAGAGTGAGTCCAGGAGCTGATGATTTTTCAAGTATGCTTGCTAGCTCATTGATGTATATATTAAATAAAGTTGGACTTAATGAGCAGCCCTGTCTCACCTAACGTTCTTGGGGATGAGTTGGGTTCTTTTGGATCCTATTTTGATGCCACACTTAGCTCCTGAGTACATAGATTTTACAATGTCATATGTTTTTCCACCCACACCGCTTTCAATTAATTTGTAAAATAATCCATGGTGCCAAATGGAGTCGAATGCTTTTTTGAAGTCGACAAAGCATGAGAATATTTTGTTGTGGTTTTGAGTATGTTTTTCAATTAGGCTGTGCAGGGTGTATATGTGGTCACAAGTGTGATAATTAGGTAGGAATCCAATCTGGTTTCTACTCAGGACACTGTGTTCCATAAGGAAGTGTTGGAGCCGTAAATTAATAACACTACAGAATATCTTTCCTAGGTTGCTGTTAACACATATGCCCCGGTAGTTGCTGGGGTCAAATTTATCTCCACTCTTGAAGATGGGTGTAACTAGTCCGTAGTTCCAGATATCTGGGAAGTAACCCACACTCAGGACAAGATTGAGTAGTTTGAGCATGACCATTCTGAACTTACTGTCAAGGGATTTTAGCATCTCATTTAAAATACAATCAAGTCCATATGCTTTTTTAGGCTTTAGTTTGTTAATTTGGGTTAGAAGCTCCTGCTCTGTGATGAGGGAGTCGAGTGATTTTGGTAGTCTTTGACTGAGGACTCTAGGCTCTGTAATTTAATTATTATATTTTCTTGGTCCCTGCTTTGGTCTGATTCCACTTTCTTAAAAAGGAAATGGTTCGTCCAAATTTCTCCATCTTGAATCACCAATTCTTGATGGTTTGATTTTTTAAAGCGATTCCAGTTGTCCCAAAAACTGTTTGTGTTTATGGACTCCTCAATTAGTGTCAGTTGCTTATGGGTGTATTGGGCTTTCTTAGTTCTTAGTACGCATTTGTATTTTCTTAATGTCTCACAATAGAGTAATCGGATAGATGTGTTATTAGGATTTTTGTGTTTTTGGTTGGATAATTTGCGAAGCTCTTTTCTTGCAGATTGACTCTCTCTCTCTCTCTCTCTCTCTCTCTCTCTGTGTGTGTGTGTATGTGTGTGCATGTGTGAGCGCGTCATGCACCAGCATTAGTGACATCCATATGGCATCAAACCCAACTATGTATACACACTGTGATTACATGCATGTACTGTATCCATGAGTTGTGCATCAAGCACGCTCATTGACAGCAGGCCTGCTCTTCTAAAACGGTAGAGGAGCGCCTGTTGTGCATGAAAATGGCT
>NC_063211.1:27349542-27354542 GCF_017589495.1 Alosa alosa | reverse complement strand
CTCACCTCACATTCAGCACGATACTTGATATATGTCACACAGTGGCGATTGCTGCTCTTTGGAACAGGGGAAGCTCTGATAAAACTGGTCAATTATTAAATTAATATTATTAAGGTGCTATATTGTTCTTTGAGGGCAAAAATTATCCCAAAACCCAGAATAGGCCAAACAGTAGGCTATAGAGTTGGCATGGCATCATGTAGCCTACACCGTTATATAGCGCGCTACCTAACTTAGCCTAAATACACAACTGAAACAAAAGCAAGTCACAAACTCTGTAACTCCACATTACGGTTTTATTTACAGTATGTTATTTACAAAGACAAATAGAAACCGACTGTATTGCTCCCAAATTATGAGAATTTGAGCTGCAACTTGCCTTGCCTCTTGACTTCACCTGTCAACACTAACGTTAACGCATCCCTTGAACTTGAACCTTGTCAATCAAAAAGAGTCCAGCCTCTATGACGGTTCCTCCAATCATCATACAGAAGCTCGGCGTCCAGGCCATCCCACTGTCCCATTCACTCCCAGAGACGCCTGGCTTCCCTGGAAATGACGATTTTGTGGCGCTTGTCCAATAAACATGTAGCTTTTCTGCACTGAGATCAGCCCACTCTGTAAGTGCCATTGAAAGCCCAGTGAAGCCGGCGCCTATGGGTTTTGATGGATCGCGGTCGCCACAGCAATGTATTAATGGGTGCGAAATCACGATAAATGACCGACAAAACCTTATTGCTAAACAAACTAGACAAGAAGATGAACATGTTTTCAGCATGTTCTAGTTGGAATAGTAGGCTAGAAGCTAATATAATAGTGTTATTTGATGCGATTTTCCGTGATATTTTAGAGGAAGCTGAGCTTCCCCTGTAGTCTTAGAGCAATCGCCTCTGATGTCACACTAACCATTACCAGAGGACGGGTCATTTAAGTTAAGTTAAGAGTGTTATCTATTAAAACTGCATTCACACTCACACCTTGTGTTAAAAGGGAAAGAAAAAAAACAGAGACACAGCAAAGCTCACATAATCCTCCTTTCATGATTTGTTTGTTGTCTCCCTTCGCTCCCTGTCTCAATTTCACCTCTGGTTGCTCGCTGAAATGTCTGTGGCGTGAGGAGTTCTACGGGGTGTGTCGAAGAGGAGATGGTGATCGGGAAGCAGGTAGATGTGGATCTGCGGCATGGCACTTTTAGCCGGAGAAATTACAAAGAAATTGGTGCTTTGCCACCCGTAAAAGAGCACCTCCTTTCAGCCGTATCTTTTTTACGTCTCGGCCCTTAAGACCTTGGCAGACGTCCATAACATCCCCACACACCCCCCATTCAAATTTCGGTTTTCCTTTTTTTATTTGAACTTTTATTTCATTTCAACCCATTTTACTGCTTTACAAGGTGGATGGTCGCAGACAAACGTTTAACACCTCACTGGGCGCCTTGATTGGTTTGAACTTTGAATTCGCATGGTGATCACACTGAAGGCATTGTTTACCTTCATCCCTCTCTCTTTCTCTCTCTGTCTCTCTCTCTCTCTTTCTCTCTCTCTTCCTCCTTCCCTCCCTCGCTTGCTCCCGTTCTCTGGCTGTTCGTTCCAGCTCATCAGGATTTGTCTCTGTTGTTTGAACACCTCTCGTCTTGATGGGCCGGTCTAATGAGACTCTCCGCTGCTTTTGTGATGCGATAGGAGATGGACTCTCCCCATTGTCCCCCTTCAGCGCTGCATACTGGGGGAGAGAGAGAAAGGAATGGAGAGAAACAGAGAGAGAGAGAGAGAGAGAGTTCAGTGAAGCATGAAGCTCGCCTTAGCTTCGCTGCAATGGCATTGAGAGGCTCCAAAAACATCACAGAGATGTGGGAACGCCGCCCGCCGGTCCAGGCAAATGACAAGGCTGCGCTAATGATACCAGAGGCCTGGTGATGAGACGAAGATGAAGAAGATGAGGAAGATGACAGGAGAGGGATTGGAACAGACAGGGCCGCGCTCCTCTGGACAGCACACACAGCCCAGCCAGCCTGCTGGGCGCATCATGTGTTATGCGGACAACGGACAGGTAATGGTGTCACCTTAGAAATAATGCAGCAAACAAGAGATGAGCTGAGAGACTCAGCAGTGTGGAATGGAGCGAGCAAGAGAGTGTGGGAAAGGAGCAGGGAGAGAGAGAAAGGAGAGAAGGGGGAAAGACAGACATTGAAAGGAAAGAGAGAGAGAGATAGAGAGAGAGAGAGGTAAGGGATGAAATGAGCTGGGCAGAAGAGACAGACAGAGAGAGGAAAAAAGACCCGAGACCAGGAGGAGAGAAATGCTGGGAAGGTGTCGAAGGTGCTGCAACCTCCACCAGGTGGAGAGGTATATCATAGAATGAAGCCGGCCATGGCCTTGCTATTTTCACAAATGCCATTTTATCAAATTAGCTGATCAATCAGGGCTGCAAACAGAGCTGGAAGCAGCCATATCTGATGAAACCTGCCTGCTCCTGGTAAGCCATGAATGTGAATCAACCTCATCTTCTGTGCCCCACAAATTTCCCATCATCATCGGCAAAGACCGTAGCTGCAGAGCATACCGTAATCATTGACCTTCCTTTAATCCCATTTCAATGTAGACAAAGAAATGAAAGTGTAATTTGTAAAGCGCTTATCAGAGGTTAACAGCCATCGATAAATGAAAACAGAAGGAAGTGAAGCCGCTGTCATACACCAATTAGGAGAGCTGGCGCTGGACTGAAGCATATCTCAAAGTGAATTAGCGATGGAATGATGAACCTGTAACATACTTATATTTTCTAAGTGTGAGCTTTGTGTAGCAGAACGTAAACAGGTAGTTCAGAGGTGTAGCTGCTCGATCTACTCCCTCAGAGGGCTTTTTTTCATAACCCCTAAAGTAGAAGCCACAACACACACACACACACACACACACACACACACACACACACATTCACTTATCCTTAGTGACACCGGCTGGACAAATGTCAGTCTATCTGTCATGATGATTCCTAATACAGATGCTGCTAGAGTGTGATCCCAATTCCTCATGTGTGACTCCAGGGGGTGGGGGGGCTGGGGCAGAGTTCCTTTGACAGCCAGCAGACTCCTAAACTTATCTTAATCCCTCGTATGATACACACACACACACACACACATGTAACACACACACATACCCAGAAACACACACACAAAGTGGATCTCAGCAAGTAGGGTGCCACTTCTCTCCATACTGTTCTCATCCCCTGAGGCGTAATCCTGTGCTGTATTTTCCTTTTTTCCTCTCTCTCTCTTTCTCACTCTCTCTCTCTTCTATTTCCTTCAGGGAGGATGGAGGGGGCTACAGAAACATTTCAGACTAGCATCTGTTCTAGTACGTCTGAGTGGAATCCTAACATGCTAAATTTTTGGGTAAACAATGCCATACTTGCGCGCTCCCATTCTGTTCGTTGCCTCTGTTGTTTGCAGGGCGATTTGTTTGTGAGCAAGCAAACAAACTGAGCCTTCAAGGAGGAAACTGAAAGTAAACTTTTCTTGAGTGAATCCCACTTTTCTGTTTAGTTTCTTGTTTTTATGTTTGATTTTTTTATAATTTGTGTGATTTTATGTAATGTTTGGTTATTTTTTTTGTATCACCTAATGTATTTACAATTATTCCTGATACAGTATATAGTATATCGATCGTTTTTTGTTTTGGTTTTGTCATTTTGTCGTCTATCGTCAACTGCTGCCTGTTCTGTTCAGCTGAAGAGCTAACTCATTAGTCATTATTGGCAGTGAGCTACCTTAGAATAATAAGGTTCTATTTGCATTTTAGTAGTTCTGAGATATTGAGCTTCAAAGTTTTAGAATTCCATAGAGTTACATGGTAAATGGAACAAGTTCTTTTTGATATAAAGTCCAAATATGCACACAACTGTAAGAAACACCTCATCTGAACTTAAGAAACTTTCAAAGAATAAAAATATGTAAATAACTCCATTTTGACAAAAATGTCAGATAGAACCTTATTATTCTAAGGTAGCGAGTGGCTCTGTTGAGAGATACCATCCACTCAACATTGAACTGATGCACAAGCTGCACTCCCAAGTCTGGCCTGGTGCTCTGTAACTTCATTCTGTTACTACGCCTGCTCTGTGAGAGATCCGCCGCTGTCAGAGGTCCATTGGGTGCTGAGCTTCCATGCTAATGTTGGCTGGCTGTACTGGAGGATTGCTGGGGAACCCTGGACTGAGAGCTGCCCTGAGATATCTGTTGTGGGTCCATTGAGCTGCTTATCTGTGCTTGCGACTTCAGACCTCCTTACGGAGCTGTCCAGACAGCAGTTTGTGTTGGGAGCGCTTTGGATTGCGCTCTGTGCAAAGAAATGTGCTATATAAATAAAGTTACCTTACCTTACTTTTGTTCACTATGAACGTGTAGGATTGGTCGATATCTTACCTTACCTTTCTGTTTTAGCATTATTTACCCTCTAAACAAAGATTTACCTTCAGCAATTATTATTAACTGTCTATTCCTGTTTCTCTTTGTGGAAACAGTACATTCATATATGATCATACACAACCATACTGTAAACAAACACATGCAGCACTCTTATTGAGAGCTCTGACTGTGTGTGGTCGTATGGGTGTGTGGGTGTGTCTTTGTTTTTGGAGAGGACATACTGATATGTGAAGGAAGGATAGTGGTTATACAACAGGTTCAGGTCTGGGGCCATGTCAAGTTTTCCTCCATTTGAGGTGATGGAACAATGGAATAAGTAATTTTCTATACAAGTCTCTTTGCATTGTATTGCGACTGAAGGCATCATTCAACCTTTCTGAAAGCCACAGGGTAGACGGAAGTTTTTAAGAGTGATTATGTAGTTGAATACGTCAAGAACACTGTTGTCTTTTACCCTGAGCTTTTACAAAGCATTGTATTTATTTTTAAAGGTATGTGCTATGAGCAAGGACTGTTTCACCAACTGAGACGTGATTTATCCGAGCCATTGTTAAAACTCAATTAATGTGCATGTGGT